>NC_143191.1:45535000-45867500 GCF_051530095.1 Phoenix dactylifera | reverse complement strand
AAGCAACTGCAACAGAGATTGTTTGGTACTTGCGAAATATATACATATTTCAAAAGTATGTGGAGATACTGTTGCAGCCACACATCTTTCCTGCATCGTAGATATGTTAGTATATGTTTCCTATTCATTCTTCATGCACTGTTTATGACATCCCAAGTTAGAGGTGCACCATATGAACTATTTAACTGTACATGCTTCTAGCTAAGTGATCAGAACGCAGTAAATTTCCACCATTAATTCTTGTATTTTTGTGAGAAATATTAATATTCTGAATTTCTGATTGTGGGGCACTCTCCCAGACACCACTGTAGTTGCCAAAAATTAATAAGTAATCAAAGGGTTGCGAAGAAGGATATGCTAATGCATACATGTGCGAGCTCGCATACAGACAGCTGAATATAGCATGATGAATAATGAATGATATGGTAAAGGGTAATCAAGTAGTTAAGGAAATCATTCCATACCCATTTCTTTCTTAGGCACAGATCATAGTCCAGTTCTGGATGGATTGCCTTCTGCAGCCATATCCATGACTAAGAGCGGAAAATGTCTGATTAGTATGAAGTGAACTGGGAGACTGAATTCACTTCTATTACTGATATACTGTAGAGAGATTCCATTACCTTCAGATCATCGAACTTCCATTGTGGTACTGACCTCTGATCATCATCATCTGCTTTTAAGCTCTTATCACTATTCTGCAACTGTTGACAGATTTAAGTGCATTAATATGCTTCCATGCTGGGACAATTTGATTAACCTTTCTTTTCCTTGTTTGATAGGTATGATTAAAATGAAGGACATCATGTACTCACCGACGAGGGAGCGATCTTATCATGCTCAAGTGCCATCACTGGTTTCTTGTTGAGATTCATCGAAATATCCTGCAGCGTTGGTTGGAAAACTTGTATGGCAGAGCTACACCATGCACGCGAAAGGAGGTCCATCGATTCGGCAGTTGCCTCGGGGGCCATTTGGTTCATGTCTAAATCCATGCTGATGGAGTTATGGCTGTGAGATATGGCACAAATGGCAGTGCTGCGAGTCCTGTGTAGAAATATATACTTGGATGAAGAGGGTCTACATGGGACTGATGGTTAAAGTGTACTTTTATAGGAATTGAGTTCTCCACCAGACAAATCAGCTGCACCCCTAGAGAAGGGTGTAGTTAGTTAATACGCTGTAAAGAGTAGGGAATGCGTTTGTTATAAGCAATTATTTTTCTGATGAGATGACAGGCAGGACGGATGATTACCACCACCCATGCTTGAGTATTCATAAAGAAGGATAGAATCAATGGGGACCTCATGGCCTAGAGAAAGCACAACATAAAGCACTATGTTTTGGTTGGTAGAATGTCCAGAACAAATGAGGCACAACACATGCCAACCATGTAACTTTCTGTATAGGATATCTATCGGACGGCTCTCTTCGCTTGTGAGGTAGGCTTATTGGGATCCACTTACCTTAATAAAACTGCATAAAGGTGAGAGGCCTACGAAAGTTAAAGGAGCTGTCGGATGCTGTGGAATTTTCTTGCATCATGACCAAGCGTGCAGCAGAGCCTCTATGGAGGAAAGGAGAAGCATCTTGTATCATTGAAGCCAACGGTTCTTTAAAGTAAGATGCTGAGAGGCCGACAGGTTACAGGACTTTCCAAGGCCTAATGAGTGCTAGGCCCCTGGCCGGCCTATGCTCGGTTAGGTTGGATCAAGGCCTTTAATGATAGCTCCTCCAATAAGAAGGTTCTCAAATTCCCTACATCTTGTGTATATTATCAAATTTTTTTGGGAGTTGGTGAGGGAAATTTCACTTTGATTGGTTACGACTGGCCTTTATTCTTTATGGAGTACTTGATCATATGCTATGAAGTGAGGTATAATCTCCATCATCAGTATGATTGTGTTTGATATTCCCCCCCGGAAGTTGTTGATTAAAATGCCAATGTTTGGCATGCCATGTCTTATGGTGGTTGGACGGCAGTCGTTAACAATAGGGTTGCGGTGAGCAAAAGTCGGAAGTGTTAACAATAGGATGTGATGAATTCAACATCACAAATTTCTTTTCATCAGTAAGTATATTAATTTCCTTCCATAATTTTTCAAAGTTCTGCAGAAATAATCAAAACGCAAAGAAAAAGAGTGAGATATATGATATCATTCAATAATTTCCCATATCTATGCGCCAATAGTCAGTTTCAGGTGTTCTTGGTATGTCATAGTGTACATCCATTATGGTACTAATTTTTAATTAGTCAAAAGCTTTTGTTTATTTTATAATCATATTTCGGAATGTTCCCAAATGAACTAGTAAAAGACTAATTGCAGGGTATGGGCTTGGTGGTTGCATATGGCTTCAATGATCGCAAAAGTAGACTACTAAGACTAAACTATTAGTGATTTGGGCTCTGTATCAATGTTCTTAGACTTGTGATTGAACAAACTCGGGGCAGTGGTCTCCAGCCATCGTCCAGATGGTTCTGTTCTCCATTCTATATTGGCCATCTGATCCACCCCTTCATCTAAAAGTATAAAGTCGTCCATATAATAAAAGATTGAATGATGAGAGCCCGTTGAGCAACCCTCATGTTTGGTTTTCAGATAGGTTTTTAAATAACTCAGTGCAAGGGTTGCTAATGATGCCTCATTTGAATGAAGTTTTTAAAATATATATGTAATTGCCTTTTAAGTTGGTGCTGGTTGAAGAGCATGTGGTGACTGATGCCTCTTAATCATAGCCAGTTGAAGTTATGAACAGAAATGTTGGACCTTGTAATCAATATGTGGACCTAATACTCTTAACCCACATATGAGAGGCCCAAAGGACCGATTGCAGCTCTAAAGGTCTCTTGTCTGGTGTTGAATGGAGTCCGGCCCAATTAAAAAGTTCACAGGTCAAGCACTTAACCACATCTGATCCTATGACCTGGGTTTAAGAAGCAACAAGAATGGAAAATTCAGTGTTTGTCCTTTTTTTGTTTTTGATGTTTAGAGGGGCTGATTGTCACGACCCCCACCCCGTTCCGGCGGGCAGCCGCGACGGTCCTAGAGTGCGGGTAGGTATAAGGCCACCAGCCACCACGTAGAACCCTACTATTTATCAATCATCAATAAATTCTAAAAATTTTGGCATGATACATGCACAAAATGATCACCTTTCCTATATTGACCTGTCAGGATTATCTCAATAAATACAACAACACTACCTGTCAGAGCAGCAATCACATAATCTGTCACATAATAAACCTGGACAATATATAGCAATACATTATCACAGGCACACAACTGATCTGTACATATATATATATATACCTGCTTCCCAATCCATCCATGGTCAACCCATATCCACAACAGGATCTATGACTGTAACTATACACTACATACAACAGAAGGTTTATATTACACCAAAATGTATAAACCTCTATCTACATTATACTATGGAGCGGCACAGCTAGCAGACAATCTCTAACCCTGCTCCTCTCTATACAACACCTGCCCTGCAATCAAAAACACCAAACTTGGGAGTGAGTATATGAATACTCAGTGAGTAGAGTAGTGAGTACTATGCACATGAGACAAGATATAATCATGGCTCGAGGTGAAATCTCAAGAGCATATGAGCAGTCATCAATAACAGGGTGCACACAACTCAACATAAGAAATATGGAGTAAATCATTACAGTATCACCACAATCATAATCAACTCATCGGAAGCATATATAGAATAATCAAATAAACATGAATGATACATCATGAATATGTTCAACAGATCATAACACTGAAATGTGTAAATCAGGGTGTCAATATGCGAAGTCATCACTAGACAGCTGTCGGAAGGTGGGTCTTACTCCCCAGGCGAACCACAACAACTCTCTACTATCACATGCATATGCAGAATAAGACACCACACTGATCATGTAAATGCTGGCCAGTATCCATAACAGAAATCCATAGAAAACCGTGAGACTCATCTCACATCTGAATACTAATTGGCACCTCGCGGGAATTCTACATCCACGGAAAGCCATACTGCACCTCGCGGGGTCATACTATGCCCGGCGGCAAGCAGATATATAAATCTAAGGACCGGCCGATCCTACGCCTAGGGCCTTGTCTCCCCTAGGAAGGGACTGGGCTCCGCCCACCCAGAAGGCTGCTATGTGCACACAGGCCGATATCTAACCTCATCGACTATAGGTGTCCTGTAGATACTGCCAAGCTATGCATAAATGCCATAATGCACCCTCCCAATACTCTACTGAAAAGGAGTATAATCAAGACTACCACTCACTCGACCACGACCCAATCATGACTAGACATCAGGGTTGGGAGCGAGGAATCATGGGAGTGCAATGCAACTCAATATACCACTAAAAAGGGCTCTACAAGTCTTTGAAATAGAGGAAATGAAATTAATTTATAAAAGAAGTTATTTCACAATTTTGAACCAATTTAACTACTCATCTATCCCTTGTAATTCCTCTCAATGTTCCTTCAAATGCATGTATAAAATAATCAAGCATGGAGAAACAAGATTATAGAGGAATCTATTACAATATCAATCAATATGCACAAGTGGAATCAATTCACACTTGGCGACATTCATGAAAATGAATTAAGAATGCTCATGGTGCAAAGTACATGATTCCCACTCACCTGCCAATCCGGCACGGTCCTGATACACCTTCAAAATCTACAGTAGGCAGTGGGGGACTTCTTCCTCTGGTTTACTAGCTTCTTGCCCAACTGTGACATGCATTTACACTACATTTAGTCTTGTATCAAGGGCCATAATCTACGTGCCAATCATAAATATAGGAAACTTTAATTGATTCAACTCCCTTCTTTTCTAAATCCTTTCCTTTTTCCCTTTTTCCTATCAATTAATCTTCTCCTTATATGTATTATGATGCAAAAGCATCACACACACACCTTAGGCCACTGCTATAGAGTCAAGGTACGAGAAAGAGTCAATATCCTCATTCACTAAAAATTTTACTGAAGCGTGAGTCGACCCCAACCTCATGAGTCGACCCCACGTGAGTCGACCCCGACCACAGAGCCGCAAAACTTCATTTTCTGGACTCTCAGAGAGAGTCGACCCCCAACCTCGTGAGTCGACCCCTCTGAGGCATGAGTCGACCCCAATCTACCCCGAGTCGACTTCAGTTGACCTCGAGTCGACTCCGGCGCGTTTTGAGGCGACTCCCATTATTTTTCTCACATTCTTCATCTTAGATGAACAGTAACTCGGACTGATAGCAGGTTACTTCATCCCGGTTTTGATCCACTTTCTGAACTCCAATTTTTATGAAATTTATATCTAACATTCTACACTCATGGGAGATTCCAAAGAGGTAAGATGCATTGCTATTGGAGGCCGATTGACCCCCGAAATAATTCGCCGAAGTTGGAACTTCGATACATTTTTCCGTAGCCTTGAAAAAACTTGTCGAAATCCGATTTCCTCTCCTTTAACCACTTCTAACACTTCTATCTAACCTCTCTAAACAAAATCCACCCTTTGTATAGCCTAATTTCATTAGACGACTAGGTAGGAACGGATATTTATCTTTTTCTTTTCGGAAAATCGAGGTCTTTGCGTAGAGGGGAAGGAGAGCTACGCTTTTTCCTTCAGCTGGCAGCGCAACCGGGACTCCCTTCCACCTCGAATCCCCTTCCCTTCTTCTTTCTTCTTCTTCTTCTTCTTTTCTTTCTCTCTCTGTTTGATTCCACCGCCTGAGACTCCCCTCTCATTCTCTGTTTCATTCCACGGACACATGACCAAACCCCCTAATTAAGTCACATCAAGCACTATTCACGCTTTATTTAATATTATTAAATTTTCATTTTGCCCCAACACTTCAACATATCTACTATTATGCCATTAACTTTTGATTCCTTCCAATTTTACCCCTTATATCAATTTTAAAGGACTATTCTATCCTGTTTTATATATAAATTTTTTTTTGAGGTTATTACATCCTCCCCCCTTATATAAAATTGGTCCTCAAATTTAAAATAGTAAATTACCTGATTACTCAAAGGGGTGAGGGTATCTGCTCTTCATATTCTGCTCGGTGTATCTACCACAATATTAGCTTTTCTCAGAGGTGAGTAAAGCAGCAATACTACCAGAAGCTTTTCTGCTCGGTGTGGTATTGAGAATCAAATCAATTGGGAGTATTTTACCTTCTATCTCTACCCCACAGGTAGGATACACATACTTCGCTTCTATACTATCCCCTACAGGTGTACTAATAGCTAAGGGAATATGCATTAATATCTTATCTTTAGCTAACTTCTTAGCAAAATAAGGGGATATAAAGGAATGGGTAGCTCCAGAATCAAACAGTACTCTAGCTTTAATCTTATCAATGAGGAGCATACCTGTCACAGCTGCGTTCGACGCCTGTACCTCCTGTGGGTTTACTGTGAACACCCTTTCTTGTCCTCTACCTACGGGAGCTGACAATTGAGATGGTCCAACACTCTGTGCGACACTTGTGTCTGACCTCTGCCTCTGCCTACAGGCCCCCTACTACTAGGCCTGTCCATCTGCACAGAAGGGTAGGATGCCAAAGGCACAAACTGCTGGGTGGCACCCTGCGGGCATTCTCTGGCAAAATGACCCGACTGTCCACATCTGTAGCACACTCCCTGACCCATTCTGCATCTGACAGGGTGCTGCTTCCCACATATGCCACACACTAGCCATGATTGGAACTTGGATTCAGTTCTGGCCATAGTGACTGGAGGACGAGGTACTGATGGTAGAAAAGTATCTTGTGATCGACCTCTTCCCCTCCATTTTCTCTTACGTGGGGCAGGTGGAGCTAAGCATACAGATTGCTCCGTCGGGCCCTCCGGAAGATCTGCTCCCTCAGATCTACCTCTACTGCTTTGCTCCTTTCCCACAGTCATTTTCCTCTGTTCTCTTTCAGCTCTTTTCTCTTTGTTTCTGGTCTCCCACTGTTTTGCTTTATCTATAAGCTTGGACAAAGTGGAGACCTCTACTGCCAACACCGCATTATAAAGCGGGGAAATCAGACCTCGTCTGAACCTTTCTATTCTGGTAGCTTCAGTGGGGATGATGTAAGGAGCATACTTTCCCAATCTAGTGAACTCACGAGCGTACTCAGTTACGCTCATTTCGGGCGTCTGCTTCAGCTTCTCAAACTGAAGAGCCCGATTTTGCCTCTCCGTCGGAGATAAGAACTCATCCATTACTGCTTGCCTGAACTCTTTCCAGGTTGGAGGATTCCTACTGTACAATCTGTCCTCCATGTGCCTCTGGTACCAGTCCCAGGCATCTTCTTTCAAAGTGAGCCCTACAAGCTCTATGGCCCTTGCATCAGAACAAGGCAATCTCCGAATCATCTTCTCCGTTTCCTCCAGGAATCCTCCCTCAGAGCCTGATTCTCCACCAGTAACTGTTCCATCAATGCATCTCTACTTCATACCTCTCCTTGATCATCAACCCTCCATCTATCAACAGGAGAAGATTTTTCTCCTTAGGGCTCGATATGTGCGGAACCAGCATCCAATGTTATATCTGGCTCCATCCTCCTTCCAGGATGAGCAGATCCTCCCCTTGGAGGTATACTTTATATGTCTCTAAAAAAATAAAAAAAACTCTTAAGTTTCATCCCCAAATATATTTTACGGAATTGTAAATGACTCATAAAATAACATGCAGAAAAATCCTATGCTCCAAAGTATAATCCTATACTTAATCCTGACTCACCCTATTGCTCTGACAGGACTCTTTTTAACCTTTGCTCTGATACCAAGCTTTGTCACGACCTCCGCCCCGTTCCGGCGGGCAGCCGCGACGGTCCTAGGGTGCGAGTAGGCATAAGGCCACCAGCCACCACGTAGAACCCTACTACCTATCAGTAATCAATAAATCCTAAAAATTTTGGCATGATACATGCATAAAATGATCACCTTTCCTATATTAACCTGTCAGGATTATCTCAATACATACAACAATACTACCTGTCGAGCAGCAATCACATAATCTGTCACATAATAAACCTGGACAATATATAACAATATATTATCACAGGCACACAACTGATCTGTACATATACATATATATATACCTGCTTCCCAATCCATCCATGGTCAACCCATATCCACAATAGGATCTATGACTGTAACTATACACTACATACAACAGAAGGTTTATATTACACCAAAATGTATAAACCTCTATCTACATTATACTATGGAGCGGCACAGCTAGCAAGCAATCTCTAACCCTGCTCCTCTCTATACAACACCTGCCCCGCAATCAAAAATACCAAACTGGGGAGTGAGTATATGAATACTCAGTGAGTGGAGTAGTGAGTACTATGCACATGAGACAAGATATAATCATGGCTCGAGGTGAAATCTCAAGAGCATATGAGCAGTCATCAATAACAGGGTGCACACAACTCAACATAAGAAATATGGAGTAAATCATCACAGTATCACCACAATCATAATCAACTCATCGGGAGCATATATAGAATAATCAAATAAACATGAATGATACATCATGAATATGTTCAACAGATCATAACACTGAAATGTGTAAATCAGGGTGTCAATATGCGAAGTCATCACTAGACAGCTGTTGGAAGGTGGGTCTTACTCTCCAGGGGAACCACAACAACTCTCTACTGTCACATGCATATGCAGAATAAGACACCACACTGATCATGTAAATGCTGGCCAGTATCCATAACAGAAATCCATAGAAAACCGTGAGACTCATCTCACATCTGAATACTAATTGGCACCTCGCGGAAATTCTACATCCGCGGAAAGCCATACTGCACCTCGCGGGGTCTTACTATGCCCGGCGGCAAGCAGATATATAAGTTACAAGACCGGCCAATCCTACGCCTAGGGCCGTGTCCCTCCTAGGAAGGGACTGGGCTCCGCCCACCCATAAGGCTACTATGTGCACACAGGCCGATATCTAACCTCATCGACTATAGGTGTCCTGTAGATACTGCCAAGCTATGCATAAATGCCATAATGCACCCTCCCAATACTCTACTGAAAAGGAGTATAATCAAGACTACCACTCACTCGACCACGACCCAATCATGACTAGACATCAGGGTTGGGAGCGAGGAATCATGGGAGTGCAATGCAACTCAATATACCACTAAAAAGGGCTCTACAAGTTTTTGAAATAAAGAAAATGAAATTAATTTATAAAAGAAGTCATTTCACAATTTGGAACCAATTTAACTACTCATCTACCCCTTGTAATTCCTCTCAATGTTCCTTCAAATGAATGTACAAAATAATCAAGCATGGAGAAACAAGATTATAGAGGAATCTATTACAATATCAATCAATATGCACAAGTGGAATCAATTCACACTTGGCGACATTCATGAAAATGAATTAAGAATGCTTATGGTGCAAAGTACATGACTTTCACTCACCTGCCAATCCGGCACGGTCCTGATACACCTTCAAAATCTACAGTAGGCAGTGGGGGACTTCTTCCTCTGGTTCCCTAGCTTCTTGCCCAACTGTGACATGCATTTACAATACATTTAGTCTTGTATCAAGGGCCATAATCTACATGCCAATCATAAATATAGGAAACTTTAATTGATTCAACTCCTCCCTTTTCTAAATCCTTTCCTTTTTCTCTTTTTTCTATTAATTAATCTTCCCCTTATATGTATTATGATGCAAAAGCATCACACACACACCTTAGGCCACTGCTATAGGGTCAAGGTACGAGAAAGAGTCAAAATTCTGCTTCACTAAAAATTTTACTGAAGCGTGAGTCGACCTCAACCTCATGAGTCGACCCCACGTGAGTCGACCCCTGATTCCATGAGTCGACCCCGACTACAGAGCCGCAAAACTTCATTTTCTGGACTCTCAGAGAGAGTCGACCCCCAACTTCGTGAGTCGACCCCTCTGCGGCATGAGTCAACCCCAATCTGTACCGAGTCGACTCCAGTTGGCCTCGAGTCGACTCCGGCGCATTTTGAGGCGACTCCCATTATTTTTCTCACCTTCTTTATCTCGGATAAACAGTAACCCGGACTGACAGCAGGTTACTTCATCTCGATTTTGATCCACTTTCCGAACTCCAATTTTTATGAAATTTATACCTAACATTCTACACTCATGGAGGATTCCAAAGAGGTAAGATGCATTGCTATCGGAGGCCGATTGACCCCCGAAATAATTCACCGAACTTGGAACTTCGACACATTTTTCCGTAGCCTCAAAAAAACTTGTCGAAATCTGATTTCCTCTCCTTTAACCACTTCTAACACTTCTATCTAACCTCTCTAGACAAAATCCACCCTTTGTATAGCCTAATTTCATTAGAAGACTAGGTAGGAATGGATATTTACCTTTTTCTTTTCGAAAAATCGAGATCTTTGCGTAGAGGGGAAGGAGAGCTACGGTTTTTCCTTCAGCTGGCCGCGCAACCGGGACTCCCTTCCACCTCGAATCCCCTTCCCTTCTTCTTTCTTCTTCTTCTTCTTCTTTTCTTTCTCTCTCTGTTTGATTCCACCGCCTGAGACTCCCCTCTCATTCTCTGTTTCATTCCACGGACACATGACCAAACCCCCTAATTAAGTCACATCAAGCACTATTCACGCTTTATTTAATATTATTAAATTTTCATTTTGCCCCCAACACTTCAACATATCTACTGTTATGCCATTAACTTTTGATTCCTTCCAGTTTTACCCCTTATATCAATTTTAAAGGACTATTCTATCCCGTTTTATATATAAAATTTTTTTTGAAGTTATTACATCCTCCCCCCTTATATAAAATTCATCCTCGAATTTAAAATAGTAAATTACCTGATTACTCAAAGGGGTGAGGGTATCTGCTCTTCATATTCTGCTCGGTGTATCTACCACAATATTAGCTTTTCTCGGAGGTGAGTAAAGCAGCAATACTACCAGAAGCTTTTCTGCTCGGTGTGGTATTGAGAATCAAATCAATTGGGAGTGTTTTACCTTATATCTCTACCCCACAGGTAGGATACACATACTTCGCTTCTATACTATCCCCTACAGGTATACTAATAGCTAAGGGAATATGCATTAATATCTTATCCTTAGCTAACTTCTTAGGAAAATAAGGGAATATAAAGGAATGGGTAGCTCGAGAATCAAATAGTACTCTAGCTTTTATCTTATCAATGAGGAGCATACCTGTCAGAGCTGTGTTCGACGCCTGTACCTCCTGTGGGTTTACTGTGAACACCCTTTCTTGTCCTCTACCTGCGGAGCCGACAATTGAGATGGTCCGACACTCTGTCCGACACTTGTGTCTGACCTCTGCCTCTGCCTACAGCCCCCTACTACTAGGCCTGTTCATCTGCACAGAAGGGTGGGATGCCAAAGCCACAAACTGCTGGGTGGCACCCTGCGGGCATTCTCTGGCAAAATGACCCGACTGTCCACATCTGTAGCACACTCCCTGACCTATTCTGCATCTGACAGGGTGCTGCTTCCCACATATGCCACACACTGGCCATGATTGGAACTTGGATTCAGTTCTGGCCATAGTGACTCGAGGACAAGGTACTGATGGTAGAAAAGTATCATGTGATCAACCTCTTCCCCTCCATTTTCTCTTACGTGGGGCAGGTGGAGCTAAGCGTACAGATTGCTCCGTCGGGCCTTCCGGGAGATCTGCTCCCTCAGATCTACCTCTACTGCTTTGCTCCTTCCCCACACTCATTTTCCTCTGTTCTCTTTCAGCTCTTTTCTCTTTGTTTCTGGTCTCCCACTGTTTTGTTTTATCTATAAGCTTGGACAAAGTGGAGACCTCTACTGCCAACACCGCATTATAAAGCGGGGAAATCAGACCTCGTCTGAACCTTTCTATTCTGGTAGCTTCAGTGGGGATGATGTAAGGAGCATACTTTCCCAATCTAGTGAACTCACGAGCGTACTCAGTTACGCTCATTTCAGGCGTCTGCTTCAGCTTCTCAAACTGAAGAGCCCGATTTTGCCTCTCCGTCGGAGATAAGAACTCATCCATTACTGCTTGCCTGAACTCTTTCCAGGTTGGAGGATTCCTACTGTACAATCTGTCCTCCATGTGCCTCTGGTACCAGTCCCAGGCATCTTCTTTCATAGTGAGCCCTACAAGCTCTATGGCCCTTGCATCAGAACAAGGCAATCTCCAAATCATCTTCTCCGTTTCCTCCAGGAATCTCTGAGGATCCTCACCTTCTTCTCCCTTAAACTCCGGGGTTCTAAGCCTCAGAAAGTCCTGTACAGAAATCCCCTCATCATCCAGAGCCCGCCTAGCCATACTTCTCGGCACAGGTGCAGGAGGTGGGATAGATGCTGCTGACGGGGCAGGAGGTTTCCCCCGAGCAATCTGCTCCCTCAGAGCCTGATTCTCCACCAGTAACTGTTCCATCAATGCATCTCTACTTCCTACCTCTTCTTGATCATCAACCCTCCGTCTATCAGCAGGAGAAGATTTTTCTCCTTAGGGCTCGACATGTGCGGAACCAGCATCCAATGCTATATCTGGCTCCATCCTCCTTCCAGGATGAGCAGATCCTCCCCTTGGAGGTATACTTTATATGTCTCTAAAAGAATAAAAAAAAAACTCTTAAGTTTTATCCCTAAATATATTTTACGGATTGTAAATGACTCATAAAATAACATGCAGAAAAATCCTATGCTCGATAGTATAATCCTATACTTAATCCTGACTCACCCTATTGCTCTAACAGGACTCTTTTTAACCTTTGCTCTGATATCAAGCTTTGTCACGACCCCCGCCCCGTTCTGGCGGGCAGCCGCGACGGTCCTAGGGTGCGGGTAGGCATAAGGCCACTAGCCACCACGTAGAACCCTACTACCTATCAGTAATCAATAAATCCTAAAAATTTTGGCATGATACATGCATAAAATGATCACCTTTCCTATATTAATCTGTCAGGATTATCTCAATACATACAACAATACTACCTGTCGAGCAGCAATCACATAATCTGTCACATAATAAACCTGGACAATATATAGCAATACATTATCACAGGCACACAACTGATCTGTACATATACATATATATATACCTGTTTCCCAATCCATCCATGGTCAACCCATATCCACAACAGGATCTATGACTGTAACTATACACTATATACAACAGAAGGTTTATATTACACCAAAATGTATAAACCTCTATCTACATTATACTATGGAGAGGCACAGCTAGCAAGCAATCTCTAACCCTGCTCCTCTCTATACAACACCTGCCCCGCAATCAAAAATACCAAACTGGGGAGTGAGTATATGAATACTCAGTGAGTGGAGTAGTGAGTACTATGCACATGAGACAAGATATAATCATGGCTCGAGGTGAAATCTTAAGAGCATATGAGCAGTCATCAATAACAGGGTGCACACAACTCAACATAAGAAATATGGAGTAAATCATCACAGTATCACCACAATCATAATCAACTCATCGGGAGTAATATAGAATAATCAAATAAACATGAATGATACATCATGAATATGCTCAACAGATCATAACACTGAAATGTGTAAATCAGGGTGTCAATATGCGAAGTCATCACTAGACAACTGTCGGAAAATGGGTCTTACGCCCCAGGCGAACCATAACAACTCTCTACTGTCACATGCATATGCAGAATAAGACACCACACTGATCATGTAAATGCTGGCCAGTATCCAGAACAGAAATCCATAGAAAACCGTGAGACTCATCTCACATCTGAATACTAATTGGCACCTGGCGGGAATTCTACATCCGTGGAAAGCCATACTGCACCTCGCGGGGTCTTACTATGCCCGGCGGCAAGCAGATATATAAGTCGCAGGACCGACCGATCCTACGCCTAGGGCCGTGTCCCTCCTAGGAAGGGACTGGGCTCCGCCCACCCAGAAGGCTACTATGTGCACACAGGCTGATATCTAACCTCATCGACTATAGGTATCCTGTAGATACTGCCAAACTATGAATAAATGCCATAATGCACCCTCCCAATACTCTACTGAAAAGGAGTATAATCAAGACTACCACTCACTCGACCACGACCCAATCATGACTAGACATCAGGGTTGGGAGAGAGAAATCCTGGGAGTGCAATGCAACTCAATATACCACTAAAAAGGGCTCTACAAGTCTTTGAAATAAAGAAAATGAAATTAATTTACAAAAGAAGTCATTTCACAATTTGGAACTAATTTAACTACTCATCTATCCCTTGTAATTCTTCTCAATGTTCCTTCAAATGCATGTACAAAATAATCAAGCATGGAGAAACAAGATTATAGAGGAATCTATTACAATATCAATCAATATGCACAAGTGGAATCAATTCACACTTGGCGACATTCATGAAAATGAATTAAGAATGCTCATGGTGCAAAGTACATGATTCCCACTCACCTGCCAATCCGGCACGGTCCTGATACACCTTCAAAATCTACAGTAGGCAGTAGGAGACTTCTTCCTCTGGTTTTCTGGCTTCTTGTCTAACTGTGACATGCATTTACAATACATTTAGTCATGTATCAAGGGCCATAATCTACATGCCATCATAAATATAGGAAACTTTAATTGATTCAACTCCTCCCTTTTGTAAATCCTTTCCTTTTTCTCTTTTTCCTATCAATTAATCTTCCCCTTATATGTATTATGATGCAAAAACATCACACACACACCTTAGGCCACTGCTATAGGGTCAAGATACGAGAAAGAGTCAATATCCTCATTCACTAAAAATTTTACTGAAGCGTGAGTCGACCCCAACCTCATGAGTCGACCCCACGTGAGTCGACCCCTGATTCCATGAGTCAACCCCGACCACAGAGCCGCAAAACTTCATTTTCTGGACTCTCAGAGAGAGTTGACCCCCAACCTCATGAGTCGACCCCTCTGAGGCATGAGTCGACCCCAATCTACCCCGAGTCGACTTCAGTTGACCTCGAGTCGACTCCGGCGCATTTTGAGGCGACTCCCATTATTTTTCTCACATTCTTCATCTCAGATGAACAGTAACCCGGACTGATAGCGGGTTACTTCATCCCGGTTTTGATCCACTTTCCGAACTTTAATTTTTATTAAATTTATACCTAACATTCTACACTCATGGGGGATTCCAAAGAGGTAAGATGCATTGCTATCGGAGGCCGATTGACCTCCGAAACAATTCGCCGAAGTTGTAACTTCGACACAGTTTTTCCGTAGCCTCGGAAAAACTTGTCGAAATCTGATTTCTTCTCCTTTAACCACTTCTAACACTTCTATCTAACCTCTCTAAACCAAATCCACCCTTTGTATAGCCTAATTTCATTAAAAGACTAGGTAGGGATGGATATTACCTTTTTCTTTTCGGAAAATCGAGGTCTTTGTGTAGAGGGGAAGGAGACCTACGCTTTTTCCTTCAGCTGGCAGCGCAACCGGAACTCCCTTCCACCTCGAATCCCCTTCCGTTCTTCTTTCTTCTTCTTCTTCTTCTTCTTCTTCTTCTTCTTCTTCTCTTTCTTTCTCTCTGTTTGATTCCACCGCCTGAGACTCCCCTCTCCTTCTTTGTTTCATTCCACGGCGACAGCACCAAACCCCCTAATTAAGTCACATCAAGCACTATTCACCCTTTGTTTAATATTATTAAATTTTCATTTTGCCCCTAACACTTCAACATATCTACTGTTATGCCATTAACTTTTGATTCCTTCCAATTTTATCCCTTATATCAATTTTAAAGGACTATTCTATCCCTTTTTTTATATAAAAAAAAAATTGGGTTATTACACTGATCCCCTTAGTGGTACCATCCAAGCTAACACTTTGTGGTATATGTTCATGGATGAGATAAAAATATGACTTAGAATAATGACTGCTATAACATTATAACGATCATTGCAATAGTTTATGAGGATGATAGTGTTATTTTGATGATTAACAAGCAATTATCTAGAGTATATTATAAGTTAAATTGATACTTCATTTATAAGTTCATTACTCTCAGTATATTTGTATGAATTGATATAGATACATGTCTTTGTTCATTTGAATGAATCTAACCTTGAGATGCAGCAAAGTGTAGATTGAGTCGACCCAAAGGATGATTGGGTCGACCCCGGCACATCAAGAAGTCATTTGGCACACTTCTGCAAAATTGGCACAGATGAACAGTGAGTTGGGTCGACCCAAGGTAAGCATGAGTCGACCCAAACTTCAAGAACCTCAAAACATGAAAGAAATATGTTCTCTGGATTTACTGAGAGGGTCGACCCAAACAGTGGTTGAGTCGACCCAAGCTTAAGTCGACCCAAACCCTGAGAGGGTCGACCCAAAGGCAAGACAGAAAGGCAGACAGAAAATGGTTCTCTGGAATTACTGAGAGGGTCGACCCAAGAAGAAGTTGAGTCGACCCAAGTGAACTTTGAGTCGACCCAAAGAATGGTTGGGTCGACCCATGGGAAGGAAGGCTGAAATTTCAAGTTTCTGTATTTTCTGAGAGGGTCGACCCAAGGAATGTTTGAGTCGACCCAAGTGAAAGTTGGGTCGACCCAAGGACAGGTTGAGCCGACCCAAACACGGGCTGAAGCATAACGGCTAGTTCTGCAGATGTACTTTTTGTCCTTCCCAAGGTCAGTAACGGCTAGTTTTTCAAATCTAACCATTGGGGCTTGTCCAAAGGATGTGGAAAGCTATTTAAAGGGGCACTATTCATCAGATAGAACAACTTTTGAAAGAGATATCAAAGAGTACACAAGAAAACAAAAGTGCCATAATCTTCTTCATTCAAGTGCTTCATTCAAGAATCAAAGAAAGGGGTTGAGCAGATTCAAAGAGTCATCAAGAGCTCCATCCTCCCTTGAAGAGTGAAGCATCCTTGACAAAGAAGAGCAAAGCCACTTCAAAGCGATAAATACTTTCTAACTCTTCTTTGTAGTTAATATTGTTTCATTTGCTCATTCAGGAGTTTGAATCTTTCTTTTTGTTTGTCGAACTATTTGTAAAGGTTCGTTGGTGAACCCGTAAAACCAACAAAGGTTTTTGGTGAACCCGGAAAACCAAAGTATAAAGGTTCGTTGGTGAGCCCGCAAAACCAACAAAGGTTTTTGTTGAACCCGGAAAACCAAAGTGTATAGGTTCGTTGGTGAGCCCGTAAAACCAATAAAGGTTTTTGGATTGTGAGCCCGGAAAATAATCCGACTGTAATCCGCGAGATTATAGTGAATTCCCAAGGGGTCGCTTGGGGAGTGGACGTAGGTGCTAAGGAGAGCACCGAACCACTATATATTGTTGTGTTTGTGTTGTGCTTGTGTTTACATTTATTCTTACATTATCTTCCATCTTTGTTCTAGTTTAACTCATTCAAATAATCTAAGAAAGCAACCACCGCACTTAATTAAGAAAGCTTTTAAAACACCAAAATTGAGAAGAAACCAATTCACCCCCCCCCCTGGATTGTCACCTTGGGCAACAGTTTAGAATGCCCTCCTTTGTGTAACATACTTACGTATATTAATAATATAAATTAAAGTAGTTCTCATTATTTAGCTGCTAGATGCAATGGCCGTTATTTACCATTTTATTCGTCATGTAGATAATAAGATTTATAGTTCTTACGTTTAAAATGTCTATATCAGCTGGACAAAACTTATGTCACTACAGGAAAAGTCGGTTTTACCGACGCATTTTTGCCGACGCTTTTTACAAGCGTCAGCAAGTTTCGGTCTATTGTCAAAATTTGCCGACACTTGTAAAAAGCGTCGGCAAAAGACGACGCTAAAAAGCGTCGGTGCAGTCTTGGACCTAAGACGACGCTACAAAGCGTCGTCTGATAAGTGCTGATTAATCTATAATTTAATATTCTTTTTCCAGCACTTATCAATGTTCTTAAACGGATAACTACTTGTTTTACCATGAAATCGAATAATCATTGAAATAAATTTAAATTATGGTAAGAAGTAAATAATTCTTTTTTTAAAACCGACTCTGAACTTGTCCCTCTTCCGGTTGCGATCTTTCATGAAAACTACAAAAAAACATATAAGGAGGAGATTGTGTTGACCTGATTTATTAACCTAATAGAGTTGTAATCAAGCCGAGGTTATAATTAAATGGGTTTTTGTCCTGATTCGATCGAAAGTTATAATTAATTATGTATGGGGCAAAAGTTTGATTAACCCTTTTTATTAGGTCACGGTCCGATTTTTAGTCTTGTCGGGTCGAGTTCGATCTGAAGCAGCTCAGGAAGAATTAAATTTAAATAACATTGGGCTCGAGAACAATTTCAAGCAAATCAACAATCATGATCCACCTCAAACCCAAAGTCAATTCCCAACCAATGCCTTGCGTGCCTTCATATAAAATTTATAATTTTAAAACAAAAAAAATATAATAATAATAAATAATAAAATAATAAAATAAATAAAAAATAATTTCGGGACGAATTACTGGATTCACTGTTCATATGAATAGTATCCCGTGAAAACACTGTTCATATGAACAGTGTTTTTACAAATATATATATATATATATTTATGTATATATAAAAATTAAATAATAAATAAATAAATTCACTGTTTATCTTCTTCTTCCCGACTAATCCACTGTTCCTCCCGTTGCCAAATCTTCCCGTGATCCCGCCTCGCTCACAACAAACGCAATCCTCCCCCGCGCGATCAAAGGAGCTCGCCCCAACGTCGTCGTCGGCCACCTCTCTCCGCCGGATCCCGTGGCGCTTCTTCCTCCCAGCGTCCGCGTGCCACACCGTCCGCTTCATCAACGCCTCCGCCTCAGCCCGCGCTTCCTTCCTCCCATCGATCACGACCCCAGATCCATTCCTCTTCAGCCATCAAGGATCCCGCAGCCAGCCTCCCATCTCATCTTCTTCCGTTCCAAGTCAGCCTCTCAGCATCCCGTGATGCTTTCCCATTAATCCCGCAGATTCCTCCTTTCCGGATCAACATCTCCAGCATCCCGTGAGATCATGCGTGAGCCCAAGCATCTAGCCGTCCCTCTCTTCTGGATTCAAGCCATTCGCCAGCCGTCCCAGCTAATCTCACGGCAGCTCCCATCGAACCAGCTCCCTTGATCCAGCCTTGCGTGCAGTCCGTCCCAAGAATCATGCGTCCGTTCCCCATGAATCCATCACCAGCTTCAAGGCTCGGGCGATCTATAAAAGGGGGGAGAGGAGCTCGGATCGGGGGAGGAGGAAAAGAGAGGAGACCCCCTGTTTCAGTGAAAAGAAGAAGAAAGCGGAGAGGGAGATGAAGATGGGAGGACTTCCGGCCACCATGAGCAGCTAAGCCTCGGTTTAGGGGTTTGATGAAGCCATGGATGAGTATTTGTGTTGCATTTCTTTGATTTTTAGCGTTGTAAGACAGTTGCATACTCAATGAAATTATGATCTTAAAATGTCTTGTTTAATTTATGTAAGATGTTTATCTTGTAGAAAGTCTTTGCATGAATTAATCTAGTTTATCGAAATTGAATCCAATACCTGTGGTTTGGAAGAAATTGCTATGCAACTATCGGATTTATCTTTGAAAAATTAATCATCAGATGAATCATGCTAAATAGGACAGACCATGCCTATCCTTAGAAAAGATGGTTTGTGCCAGGCTTAGATGACTCATACTGTGGGTTAGATTTCAGCTTTTTGTATGATTGCCCTAACTTGTAGTTAAGAGCAATCAGATCATACACGCATCTAAGTCATTGTAAGCATCACACTTACGAATCCATCGGTGGATTCTAGCCCTAAACACCTCTCTCCATAGATAATTCATACTACTTCACCCATATTAATTCTTAGTTTTTATCATTTACTCTAGCTTATCCCCTTTGAAGTAATTATTTAATTAGAAAAAATAACTTGTCTCCAATCCCTGTGGACCGACACCCGTAATCACTATCCTACAGGATACGTGCTATTGCGTGGTTTATTTTTGAAATTGAAATAACCGATCATCGTCGGAAGCCAACGCACCTACATCCCAACCCTCTTCTGACCATCCCTCCTCCCTCCTCCCTCCTCTCTCCGGGTTTTCGATTTCCCGGCCACCGCCCTCCTCTCTCTATTTAACTAGTAGTATTACCCACATCTCTCTCGCCCTCCTCGTTTTCTCTCTCTCTAACCCATCAACGGTGCCTTCTCATCATCATCAACCCCCCTCCCTAACCCCCTCCGGATTCAAGAAGCAGAGGCTCCGGCGATGATGTCTTCGCCCGCCTCTTCGCCGCCTCCTTGGATCCCGACTTCGCCCCTCTCTCCCCCGAACCGCGGATCCTCAAGTCCCGCCTCGTCGCCGGCGAGACCCTCTACGGCCTCTTCCTCCTGCGCTCCTCCCCGACCCTCGCCGAGATCGCCGGCCTCGCCGGCTACGACTACGTGGTCGTCGATATGGAGCACGGCTCTGGCGGCATCGCCGAGGCCCTCCCCTGCCTCCGCGCCCTCGCCGCCGCCCGCACCCCAGCCATCCTCCGCCGAGGCCCTCCCCTGCATTATCCCATCATTTATTTATTTATAATTGCATTACATTTATTATCACTGTTTTTACTTCCAGATTTGAGAGAAGATGGTGTTTGTATGGTAAAAAAGATTATGCAGCAAGTGCCAGGTGGTATGGTGGATTCTTGATTAGATTTGTAGAAGAGCTTGCAGTTTCGGATGGAATAACATTTACATGAAAATTAGGCAAGTTTGGTGGAAGAGAATGGTATATTATCTGATGTCTAGGACCTTTGTCAGCTTCTTCTGGATTAGAGATATCATTCTAGGACCTTTGTCAGCTTCTTCTGGATTTATCTGATGTCTGGTATTACTTGGAACCCATAATAGATTTCCAGGTGCTTGTGTTAATAATGTTCCTTTGATGCAGATTTTCAAGTATTTGGTTTCACTAGATGTTGAAGATTGTCAGGATTTAAAGTCAGGCTACTCCATTATATTTGTGAGTTGTTGTTTATTTTTGACGAAATAGCCATTCTGTTGCTATGAATAAGTATATTCTTGCGATTTATTATCTTTAATCAATTGACTGGGTGTTTGTAATGTATAGAACTTCTCTCCTAACCCATATTTTGAAGACACAAAGCTTGTGAAGACTTATTCCTTCACTGAGGAAGGAGTGGCTAATATAACTGGTACGACTATCAAGTGGAAGGAGGGTATGGTAAGGTTATTATCTTATGCGGTAATCATTGATAATTTTCTGAGTCAGGTATTAGTTCTAATGTTTGTTTCTCATAATATCTGTAGGAGATTGCCAATGGTAATGGTCATGAGAAGAAGGGAGGCAAGCGACCTTTTACTGAGGAAAGGTTGGCTTTAGTACCATGTAATCTTGTTTTATAGGCAATAGCTGGATATCTAACTGATTTTGTCACATTGAGTATCTGATAATTTATGATAATCCTGCTGTTGTTGCTTTCAATATTAGGATTATTCATATTTATGTATATCATATGCATATTCTTTCCAAGTAGATCGCCGTTCACATTTCCCTCCTAGTTCTTCTTAGAAGACCAGGAATCTTATTTTTGCAAAGGCCTCCTCTAGTCCTGCACATGCCCACTGATTTCTGTCACTTGCGTGCCACTTCATCCTTAATTGGTGCAAGTTCTACACCTCTTCTGGCATAACTGTCCCACTTCTTATCCTTCCATATTTTACCACACATGTTATTCAATATTCTCATTTCTACCACATGCATCAGTCTGTGCATATAGAAAGATTGAAGATAATTCTGATAAACTTCTTTGTCGAATATGGTGTTGTATCATGGTAGATTATATCCGGGGAATAGTGTTCAGTATTATTATTGGTTGCATGATACTTGGATGCATGAATTCTTTTCTCATTCTTTATTTTTATTTTTTTGACGCAGTTTCTTTAGTTGGTTTGGTGAAACTCAACAGAAAAATTTCTCAGATGGTGTAACAGATGAGGTAATCATTCAGAGTTAAATTGGGAAGACTGATTATCGTGGACGACTGCACATTTTTCAAATCAATTTTTCTGTTTATTCTTCTGGTATCAGTGAAACTCATATGACAACATGATTTTGTTGTTTTTATCTTTTTTAATCTTCCTATTTTATGAATTCTGCTAACTTGTATGCAGATTCCTGTTTTTGGTTTTTGAATTGAATTAAACGTTCAGCTTCTTTTCCTATACATTTTTTCTGTCTGTTGATGTACTCTACAACAAATTGATGCAGGTGGCAGAGATAATCAAGGAAGATTTATGGCCCAACCCTTTGAAGTATTTTAATAATGCAAGTTTTCTACCTTCTGTCCTTTCCTCCTTTTCTTTTGCCAAATATCAATTTTTCTTCTCACTGAACATCGGTTCCAAGTTTTCCTAAGACTCCTGTGTACTTTAAATATTATGATGATGCAGGAGGCTGATGAAGAGGACTTTGATGGAGATGAAGATGATGAAGAGGTAAATGCCTCGCTTGTTTTGAGTTTTAAACAATGCTAGCAGATAAATAAATTTCAAATGGGCTAGTTTTAATTATTGTATGCACTGCAATTGTAATGTAGCAGATATTTGTTAGTTACTTTTGGCCATGCAAAATATGTGTAGGATCCTTGATTTGTCAAACTTCTGCCCTCAGTTGTACCATGTTTCGTTTGATTTTTTTTCTTCTGTGCCCTGTCTTTTGCTTAAGAACAGCTCAGATTTTGTGTTCATTTTAAAAATTTGATATAAAAAATCAGCCAGAAAAGATGTACGATAATGCTGTTCTGCTCTAGATAAGACTCATCTTGTCCAAAGCTGTACAGAGCTTTGGTGTCTGTACTCGGTGTGTTTAGTGATATTAAAGTGACCATCCATTATCTCATGTTTTTCAAATTCTTTTCACTTTGATAAAATTGATACTTATCGCTCTGCAGAAGTGCTTATGCATATTAAGATAATAATTTATGCAACTGATGCAATCTTATTTTTTGATGTGTTCATTTATTTATTAATTTGTGTAGATGTTTTTGCACCTTTTTACAAAAATAGTGGTTGGAAATAACATTGGAATCAATTTTCTTAGGGGCAATGGAAACTTGACTAAATTAGAAAATAGAAAACCCAAAAAATAATCTTACTCCTATGATTCTTAATAATTCTGTCCGCTTTGAGGCTCGTCTCTGAAGAAGTCTATTTGATATGTTGGAAACTTCTGGTGTTTTGGTTCCTGAATAATCTTATGTTCCATCCGTTTATTGCTAAGCTTATAATACTATGCAATCATCACATTCAATAAGGTAGTAGAGAGACCTGGCAAATAACTATTGAGTAAATTAGAGAGGGTGTGATCATTTGTAGACAAGGATAGCATCATATTGGATGGGTTTTGCTTGCAACTGGTAAACAATCAACAATGATGAATTTTCTCATGTTTTGCTTTGAATATGCTGACCCGCAGATTATGTGCTATTATGTATTGTTGGTTTTGGTGCAAGATTAATTCAAAATTTTTTAAGCATGAACATCTAATAAATGAAAAATAGTTACCTTTATATAATTGCAATTATTAATATAGCAATTGCATTTTGTAAGAAATCAGAATATAACGAGTGAAATTTGTATTATTTTGTACGTGAGTCCCATTACAAGTGTTTGATGCATAGCATCCTATGAACTTTTGAGATTGCTAAAAGCCTCGCATGCTTTCCATTTTTATTTCCTATTTTTCAGGAGGACTCATGTTACCAAAAGATATTAGTTTTATATGCTTGATCTGTTTCTTATCTGCTGTGTACCGTGCGGTATATTCCTATTTTCCTTCATGAGGACTCATGTTACCAAAAGATATTAGTTTTATTTGCTTAATCTGTTTCTTCTCTGCTGTGTACTGTGCAGCATTTTTATTTGCACACGCTAATAAACTCTGCCCGACCAATTATGCTGTTTTTTGTCAGAAGGGATCTGAAGATGATGAGGATGGTGAGAAAGATGATGACGAAGAGGACGATGATGAGGATGATAGTTAGTCTCTTCTCGCAGCTTCTTTCGTTTGGGCTTCCACAACTTGGCTGTGGCGAGTGCCACTGCCAGGCATGCTCATGGCTATGGAAGGTCTTGATTTTGAGGGGGGCGGCTTCTAATCTTGCTTCAAGCTCCGTAGCTGTCAATTTTTTTGTACTTTGTCTTTCATGACCCTTGCTTATAGCTGGTGGCCTGTCTAAATCTAGAAATTTATTTATCATTATGGGCGTGTCAAATGTTTGTCCTTGGACTTGAGGAATCTCGGCATGCTGTGTTCTTCAGGATCTAGGAGTTTGTATGGAGAACCGGTGCATCATTTTTTTAAAACTTCTTTAGTTATATAAATATATTACATCAATTTCATGTGGTATCTTTTCCTCTTTAAGTCTTTTTAATTGGTTCATGTGCTAAGCCTGAACCACTTGCAACTTTTGATACTTCTCTGCGCTCAGCATCACCACTCCTGTTTAGCCCGTGGCGTCTTTTGACTACGATTGGTCTTTATCGACGCTTTAAAGCGTCGGGACTCCTGTTTTTTCCGACGCTTTAAAGCGTCGGCGAAAACGCAAACTGGATTGGGCTTTATCGACGCTTTAAAGCGTCGGAAAAGCCATTTTTGCCAACGCTTTCATTAGCGTCGGCAAATCCCTGTTTTTGCCGACGCTTTCTCTTAGCGTCGGCAAAAACCGGACCCACGCCCACCTGCCCGACGTCTGACCCACGCTTTGGGTCGCGTGGGCTGGGACTTCGCCGACGCTTATAAGCGTCGGTAGAGACAAAAAAAAGCGCCGGGAGTTATTCCTTCTTTTGTAGTGTGTGATCAATGACGTCGGAAGGAAGTCCGTCATTTGGCAAATAGTAGCATTATCAAAACCTTATCTTGAAGGATAGCATCATGTTATATTCTATTTGCATCCTAAGAAGAGTGACGCCTCGTTATGACACTATATACGTGATTAGTGTTGTTTTGGATACTGTATATTGGGTTTCTAACGGAAATATCTATCCGCATGCACTTATGGCACCAAGGCTTTGTGATGATGGCAACCGGGTTGATGAGAAAAGAGATGTTATATTCAGATGTTCTAAATTTGCGTCCAAAAATAAGGCATCCATTCTCAATTTCTTATAAACGATACGTCTTAGTTCCACAAGTACAAACAGAATATATTCTTCAAGAATTGGGCTGCAAGCGGGTTAGGATCAAGTTCGCATATTGCTTGACCACGATTGTTCGAATAGATTGAAATGGCTTTCATATTTGGACCAAGATGACCCATTGGTTTGATGGATCGTGTCATCAAGTATGAGTTTTAAGGAGTATTGAACTGATTCGTATCAGATGTAATAACTATGGCAAGGGATTTGGACATGAAGTTATCAATTAAATGGGCCATGCGGTTGGTTCCGAAGAGCTTACCTGATAGGTTGTGGACGAGACATGAGAGTCTAAAGCTGCAAACCTTATCTTGTCGTGCATCATTCCGTACCTCAGATGGTTGGAAAAGGTCGCTAGCTAGCAGAAGGATGTGACTTTGAGCATTCGAATTGGCTCGCGTGGCGCGCAGTGGTTTGAGCCGTACGTGCACAATTGCATGTGGTTGAGGAGGATAGCTTGGGCATGTTGGCCATGGGTTGCTCGTTTTACCTCGGACTGCTTTTCAATGGTTACAAAAAAAAATGAATGCGTCCAATTTGTAAAATTTTCACTAATAAAGTAAAAAAAAAAAAAAAAAGCAAAGATGAAGTTCAAACTTCAAATTCTTACTTAGATATCATATTAAAATCATCATTTATTTTAAAAACTTAAATTTATAAGATAAAATAAATTTATTTATATATTTTATATTTTTTTACACAGTTTTTATTACTAATATATATATATATTATAATATGATACGATTAAAAATATTAAAACTGTAGGTCCTGCTTATCCGATTGCCCAATCCATGTTACCTTTGCCCTTGTTATCGTGGAAAACATCTCTCTCTCTCTCTCTCTTTCGAGTCATCTTCTAGAAAGGGCTGCCGACGTGCATGGGATTTCATGCACCCCACGAGCGATTGCGACTTTCACGTGTAGCTTGTCTTGGCAGCCCTACCACCAGACACGCCTAACCTACCGTCTCCGAGCAATCACTGTCAGATGGTCTTAGGCTCTCTTTTACACACATATCTGAATTTAATAACTATTGTTTTTGGTCTCTGCATTCTTATCAATAGCCAAAAAAAAAAAGACCCGATGTGTTTTTTATCCTGATAGATAGATAATGTTATCTTATCTTATATCATGTGTTTATTTCAGACTTGATCTAGAAAATTCAGATTGAAAAAAAAAGAGATAGGAATACAAAAAGAAAATATGAAAATAATCAATAATCTATAGTCGAATCGATCTCAAGGGTCATTCTAATAGTGCCAATTGCCACCGTCATATTGCAAAAACATCTTAGCCAGTAATTAAATCGTTAAATGAAGATATCACTGGAATATATATATGATAGAGAAAAATGGGTCATCCAACCCACAGTTAAAAGGCCGCCTAGTTTCGGCCTAGTAAACACCAACAACAATCGGATGAATCTTCACCTCGGCCCAGGGCCAGCTTGTCCTCGGAACTTCGCCAAAAACTTCACCAACTTCGAACACTCGCCGACCAAGTTTCGGGTGCCTCCAGATAAACACCGACCCGTCCCGACTAAGTTCGGGACGCCAAACCCCCAACGATACGCGCTGATTTTTGAGCTCGGGGCGCACCTCCGAGCACACCCCGAAGCCCACGAAACCGAGCTACTCCCAGTATCTGCCAGGCTGACTTCGTCAGACGCATGACGCGACTACTTAACGAGTTCGGCCTCGTCAGCGACCGCGCCAGCGTATGGGGCCACGCCCACCTACACGACCCTACACCACCATACTACCGCACCATGCCTCCATAACCGACCAACAGCAGTCGGACGACACCATGACTACTCTGGCCATGCCCTGCTGTGACTGTCAACGCCCTACCGTTCTTAAGAACGGGCCGTACCGCACATCACCTATCCATTTGGGCTGCACGCCATCCGGCTCAGAGCCATACCCCCTCATGATGGGGATCGACAGTACCTCCGTCACCCGGGCCACTCCACCGAGGCTATAAATAGCTCGGTCAGATAATTTCTAAGGAAAACTCTCTTTTGGCTAGGCCTACTAAACTCTACTCTAACTTGAACGTCGGAGGGCCCTCACCGGAACTCCACCGGTGAGGCTTTGTGCAGGTCCGCGGCTGTCACGCAGGAGGTGGTTTCCGTCTTCCCCTCTCCACATCGACGGCTCCTTCGGCTCAACCGGCGTGATCATCCTCAGGCCAGATTTGAAACACAACATATTTGGCGCTAAAGGAAGAGCCTGAGTCGTGATCATGAGGTTAAGAAGTCACGGAGCTCCGAGTGCATCGAGCAGCCGGGCCCCACTGCCCAGCCGCTCTCGCCAAAATCTACCCTCTGCGGGACCTGCGCCAGCGGACCAGGTTCCGCAAATCTAGCCAGAACGATTTGACTTGCTACTTCAGCAAGTCCAGATGCTGACCGTAGCTGTTCAAGGCCTGCAATGAAGCGGGGCCCAATCCGTGCCCCCTCTCCGTGGGTGCGAGTCTGTGGAATGCCACCTGCAGCGCCGATCCCCTGTAAGACACCATACGGTGGGCGAAAGGAAGCCCTTGATCTGAGTGGGGGGCATTTGTGAAGTCATCCCTTGAGCTCGGCTCGGGATGCCCTGCGGGGTCAACAGGGAGTTGAGGAAGAGCACCTCCCTTCGCAGGAATCTACAAGAAAGCCCCTGATCTGAGTGGGGTGCATCTGTGAAGTCATCCCTTGAGCTCAGCTCGGGATGCCCTGCGGGGTCAACGGGGAGCCAAGGAAGAGCACCTCCCTCCGCAGGAATCTACAAGGAAGCCCCTGATCTGGGTGGGAGGCATCTGTGAATTCATCCCTTGAGCTCGGCTCGAGATGCCCTACGGGGTCAATGGGGAGCCGAGGAAGAACACATCCCTCCGCAGGAATCTACAAGGAAGTTCCTGATCTGAGTGGGGGGCATCTGTGAAGTCACCCCTTGAGCTCGGCTCGGGATATCCTGCGGGGTCAACGGAGAGCCGAGGAAGAGCACCTCCCTCCGCAGGAATCTACAAGGAAGCCCCTGATCTGAGTGGGGGGCATATGTGAAGTCATCCCTTGAGCTCGGCTCAGGATGCCCTGCGGGGTCAACGGGGAGCCGAGGAAGAGCACCTCGCTCTGCAGGAATCTACAAGAAAGCCCCTGATCTGAGTGGAGGGCATCTACAAAGTTATTCCCTGAGCTTGGCTCGGGATGTCCTATGGCGTCAACAGGGAGCCAAGGAAAGGAACCCCCATCCATAGACTTTCTATAAACCATCCCCGATTTGAACGGGGAGGTGGAAAGTTCGACTGCAACCTAGCTCGATTTCGAATATCCCCTTTAGGGAAACCCCAAAGTTGGGAACCGTCAGAGTTCGCAACGACCATTTGTGTTGTAAGTATCCTAAGCTACAATGCGAGAGCTAAAACTCCGCCCAAAGCGCCTGGCGCGCACTAACCGACGAGCCTGGGGATAATGGATCGCAAAATTAAAAGCGGACGCCAATCATGCAAACTTCGGCGAACGTCCAGCACGGTTCCTCCCGCATCGGCGAGTATGAACCTAAGCAATGCGGTTCGGTTTCTTTTAAACGATCGAACGTAAGGCGGAAAAAATCAAATACATGATCAAGTCTTAAAGGCGGTACCACGCGAATCTGAAGTTATAGAAGAATTAAAGAAGGAAAAGTTTACTTCATTAACACCAAAAGGTGAAGGGCCAAGTATAAAAAGAATTGACCTCAAGGTCAGACAAAATATAGAAGGCCTCCCCAATCACCGACTCTACGAAAAACATATACCTAAAAGGCCTACCCGACCTATCCCACTTCGGATCAACGACGGGAGAGGTTTTGCTCTCAGCTTCAGTGGCAGGCGCCGTTGTGGTTTTCACAACATCTCCAATAAGGTCCACCACCCCAGTAGTGGATCCATTCGCCTCGACGTCATCATCCAAACATGGGTATAAGCTACTGAGGTCGACCCCGGGACAGTCTCTAGGCTTGGTCCTGGCAATTGTCGAAACCACGGACCATGGCATCAGCCGCCACCTCCGCCATTTCATCTATGTACTCCCTAGACTCGCGGAAGTTCTGAACGGCCCTCGAAACTTTCTCCTTAGCGAGCCGGTCGAGCTCCACAGCCTTCTGCTCGAGAGCCTCGGTCTTGCGCCCCTGATTAGCCAACGCAAACTCTAGTTCCGAAATGCGACCTTCAGCCGTCGATCGCACCTGAAGAAGCTCGGCCTCCATCTTCCGGGCTCGGGCGAGCTCCGTCTCGACTCGAGCCTCAGCCTCCTCTCTCCGTTGCTTCTCAGCAGTTATTTTTGACCGCAAATCCTCAATCTTTCTTCGGGAGTTGGTCGTGGCAATCCCTAGTATGTCGACTAAGTGCATCACTTGGCACAAAAGAACAAATGTAAGGCGAGGTCAAATACTTGCAAAAAAAAAAAAAAACCCAGCAACAACAATATCGCTTATCGAAACGACGGTGGAGTAGGATTCGTCAACAACTCCAGGTAGCCCGAGCTCCACCAGCTCGGCCCGATCGCACTAAAGTGAGGCCCAACGCACGACTTCACTCGATTGCAGCACCCTGTCATCCTCAAACAGCTAGCAATCAGGGCGAAATGGCCTCCTTCCAGACTCCGGAGGGATGGGCTAAACCTCGAACGGGGCTACGGTCGTAGAAGAAACCCGAGCTTTAAGCCCATTTTCAGGCTTGGCACCCGGTGAAGGTAACCGAGCGGCTCTCTTAGCGCCGCAAACCTTGGCAGGCGATGTGGCCACCCGCTTGCCCGCAGCCTTCCCCGCCACCTGCGGTGGCGGCCTTACCCCGAGTGGAGTAACCTGCTCGGGCTCAAGCCTAGCAGGTTCCGCAATGACAATCCCGAGACGGTGCCTCTCGGCGCCAGGTCCCGAAGCAGCTCGGGCTTTCTTCTTCGGCTCCGCCCGAGCTCCCTCAGAGGCTACCCCTTTGCTGCGAAACTTAGCCATTAAAGTTTCGGAATCCCAACGCATCCCTGCAACCTCTGGCAAACGAAATCCCGTCAAAATTCAATGATAAAAGAAAAAAAGGAAAGAACAAAATAAACATTTCGCCCTTACCCCTGGGATGGGCCGAGCTTAAGCCGACGTTTATAGGACTTCCTCAGTGAGCAGGTCAGGAGTCTTGGAGTTTCCTCCAAGCCGAGCAACGTGTCTAAAGTCGCCTGCTCGAGCTGTGACAACTTGGGCAGCCTGTTATTGACAATAACTCACGGCGTGTCCCAGACCGGCTCAAAACCCCATGGCCGCTCGGAGGAAATGAAGAAGAACTTGCGCTTCCACCCGTGGATGGGGGAAGGCGCACCTTGGAAGAGCGAGTGGCTTCCCCGAGGAGAGAAATACCACCACCCTTTGCCTGCAGAGTTGGCCTTCAGCATGAAGCACCTCCGAAAGACATTGACCGAAAGAAATAAATTATGTGCGAGGCACAAGACAAGGAAACCCACTATCATCCTCTATGAATTCGAAGTGAGCTGCGCTGGGACTAAGTGGTAAGTCACCAGGAGCTCATTCACGAATCCATGCAAGGAGAATCTCAATCCCGCTCGGAGTGTATCTATATACACCCCGATCCGATCCTTCGGAGGATCGTCGATGCGACCCCCGGTACCAGGGAGTTCCAAAGTGAACCTTGAGGGAATGAAAAACTGTCCCCTGACATGAGACAATTCTTCCCCGACCATACAAGAACTAAGACCATATGGGTCGAGGTTCCCACCAAGCTCCGCTTCCTCCGATGATGAGGAAACTCGAGCTTGAGACGGGCCTACGCCAAGCACTAGAGCTCTCAAAGGTGACCCCATTGCCTCGCCTACAGTAAAGGAAAAAGGAAAAGATCTCTGAGCAACCCACAAAGGGTAAAGACGCCTATCTAGGGGACTCACCAACAGTGCCGGCTCGAGCCTTAGGCGACTGAGGCGGTCGCCTAAGGGCCCCGGCCCAGGAAAGGCCCCCATCGGAAGATGCTGCAGCTATACAAACACTCATTCCTTCCATTCTCGTCTTCCCCCCTTCATCTTCCACTCTTATCTTTCATCCCTTCTCTTTTTTGGTTTTGGTCTTGGTTTTCCTTCCCTCACATTACTCCTGATCCAGCTAGGCCATCGGGAAGAAAGATAGGGGGATCGGAGATGGACTTCTTGGAGGGTGGAGATTCTTTTAATTTTCTCCTCTCGGTTTCTTCTCCCCTCTTGGGTGGTAGAGAGAGAAAAGGAGCTAGAGGGAGTTGAATGGCTGCTGTGCTGTGATGTTGCAGTTGCTGCTTGGGTACTCACTTGAAGGGGAGATGGTGGGATGGGACTTTTATTTATTGGATGGAGTGAATTTCCCATAATGCCCCTACTTTCTCTTATAGAGAGGTGCAATTTTTTTATTACCTTGACAATGAAGTGGCATGAGATAACCATTTCCTATTCGGCTTTTGCTTGACATGGTAAACACTATTGTCAAGCATTATCTTAGTTAATTAATCAGTTTCATGGCCCTTCTTTTCGAGCAATTACTTTTATTTACTTTCATTTAAAAATTATATTAAATTAAAAAGTTTTTTTACCTATTTTTATTAAATTTATATATCTTTATTGAAATAGTATACTTGATAGCTATCTATTTCTATATCATTTTTTTAAATATTTTATATTTATTAAAAAAAATTATTATTAAAAAAAAGAGGCCTCATTCATTGGATTTGCCTTAGGCCCCCAAATGTATTGGGCCGCCCCTGCTCACCAAGGAAAGAAGATGGAAAAAGGTCCGCCGGAAAACTCCGGATTACTCCGTGAACCTTCAAAGAGGTTTGAAAAGGAGGCGACGACAGCTAAAAAAAGGGAAAAAAATAGGGATCCCGGAGACCTCCTTCTTAGGGCTTTATATAGCCTGCTTTAGCGGCTCTGATCGGCTCCCTGAAACAGCAGGGCGGTCAGATCTCGCCACGCGGCAACCCCCGAGCCTGTCGTATCAAATCTTCCCCCAGGCTGTCATACTAAAGGATGATCATTATGACGGATGCTTTTAAAATTGAGCATTAATGAGGCCCCTCGTGTTCCGCCCAGCAACGCTTCGAAAGGGAGCACGCATGCAAGGCATTAAAGGAACTCTAGCGACCCCTTCCACTTCAACTGATGTAGCAACCCAATCCAACCCTTAAAACACATATCTACTCTGGTACGCGCATCTCTCTGCTTATCTAACTGAAGCACTGGACGATCAGGAGATGGACTACTTCCATCGTCCGAGCCGCAAGGCAGCTCGACCTCGGAAGTGGGGGGCAAATGATAGAGGAAAAAATGGGTCATCCAGCCCACGGCTAAAAGGCCGCCCAGTTTCGGCCTAGTAAACACCAACAACAATTGGATAAATCTTCACCTCGGCCCAGGGTCAGCTCGTCCTCAGAACTTCGCCGAAAACTTCACCAACTCCGAACACTCGCCGATCAAGTTCGGAGTGCCTCTAGACAAACACCGACCCGTTCCGACCAAGTTCGGGACGCCAAACCCCCAGCGATACGATCTGATTTTTGAGCTTGGGGCGCACCTCTGAGCACACCCCGGAGCCCACGAAACCGAGCTACTCCCAGTATCCGCCAAGCCGACCTCGTCAGACGCATAACGCAACTACTTAACGAGTTTGGCCTCGTCAGCGAGCGCGCCAGCGTATGAGCCCACGCCCACCTACGCGGCCGTACTCCATCACACTACCGCACCATGCCTTCATAACCGGCCAACAGCAGTCAGACGACACTTTGACTACTCTGGCCATACCCTGTTGTGACTGTCAACACCTTATCGTTCTTAAGAATGGGTCGTACCGCACGTCACCTGTCCATCTGGGTTGCACGCCACCCGGCTTAAAGCCATACCCCCTCATGATGGGGATCGACGGTACCTCCGTCACCCGGGCCACTCCACCAAGGCTATAAATAGCTCGGTCAAGTAATTCCTAAGCGGACTCTCTTTTGGCTAGGCCTACTAAACTCCACTCTATTTTGAACATCGGACGGTCCTCACCGGAACCCCACCAGTGAGGCTTTGTGTAGGTCCGCGGCCGTCACGCAGGAAGTAGTTCCTGTCTTCCCCTCTCTACACCGGCGGCTCCCTCGGCTCAACCGGCGTGATCACCCTCGGGCCAGATTTGAACCACAACAACATATATATATATATATATATATATATATATATATATATATATATATATATATATATATATATATATATATATATATATATATATATATATATATATATATATATATATATATATATAAGATAGAAAGAATGGCATATCTTTCATCGGCCTTAACCGGTGCTTGGACTTATGAAGGCAATGCCAAGATTAGACTGTCTTCCTACCAACATTTAATAGGTTACATTCATTGTTCTGAACTAAAAGCTGCACCGGATCCACCTGCAAAAGTTGTTTCCGTCCGACATACACGTGAAGCGTCTACACCCGGTTGGCCACTTGGCCAGTACCTTTTCTTAGCTCGACAAAGAAAAAACCGACCCACGTCTCAGCTTTGGACTCATTTCATGGTCCAACCAGATCCATCCGAGAGACCCATTGAATCAAAACCCACCCATCATCTAGAAAGCAAGTAAAATTACTTGCTTCAAGACCGTAATTGATGGACTAGCTTCTTGTGTTCAACATTAGAAACCAATCGCCTTATACTTTTTGGAGGACCTCACCATGGATAGGATTCTAGAATGCTTAAGCATCCATTAATTCTTGTCGACACTTATTCTTATATTAACCCCTCAAAAGTTTCTGATTACTATATATTGAGGCTGAGCTTCGATGTAATAGCAAGGTTGCTCCTTTGTGACCCGAAAATCACCGGCTTGAAACATTAAGTCTGATATTTCCCAAATCCTACGACGGCCGAGCCTTATCCATTTGGAGTGCCCTTCCTACTGGTGCGCTAATTCAATGGTTGAGACCTGATCCAGATATGTATCAAAGAGCTGGGCTCTTTGACCTGGACCTAACTAGCGAGTTTAATTGGGTTTTAGCTACAGCACCTTCACCCATTTGCAGCAGGAAAGCTACAGATAACAGAAATAGAGGAGATTTTAGTGGAATAGTTATATGAAATTGACAAGAGATGGAACAACATGGCTTTATTAGCCAAACCAAACTGGCTGTCCTATCACCGTATGCATGTCACTACCAGACACCTTAGTAACAGATCTTTTCCACATCTCTTTTATATCTTTAATTATTATTTTTACACATGTCCCTACAAGTGATTAATAGCCAAGATAGAAAGAAAGAGAGAGAGGATAAATATCTAAATTTTTGCTCAAAAGAAGAACATTAATTTTTATTTTTTAACTTAAAAAATAAAGTTGGATAATATGCATCAATAATCCATTGAGACCATGCATTGTGAAGACGGCGTAAATTGAATCCAAACCTCTTGCTTCAAAATAAAGAGATCTTACCAACTTGATCGACTAGTACCCTAGAATCGTTACCAGTTTCTACAACAATTTTGACAGCTCTCCGTGGATAAAATTTATTTATTACAATGATTCCTTTGATTTCTGCCATGCTAGCATTCTATGTGATTACAGAATGCATTTTTTTGAGAAAAAATGGGTAAGGTCTATTAAAATTTATTAGGATCATAAGTTATAGTAAAGGTGAAATTGAGATCCAAGTCACCCATTATGCATTTAAATATCTGTGGCTTTGTGCAAGGGAAGAAGACCTCTTGTCAACATTGAACTTAATGCTATGATACTGTACGTCTGCAACGGCATCTTTAATTTCAATTTTTCACCATTACTGAGAGAACAAATGCTTGCAAACCTTGAAAACTTTGATCGTGATAGACCTTATCAACATGACACTATTTCCATGGACCTCACCTAAGTCAGTGCAGGCGTTAGTGCAGTGTCTAAATTGTGAACATTTTTATGAGAAAGAGAGAGAGAATTGTGGAGTGGTAAGTGGTAACCGTGCCAGGTTCGGAGGGTCCTGGCATTTGGAAGCCTGATAAGAAACATATAAGCAAAAGTTTCGGAATGTGTGAGGGGATCAGCAGGCAAGAAATATTTGTACATAAAGCCATAAAAAAAAGAGGAGGAGAACTGTAAGATGCCCAGAAAAACACTCTAGGCTTGCAGGGAATGGTCCCCAAACTAAAGAACTCTACCCTGCTCCTCGCTTTCAATGGCATATTGGCATCCATGATAGCCGAAGCCAGCTGAGGTGCGTGCCTCGCAGACACACACCTTCAGGGAATTATAAACATGCGGATGGTTGGTGAATGGATGAGCATGGTAGAGAGTAGGGCTGCCACTCCTACCGACAATTTCAGTGCCTAACCCAATCCTGATCCGAATCCAATGATGAATGGATCATGTATGAGAATATCAAATTCACTAAAACTTTCGGATTAGGTTTGGATTCGAAGGTTTCATACCCAGCCTGACCATCTTACTATATACGAATATCTATACATATATAGCTACATATATTTACACACACACACATATACATATAGAAATACTATTATTAGTTCTATTTATTTTTTAATTGGAAAACCAAAAAAATAATGAAATGTTAGAGTATTTTTGGATATTTATATATGATTTTAACTAAAGCATATCTTTTCAAGTTTTCGTCCGTTATTATTATATGCTTGACCATCAAGTAGTTGTTGTCCGTGATTCAATTCTTGTAGCATCTATTGGATATTTCATTCATAATTTTCTAAAAAAAATAAATTGTTTAATATAATATTTGATAACCAATAAATACTTGGGCCGATCTTCGCCCAATACGGACTTGATGCACATTTTTATTATCCAAATTCGGACTCAACATGAAGAATGGGGTACCCTAAATCAATGCCTCTGCCTTGACTAATTCTTTTAATATTTTTGCTCTATTAAATTTTTCTTCTATATAGGATGAGAGGATATTATTGGATAAAATTCTATTTTTTTCTGAATGAAATACTAGTCATGAATAAACTAGTAATGATTTGTTTCTTCCAAATATATAGTTCCACTAATTGCATCTCCTCACCAACCTTGAGACCATGAAAGCATTATGACTCTCGCTCGAAGCTCGGCAAGGCCTTAATCCTTTGCAACAAGTATCTGATTCATTACAAGAATCTCTTCCACTGGTTTGATGGACGCTATGAAACATTTTAAAGCTTGAGCAAACAAAGGTTTAAAGGTACTGGATGGCTATGTCGAAGAGGGAGCGTTTTGATGGAGGGGTAGAAAGGTTTTGGGTTTTGGGTTTTGGTTTGAATTTAAAGCTATCGAGCTGTTTGCCGGGGGGAGCGTATTATCGGAGTCTTAGCGGTGTGCGTCCGTGCTCCCATGAGAACCAGCGGACCCCGCCTTTCACATGGACCACTATGTCCCACATCCTCCGCCTCCAGTGACCTTATGGTCTTAGAGAGCTCAAATACCCTCATTGCTTTAATTGATTGGCTTTTCCAATGGTAAAACTACGATTAGAAGTGGGTCGAGTATGGCTGGAGAATACTCGATCCCAACTTGTGCCGGCCTTGATATTGGACCTGGATCTAATTCAGTAGATGATCGAGTCGGTCGGATTAGGTCTATAGAAAATATATTAGACCCAGCAAGTCATTCAGATTGAGTTGGGATCATGTATCATTTAGACCCAACCTAAAATATTTGAATTCAGGTTTGGTCTACATTTCATTTGCTAACAAAATTTTATGAAGAAAATTTTATTCTTATTTTTGAATCAAATTAAAATTCGACTGCAAGAAAATTGTTTGCTAACATGGTCAAAATTCAATAAAATTGATTTTTATTTAGAACTATAATCTTCTTTAGAGGGCTAATTAGCTCAATACCTGGCCTTTCTTAATGTAAATAAAATTAATTTGAGCACTTTTCTCTTAACATAGAAAAGAAAAGTTGATTTGAAAAATTTTCTTTGGGTCAATTCAAGTTAGGTCGGATCAAAATTTATGAAATTTAGACTTGATCCAAAATATGGAATTTTGTAATCAAAACTTGCCATCCTTTTGTAATATTTCTATAAGTTACTCTAGAATTTGCAAAACCCTAGGCTAGATCCACTCCGGACCATTTCTTCCTCAGTTGGGCCATAGTGGGAAATAAGTTTGGCTAGCTCCACTTTTGACCAACCAAACACCTAAAGTAATTTTTCATAGCCGAAACTAAGTCGGCATGCACAAATATAAGCAACCAAACAAGTCTTAAAAGTATAGTCTCTTTTCTTGCAATTGTTGCTTTAAATGGTGAATATATAGAGAGCCTATTTTGTTCTAGTATTTGCTAGTTGATTTGATTATTTGTCTTCCTTCTAATCGCGAATACATTGTAGGGTTCATCATGAAAAGAATCTTTGCTCATGGAGCTATAGCCTTCATTAGAGATTAAAATCTAGAATAGAATAAGAATCATGTATTCGCAAGAATGTTAGATGATAAAGAAGCTACCAATTTCTAAGCAACGAGGAACATGATCGAAATATGCCACCGAAAGACTACCAAAATCTATTAAAAAAATAAAAATATAATTTACATAATAAAAAGAAATTGATAAAAAAAAGGGCAATGGAAGAAATGATTTTTTTGGTTAGATGCATGAAATTACTTAAACATTTCATTCAAACAAATGTAGAACCAAAATGGATGTTTTTCTGCTCATCAACGACTCTTTCCGCTAAGTTGAAACCAATCATTCAGACAGATGGGGTAGAAGCATTAGAATTCTTTTCCTAGGAATATTTTATTAATCCATTTCCTTTTGTACTCAATGATAGAGTAGTTGGCTGTTAACTAACTGATTGTAGGTCCGAATCCTGCTTGATGATATAAATAATTCTTATCCCGGACTCGGAAGAAATAGAGTCGGCCCCGGTTGACGCTGGAACCCGAGGGAAAATCAAAACCCCAGCTGAGATCGGAGCTTCAGGGAAAGCCACGACCTCAGCAGGGGTCAGGCCTACAAAAGGAGTCGAGAGCTCGGACCCTCTCCCCAATTCGGGATCCGATTTAGATAGCCGGATAGCTTCTCCGGCCTTCTGGACTTGGCCGATGGACACGGCCGCAATTAAACTAGAAGGACTCCCTCTTACTGCCAATAAAGACACCCCAACCGCCACCGCAAGAGATTGATCAGATCCGGCTTGACCAAGGGCGACGACCTCAATCGCCCCAAGCTCACTCCGCTCAATCCAGGAGTCAGAGCTAACTCTGATCTTCTTCAGCCTCCTTTCGAGCTGAGCCCCCTCCGAGGTGGCCATCTTCTTCCTATACTTGGTCATCAATGTCTTGGTGCTGAAAATCATTTCTGCAATATCTGATGACAAAAGATCTTATTAGAACTCAGCATGGGAAGGAAAAAGGAGCAACTAAGTTACTCTTACCTTCGGGGCAAGCTGGGCTCGGCCAAGATTTACTAAAGCCTCCTCACCGAGCAAGTCAGAGAGTTGTGAAGTTCCCCCAAGCCCGAGCAAACTATCTAAAATGCCCTGCTCAGATTGCAACAACTGTGGAAGCCTGTTATTTGCCGAGGCAGCAGAAAGCTCCAGGTCGGATTAAACCCCCATGACCGCTCGAAGAAAATAAGAAAAAACTTGTCCTTCCACCCATGGATAGAGGTAGGAATACCCTCAAAAAGCTTACGACCTCTTCAGGGAAAGAAGTACCACCACTCTTTGTCTGCGGGGTTGTCCTTTAATATAAAGCAACCTCCAAAGATGTTCATTGAGGGGGACAGACCATGTGCAAGGCAAAAGGCGAGGAAAACAATTATCATTCTCCATAAGTTCAGGGCAAGCTGTGTAGGAATAAGACGGTAAGCCATTAGAAGCCCTCATACGAACCCGTGTGCAGGGAATCTCAGCCCTGCTCGGAGCATCTCTATGTACACTCGGATCCAACCTTTAGGAGGGTTGATAACCCGTCCTTCGAGGTCCGGAAGCTTAAGAACAAACTCCGGAGGAATGAAGAATTGGGTACGAACCGTGCCCAAGTCCTCATCACTCAAGAGTGAGTAGGTCCCATGCGGACCCAGGCCCGCCTCGAGCTCAGTCTCTCCCACACCGGAAGAAGTCTGGACTCGGGACGAACCTGCACCGAACATCAAGGCCCTTGTGGGTGAACTCGTTGCCTTGATCACAGAATTACAAAAAGGAAGAAGACAAGAGACTCTTTGAGCGACCGAGAGAAGGATAAAATGCATACCCAAAAAGCTTGCCGACGAAGATGATCGGGGTAAAGAAGGACGATCGCTGGGGATTGTAAAATCTCTGATTTTGATGAACCATACGCTAATTGTCGAAGTGGACAAATCAATTTGGGAGGAATTCTCGGTGCAAAGGCTGATGAGAAGCTCCCAGAACGCCCAGAGAGAGGCTCAAACACCACAGCAATGGCGACCGAGAAGAAAGGAAGTAGAGGCGGAAAGGATCAAATAACGATCCTAAGGCCCTCTCCAGGTCTTATATAGCCCACTACAACCGTCTGATCGGATAGCCCAAGCGATCAGATGAGCTGAGTTCTGCCATATGGCAGGCCCCAAACGATCTCAACAATTTTTTCCGGATCGCGGCACCAAATGCTGATCATTATAGAAGGTGTTCCAGAGATCGGAATATTAATAGCTGGCATCTCGCATTCCATTAGGCGAGACGCTTCGGAGAATGGAGCACTAATAGTCGGCCTCTCGCGTTCCATCTAGCGGGGCGTTTCAGGGGACGAGGCATTAATTGTCGCCCCTTTCCATTCCATCCAGCAACCTCTTGGAAGAGAATGCACTCGTGGAACACAAAGAAGTCCCCATGATAGATTCTGCTCAGGGCAACGTGGCAGCTCAAGCCACCTAAGCCCGGCTCCGAAAACTTGACTTAAAGCTCTCAGCTACAAAATGCATCAAGTGTCCCCCACTCGGCATGCGCGTTTTCATAGGTGCTGGGCCACACCGCAGGACGACCGACAATCCGACTACTTCCTTCACCCGAGATGAAGAGCAACTCAACCTCGGAAGTGCGGGGCAAATGATGAGGGGCAAAATGGACCATGCAACCTACATCAAAACGGTCAACCAATTTCGGCCCAACAGACACTAATGCCGACTGGACATGTCCTTGGTCCGGCCCAGAACCAGCCCGACCTCAGACTTCGCCGAAAGCTCCTTCAACCTCGAATATTCGCCGACGCGCCCCGGCCAAGTCCGAGGCACCCTCCTTATTCGCCGACGCGCCCCAGCAAGCTCGGGCACCTTCTCCAATAACGCGCCTCGACCCTCAAGCTTACGGCACTTCACTGAGCACACCTCCGAGCCTGGGATGCTAGGCTGACCTCAGCATCCATCTAACCGACCTCGCCAAATGCTTGATGCAACCTCAATAAGCTCGGCCTCGCCGACCACCGCACCCATGTGCGTGCATTGCGACGCCGCCACGCCGTGCTCCGCCTACTGGCCCACGACAGTCAGGGGCAGCATCTTACCGTTTTCAAGAACGGGCTCCACCGCACGTCACAAGCAAGCTTAAGTTGCGCCCCAATTCTACTCATGATGAGAACAAGCCATACCCTGCTACGGCTGTCAATATCTCACCATTCCCAAGGACAGACTCCACCGCGCGCCATAAGCAAGGTCAGGCTGCATGCCACTTTCTCTTATGATGGGAACGGGCCATACCTCTGCCACCTAAGCACTCCTATCAGGACTATAAAGGACCCCAATAGGTAACGCCTAAGGAACTTTTGGCTAGACATACTAAGCTCCACTCTAACTTGAGTGTCGGAGGGCCCTCACCGGAAATACCGATGAGGTTTTATGCAGGTACACCGTCGGTCACAGGAGGTGGCTCTTCCTGTCTTCCTCTGTACTCTGACAACTCCCCTGACGCCTCCGGCGTGGTCACCCTTGGGCCAGATTCGAACCACAATAGGTCATGTATGACTCAAACCCAACCTAAAATATTTGGATTCAGGTTTGGTTTACATTTCGTTTGCTAACAAAATTTTATGAAGAAAATTCTGTTCTTACTTTTGAAGAAAATTTTATTGCGGAACATTTCTTCCTCAGTTGGGCCATAGTGGGATATAGGTTTGGCTAGCTCCACTTTCGACCAACCAAACACCTAAAGCAATTTCTCATGGCCGAAACTAAGTCGGCATGCGCAAATATAAGCAACCAAACAAGTCTTAAAAGTATAGTCTCTTTTCTTGCCACAGCTGATCAAAATTGTTGCTTTAAATGGTGCATATATAGAAAGCCTATTTTGTTCTACTATTTGCTAGTTGATTTGATTATGTGTCTTCCTTCAAATCACGAATACGTTGTAGGGTTCATCATGAAAAGAATTTTTGCTCATCGAGCTATAGCCTTCATTAGAGATAACAATCTAGAATAGAATAAGAATCATGTATTCGCAGAAATGTTAGATGATAAAGAAGCTACCAATTTCTAAGTAACGAGGAAGAGGATTGAAATATGCCATTGAAAGCCTATTTTGTTCTAGTATTTGCTAACTGATTTGATTATTTGTCTTCCTTCTAATCACGAATATGTTGTAGGGTTCATCATGAAAAGAATCTTTCCTCATGGAACTATAGCCTCCATTAGAGATTACAATCTAGAATAGAATAAGAATCATGTATTCGCAAGAATGTTAGATGATAAAGAAGCTACCAATTTCTAAGCAACGAGGAACAGGATCGAAATATGCCACCAAAAGACTACCAAAATCTATTAAAAAAATAAAAATATAATTTACATAATAAAAAGAAATTGATAAAAAAAAAAAGGGCAATGGAAGAAAGGATTTTTTTGGTTAGATGCATGAAATTAGCTAAACATTTCATTTAAACAAATATAGAACTAGAATGGATGATTTTCTGCTTATCAACAACTCTTTCCCCTAAGTTGAAACCAATCATTCAGACAGATGGGGTAGAAGCATTGGAATTCTTTTCATAGGAATATTTTATTAATCCATTTCCTTTTGTACTCAATGATAGAGTAGTTGGCTGTTAACTAACTGATTATAGGTCCGAATCCTGCTTGATGATTTGAATAATTCTTCATTAAAATATATATGTACATACTTATGCACATTATCTCAATAGAAAGAAAAATTGTGAATTTTATGGGATAATGAGTCTTGGTGATAGAGGGACCATAAAGATAAGAAATTGATGATGATATACATAAAAGAAAAAGCGGGGAAGGAAGAACATCGGGAAAAAGGGAGGAAAATTAAGGAAAAAAGGAGGCAGAATAACCAGGAAACAGAAACGAGGACAATATGATAACAGTAGTGATCCGTGTCGTAAGATGGCAACAAGGATTGAAAAGGATGGACCAAGCGCGCACTAGAGTAAAGACCAATTTCCACCATAGGTTTGGATGGAATAAAAGAAAGCAACGATAGTTAATCTTCTTCCATTTTGAAATTTCAGCTACTATAAGCGTACGTACCCACAGTGATACCAAAAAAAACAAAAAACAAAAAAACATTATAAAATCTATCCTCTAAGCTGAAGAGGGAAGGAGAAAAGATCACCCACACCCATCCATGTTTTCCGGATCCAGCTAACACGCTTTTCCCACAACCATTTTTCAAGTAAACATCATTTTACTTCTATTACACGCGTTTATTTCTTCTTACAACTCTCTATCTCATCCTAGCTTAAGTTAAGGCTTGTGCACTCAAGTATATTTACAGTAGAATGTTGTTCTTTTTTTTTTTTTTTGGTGTGGCTTGGGGAGGTGGGGCAAAGGCACCATGTGCATGCATGTGGTATGTCTCTTGGCACAGGGGCCTATCACCCTATATATTGCCTTTCTGCACATCCCTTCCTGTGAGTTCAACCTTTTCCTTGAAGCTTCAACTCTCTTTTCCGCTGGTTTCTTTTCCTTGCTACCCCATACATTCGTAGCACTAAGAACACTTCCTACCACCCTCCAATAACATGATCTCATGGCCTCAGTATATCCACAAGTTTATGTGACAAGAAGCCCAAACCCTCTCTCACAGGGACTAGCCGGCATGCATCTCTCAATGAGGTCCTACTGAATCAAAAGGCGTCCAATGCTTGAGCACCACCCATTACGTACAACCTCACTTTAATCCAACAGGTCAGTGTAGGAAGTTCTTGTCACAATATACTGCAGCTGCCTCTCAGTCTCCCACCCCCGTTGTGCAGTCTATATATATCATAGCAATTAACCTTAGCAAATAATCCAACAGGGGGAAAGAGAGAGAGAGAGAGACAGAGAGAGATGGTATAAGGTGACATACCATGTCTTCAAGGAGAACCAACTTCAGAAATCCTCCTAAGCTGCTAGTATCGTTTGTTTCTTTCCTCCCTCTATAAGCGACCATAACATCTATCGTTTGTTTCTTTCCTCGCTTCTTTTATCCATTCAGGAACCATGCATGCCTCTAACTCATTCACGCAAATCTTCCTGGAACACATGTTGTTGGGGCTCCAACATGGTGGAGTTGCATCCAAGAGCATGAGCTTCCTGCAGAGGAAGAGAGCCATCAAGCTCACGGCTGACGTTGCCATGGCATTTGCTAAAGATGGTGCGCAGTGGAGCCATGCCCTTATCATGAACCTGTCAAAGAAAAGTAAGAACAAGACCCTACTAAGGAGCATCCTGGGGAGTGAATATGAGAGGCTAACCAAGCCACGCCTCTCATGGAAGATGCTTAGAGCTAAGAAGATCTTGCAAAGAAGCTTCAAGGTGGACTCAAGAATAAATAACAAGGGTGCACGTCGATTGCGAGGTGTTGACGCAGCAAGTGCTCACGATGGAGCTGTTGTTACAAGGACCAAAGTGCTCAAACGCCTCGTGCCAGGAGGCGAGCACTTGGACGACTCCACTTTGTTGCAGGAAACCCTAGACTATGTCGTCTCCCTTCGAGCTCAGGTCGATCTAATGCATCTGCTTATCAAGGCCCTGAATGTTCCAAATCTCAAAAGTAAGTTGGTCAAATGCGAATTCCTCCCCTCTCCCAATCCCACTGAGACCCCATTACTTTAGCACAAAGATCCTCGGTCTTGGACGTACAGCCTTTCAAAATTTTCAAACTCAATAATCTGATGATGAGCCCAGGTCTTGTATTACAAGTCAATACTAGATTTAGGCATTGTTAAGTATTTTATTCATTAATCCTTTTCTTGACACATTCTATTTCTATGTTTTGTTACACAGATCATGCACTCTAAAGGAGCACTGCAAAAAAGTGGAGAATTCCTATTTTGACAAGTAGGCACTTACAATATTGGGGAGTTAAGGTGCCTCTGAGCAGAATTCTGTCATTAAAGACTTCAAGAGCACTATATAGACATGGAAAGTACCGTGACCATGTTTGCTTGTTGAAGCATGTTTGAGGGCTGTACGATTTCTCCTCTGCTACATTCTATGAAAGTACGGAGAATATTTATGTACGATGGTAAGCCAAACTGAATAACATGAATATTGGCTGCACATATTATTAGACTGGAGAGAGAGAGAGAGAGAGAGGGAGAAAGAAAGTGGTGGTTAGGGGCTTCAGAAAGTCCATAGACTATCTTGATGCTGTAAAAAAAGGAATATCGTGTATGAAATGTATAAAGTATAATTCCTTGGATAAAGAAGCGTATCAGAGTATCTATAAGCAAGAACCAACTGCACAAAGCATTAAATTCTCTCCTGAAAACCTTAGGCATTTTAATGGGTAATAACATGTGTATGATGGAGAAGATACTAATGGATGTAATGCCACAGAACTGTAAACATCTATGAACCGTATGAACCGTATGAAAGTATAATTCCTCAGAAACAGAAACATATTGGGTATCTATAAGCAAAAACCAATGGAATGAAGCAATAAAATCTCTCCAGAACACCTTAGGAACATACGTACAGAGAAGATACTATCAGATGTGATGCCTTGGAGCTATAAACATCAATTAACTGTTTGCACCAAATGTTTTGAATTAGAGGTCTATCAAATGAAGGAAATAGGTCTTTTCATTTTTCTCTTCTTCAAGTCTTCCCAATTCCCAATTATCTTGATAGGTATCAAGATAAGAATCTTCGTAAACTGGGCTATCTTTATAGCAGATCTCTTTAAAGTGAAAGTGGAATTCCTCCCTTGTTTTTTCCTTTCCATTCACTCGGATCTCTTTCGTTTCATCTATTTTTTCCGGATCTTCCTGTTCTTCCGAACAAAGGGAAGGGTCTTCTTCGGCGGATCCCTCTTGTTCCTGTTTAGTCTCCTTCATTTCCTCCAATATTCATTTAACCAAACATACACTCGATGAATCACAAGGTTTTCAGATCCAGAATTGATGCGAACAAGAAGGCAGGTATATGTTGGTTTAGGTAGGAATCGGGCTCGATCCTGTCTATTCCAAAGACTTTGGCTGAGCAGAATGATCAAAAAGTGTTTTTGGTCGGGGAGAACCGATGGAACTAATTAATATAGGCTTGACTCCTAGTAGAAGCACTGCTTCTTGCATGACTGCATCAAGGCACAATTAGTGAACAACAGTTGCAATTAGTGAACAGCAGTTGATGCATAGTATCCTGATGATGTACTCGGTAGTTTAGCTATCACATGATTAGATTTGAGAAGTTATCTCATGTTGTCACTGATGCTAAAGTTTGAGTAATCTAAATCACATCAAAACGATTGAAATTACTTGCGTTCAATATGAGTGGGTCATATACTAATGATGGTTAAGTTGAATCATATAATTGAATGGTCAAGGATCCCTGCCAACATTCAATGCAAAGGTGTTTGTCCCTTGCAGCAGCTGGGATTGAGCATCACCCACCCTCAGCGTTGATAGCTGCATGATCTGATTTGAGTATTGCAGTCTGCCATCAGATGCATGATAAGAATGATATTCATACAGCATTATGAACCTTAGATCAAATTCTTTCATAACTCAAATGAAGTAATTCTTTATAGGACCACATGGACCATCAAAAGGTACCATTAGGACCGCAGCCTTGAGCGGTGGACATGGGTTCTGTTGGCCCACATTTAACCTGCTGAAGGTGCTTGACTAAAATCAAGACATGTTTTCCAAGCTAAGCTCAGGCTTGAACACAAAGAAAATATGCAATCATTGGCTTTCTATTCCTCTCATGCAACTTAAACTAGCCTATAATGAAAGATGCTATAAAAACACATCGAGCAATTATCCCATTCAAAAAGCCGATCAGCTTCTACAGAACAGGGTAACTCAATTAAGAATCAAGAAAGCCTGTGCATAAAAGATGACTGCCAGAGAGATGAGGATGTTCATGAAAGTGTGTTCCACTAGTTGGAAAGATAGGATTAGTAAAGAGCATAGAAAGGTTGCCTGATAGATCAGAAATTTAGGCACATCCAATTGAAGTGGCCCTACTTCGAGGTGTGAATCACTTAAACTATTTATTCCCCACTACCCCTATATTAATGAAAGAATAGAATTTTTGACTTTGACCTTGCGAGCACCCACTCAAAATAGGGTGGGCGAACTCTTATCTCCCTGATCTCCGGGACCGCAAATTAAAAACTCATCTTCCAAAGGCCAATCAAGACAAAACAACTAATAAAATCCAAAGTAAAAGTGCTAAAAGCTTCGGTTTCCAGCTAACCCCTGGAAATGAGAAAGAAGTAGACCTAAGAGTTGTTCAAGGAATTGAAAAGGTTTCATATAATATATAGTGATTCTACTCTTTAAGAGGATTGACGGGCACAGGTAGAATTCATGGCCAACCCAAAATAGATGCGACAAGGCATGTTAGCATGGTCTCATTTTTATGTTGCTCATAGTTGCAAAATGCAACAAATAATAATTGACTGGCAAAAAATAATAATAATAATAATAAAAGGAAGCGACAGTTTATACACCTACTTTCCTCAGTATACGGAGGCATGTCCTAATAATGTCTTAGAATATAAGGCATGTCTTAGTCATGATTTTAACAATCATAAATGCATAGAACCAAACAAGGACAGACAAACAACATGGCTACAGAAGAATCACCTTCCCAATTTCATTAGCTAGTAAATGTAAAACTCAGAGCATGGTCCATAGACCAACCCATCCGTAAAGATGGTTTGAGAGGCAATTCAGCTGTAACATTACGACAATCAAAATCAATAGCAAAAAGAAAAATAACAGCAACAAAGGCAACAAGAAACAGGTAGACAAATTAGAAGACACAACAACAGGAGAAAAGATGTAGTCTGATAACGAAGGTAAAGTAAACACACCAAAGCTCAGGTCTCCCAGCATGCAAAGCAAAAAATCACTTCACCAGCAGCCTCTGCAACTGCGCCATAGGCACCACTCGCTCTGTCAAAAAGAAAGTATCGACAACAGTATTTAGCATCTGAAGAGACTCTCTGCCAAACTAAATTTTATCAAACAAGATCAGTAATAAATTTATAAAACTAACATCATTACTTTTTAGAGGAGGTCAGCGATTGAACAAATTGAACATTATCCTGCAGAAGGGGGATGTAACAGAAGATTGACATGTTACCAGAGCCAACGAGTAAAATCGCCGAAAGCAATGAGATACAATTCTGACTACAGATAAATGCAATGAGATACAATATCAAATAGTGATATACGGCAAAGACATGACACACATAATGAAGTCCAGAATGGATAACTCGATATAATTTGAGTCATTATTTGTTAAAAGCGGTTCTCTGTGTAGGAGTTAAATAGATGGGATGACTACTACAGGACAACAGAGATCAATTGGTTGAAGAGTATATCAAATTGTCAGAAACAGCTGGGTACACAAAGAGCCCTTGGTTGAAGATCAGATTGTGTCATTAGAAGTCTAGTTGAAGTTCGAAATCTGTTTGTTGATAAGAGACTGGATTACACTGTTTTTAATCTGGTGAGAAACATTCAAGGGAAATATTCATGGACCCCATTTATCCTCACCATTTTGGATGCACTAAAACATAATTGAGTCTTGCCACATGATAGATAATGGGGAGTTGGCCACCAGTTGTTCGTCGCCAGTTCTGTTGCTGAGATCACTAAAACTCACTCAGTTTATGTGCCAAAATTGATTACTTTCAGTAAGTGAGATGCCAACAACTATCTATTTTACTCATAACCACTGCAATAAACTGTCATGAGTAAGAACTATTCAAAGAAATTTATTTTAATGGCATATTAATGTAATATTTGATAAACAATTTCCAGTTACTTAATATCTCATTATATCTTTCCAAATTCTACTCCCCCACAGTGATCCAAATTGTTGATTAATCATAACTTTCTTTTCCTTTCCTCCAAATATGCATTTGCACATGCCTTTATACTAGTTTACCAAAAACAATATAGTTACTGTTCATATACAAAGTGACGGGGCGATAAAATTCAAGGCATATTAATGTAAATATTTGTTAAACAATTTCCAGTTACTTAGCTCCTCAATATTTATCTCTAATGGCCTGATCATTTTGTCTTTCCAAATCCTATTCCTCCAAAGTGATCCAAATTGTTGATTAGTCATAACTCATAAGTCTCTTTTCCTCCTCCAAAGTGATAGGATGATGAACTTCAAAGAGTATCACATTAATTAACAATATCAAGGTTTTACTGACATTACTTCGATCAACAACAGAAAGAAGGATCTATGCAATTATTTAACTGATCATCTAATAAAAACTGTCATTATAAAACACAAGCATCCTGCAAAATGGCAATCACAATTCATTTCAACATGGACTAAAATACAGTGCACCATGCCTATGCTGGTTGCAAGTCTAACTGGGACTGTAACAGATGGCATGCACAATACAAGGGTATATACCCCTGCATCATGTCTGGCACAGTATGAAATGGAAACCTCAATCCATGTCTATCATAACTTTGTACAACTTTTAGTAACAATCTGCCTCAGAAATTGCTTTCATTTTAACAAAATATCAAACAAAAGAGTAGGTTTTGACTTTTATTCTTAATCATTCTATTGTTGAACAACAAAACATAACTTTTTACATGGAATGTCTGCCTTCATCTAGCACAATATACATTCATTCTAGAAGGCATCTTCGTTTGCAGTAAATGAATAGATAAAAGTGACGTAATCAGAAGATTGCTCCCAAGGATCTAACACATACCCTCCATGTTTATCATAACTTTGTACAACTTTTAGTAGCAATCTGCCTCGTCATGCTCTATTCATCCTCACCAGAAATTGCTTTCATTTTAACACAATATCAAACAAAAGAGTAGGTTTTGACTTTTATTCTTAATCATTGTTTTGACTTTTATTCTTAATCATTCTATTGTTGAACCACAAAACATAACTTTTTACATGGAATGTCTGCCTTCATCTAGCACTATATACATTCATTCTAGAAGGCATCTTCGTTTGCAGAAAATGAATAGATGAAAGTGACGTAATCAAAAGATTGCTCCCAAGGATCTAACACATACCCTCCATGTTTATCATAACTTTGTATAACTTTTAGTAGCAATCTGCCTCGTCATGCTCTATTCTTCCTCACCAGAAATTGCTTTCATTTTAACAAAATATCAAACAAAAGAGTAGGTTTTGACTTTTATTCTTAATCATTGTTTTGACTTTTATTCTTAATCATTCTATTGTTGAGCCACAAAACATAATTTTTTACATGGAATGTCTGCCTTCATCTAGCACTATATACATTCATTCTAGAAGGCATCTTCATTTGCAGAAAATGAATAGATGAAAGTGACGTAATCAGAAGATTGCTCCCAAGGATCTAACACATACCCTCCAGGTGTACACTCTAGACATGTGCTGTAACCTAGAGGAGCAAAGGAATGACATCTGGCTTTCTAAACTTCGGGTACTTTAATTTCTACACTGACATCAAAATATACCAAGATAATTTTTTGGATGGTGATGGTAATCATCATTAAGTAACAAACAACAGCTCTAATTAGAAGCAATTGTCAATGAATTTAACTTTGGTTTCTTCCAAGGTTCGCCGTCTCAGTACCGGACCCTGTACCGGTGCCACACTAGCACAGTGTCAGTATGAAATTTTTTTGGCGTACCGAGTATCAGTATGCCACCTATATCGGATACTGGTACAGAACCGGTACAGTACGGTATACCCCGTACTACCTGGTTCAGGTTAGTATGGCATACTTTAATTTATCCAGTCAATCAGATTGCTCATCTTCATAGAAACAACTTAAAGTTTAAAATATTTAGGTTTCTAATCTCTAAAGCAAAGCCTACTAACTATATCTGCAAATACACATGCAATCTAAGGTGAATACTGGTCCTACTAAGAGCAAGGAAGAGACGTTCTGAACAACCAAAAAGAAAAAGGATAGCTGAGTTTGTCACAATATGCAAATTCAGCCAAGCAGTTAAACTGGACCACAACCATAATTAGAGAAACTTTATCCTACAAAAGCCATTGACCCCCTTTTCCCACTCCAAACAAGCTACTAATAGCAAAGACAGCTCAAAAGTATGTTTCTAATCTGCCAATCTTCCACCTTTGATATGCCATGTCTTTTTTTCTTTTCTTTTTTTTTTTGGGGGGGGGGGGGGGGGGGGGGGGGGAGGGGGGAGCACTATAGTTATAGGTATAGAAATATAAATAGAACCTCGCGCAAAAAGGCTAGTCAGAAAGTATTCTTTGGATTCATTGGCCTTGCATATATATCCAAAATTTATCTAGTGTATAACTAATATGGGATTAAACGTACGCCTGCACGGGTCCTTATATACTCCCCTCATTTAAACTCTAACATCCTCAGTAGGATAAGGGTCTAAATCCAATCAAATCTAATCACAAACATCACGATCGATCCGTGATCAATTCTATAAGGCCTGTATTACAGTCTTCCCTAGTCCATATGGCTTGGTTTGCTCTGAAACCATTTATAAATGACCCAAGACCTCACCTAAAATGACTAGGTGATATTAGCTGTATTCCATGGCCTTGTACAAAAATCTAAGATCTCCGCAGTGCACAACCGTCGAGAGACTAAATACATTCCCATACAGGTAGAAGACAAGCTTAAGGCCATCTTCTAATCAATCCCTAATTGAGATAAAACCCTATCCTCATTGTATGTTTGTTTTATATTATGACAATGACATAGATTTAGGCATAGAATTATGGAAGGTTTAGAGAAAATTCTAGGGTTAGGGTTAATCTTAGAACTTAAGAATTAGGGATTAGGGATCCATGGGGATACCTAGAAAAATTTAATTGGGTTAGATAAGCTAATTGAGCAATTATACTTATGGAATTGAGATTATGGTAGCAAATCTTACTTCCATAAAGTAAATAAAATCTATAAATTGCTAGATACTAATGTTAGTCGATTATTAATAATTAGGTGTTATTGACTTGGCTGCATTAGCATATTCAAGGTAAGTATCCCCACCACATGCTCTCTTTTATTTTTTTTTCCTAGTATGAATGTGTAAGTGTACCTATACATTATGAAGAATAAGATCGTTTATAATTCTCCTCATGTGTATATGATTTCTTATCTTGCATGATTTTTTATAATATCCAAATGTTTGATACTTTGCCTTTCTGAGGTTACTTATGTGTCAGGTCTTATCCACTGCCATGGTAACCTGTATATGTACCATCATCAACCTACCATAGATATTTAGCACATTGTTGCAGGCCACAATGTGATTCATTACTTACATGACCCATCTTGAGTCAGTAGAAGTTTGGCCAAGATGAAATATAGGATCAGCCACAATGCCCTCATACTTTTTGGCTTTCTCTATCATTACTAATGGACATTAAATTCACTCCTTAATTTTGACTAAAGATGATATGAGATCAATCAAATGATCCATTTGCACAATATGACTTCCGTAGAGAGTTAAGAACGTGAAATGAGTATCCTTGCATGTTGTTAGTAAAATTCAGAACTTGCTGATCTTTGTTCTACTTAAACGGGGGAGCGTGACCAGACCATCACCATCCCTTGCATATCTTATCATTTCTACAATAATTATACATTACTAAACAGTGACTTCATCCTACGAGCTATTCCAAAATCATTTTGTCCACCTCAATAATCTCCCAGATTCATCAGTCTTCAACACCATTATCTAAGTCAACAGTCTCAGCCTTGCAATGGATTTTCATGTTTCCTCTACTTGTCTCTGCAGTGGTATTGCTGCAAATAGCTAATCTACCTTCAAAAAGCAAATAAAAATGGACTCAACAAGTATGATCTTGCTCAAAGTTCTGCAATAAGTTCTAGCATCTCCCAATAGGGCCAGTGCCGAGCAGAACCTGTTGATTCAACAGAATAAGAGAGGGAATGGTTCTACGATCTATTCAAATCCACCGCAGTTATAAGAGTGATGCACAATTATTTCGGCAGATCTACCTCATAACTGGATGAATAAATGTTTGGATTTCAGTAATTATTCTTTAACAGGAGTTCCTGAATGTCAAAAAATTATTCCATAAGTCCCATAATCAACATCATCAATACTTTGACTCGTTGGCAACCATCATGTAACCTCATATATTCTCACCTTTTTTGATTATTAGCATTTTTTCCTTAACTTCAATGCCATGCCACTGTGCCTTGAGTGAGAAAGGCTTGCTGGAAAGGAATTCTGAAAATAACAACTCTGCCTTTCATTTCATTCATGTACCAGTTTTATATGCTATCTTGGAACATCCCTCCAAGCATAGATAAGACAAAACAGTACTAAAACACATTGATGGGAGTCTAGTTACAAGTTCCAATTTAAAAATACCAAAAGACACTTAGGGAAATGAAACTATGTGCTGGAAAAAGACCAAATTAAATGCACTTCGCTGGGCGCTGCTAGTCCAGACATGCAATAGTAAAAATGCCATAACTTTATCTAGGGATCTTCAAATGGCACAAAATCAAGTGCGTTGGAAACTAGAGGCGTAGAGCTTTCCAATGGTATATGGCATGCTGGCTGATTAACCATATATTGTTTTCAGAATTAATTCAAAACCAACTCTGTTATGCTGCCAGGATCAAAGAATGACTTACTAAACACATGAGTCGACTCATGAAAGCAAAGAGTCGACCCCTGCTTCACATGAGTCGACTCTTGAAAGCAAAGAGTCGACCCCTGCTGCACATGAGTCGACTCGTGAAAGCAAAGAGTCGACCCCTGCTGCTCCTGCATCATTCTCCCCAACTTGAAAAGAACTCGCCTTCCAGTTAGAATTTAGGTCTTCCCAAAGCAGATGATCCAGTTTCTTGAGCTCCTCACTTGAAATCCATGCACCCTCAGAATGTGGTTTTCCTTGCCAATGGACCAAATATTGTGTATAAGTGCCATGCCGAGTCGTGATAGATCGTACATCCAGAACATCAATAGACTCACGTGGAGGTTTAAAGAGGCGGCACTCGAAGTCTTTTGGTTGAAACACAATCTTCTCCTCATCTCCATAATAAGGATAAAGATCACATATGTTGAAGGTAGGACTAATTGAAAATCCTTCAGGCAGTTCAATTCGGTAGGTATTTGGACCCAACTTCTTCAGAATCCGACAAGGTCCAAACTTTCTCTGTTTCAGTTTATTATAAGTACCTGTAGAAAATCTTTCCTTCCTCAAATATATCATGACCAAATCTCTTTCCTTGAACTCTAACTTTCTTCGATGAACATCAGCTTGTGACTTGTACATTTGAGTAGATTGCTACAGCTGATGTCGAACTTGTTTATGGACCTTCTTTATGTGCTCAGCAAACTCTTCAGCTTCCATACTCACTCTTGTTTGATTTGGTAGTGGCAAGAGATCAAGAACATGACTTAGATTTCTGCCATAGACAACTTCAAATGGAGGCTTTTTCGTTGATCGACTGGCTGAACTATTATAAACAAATTCAGCTTGAGGAATGACAAATTCCCACTTCTTTGGGTGCTCTCCCACTAAGCTTCTCAGTAAGTTCTCCAGGGATCTATTCACTACTTCAGTTTGTCCGTCGGTCTGAGGATGGTATGCACTGGAGAATTGCAATCGAGTTTCCAAAAGTTTTCACAACGTCCTCCAGAAGTGACCAATAAACTTTACATCACGATCTGAAGTTATGGACTTTGGAACATCATGTAGACGAACAACTTCTCTGAAAAACAAAGTAGCTATGTAAGATGCATCAGTAAAGCTCTTACATGGTATAAAGTGAGCCATCTTGGAGAATCGATCCACCACTACAAAAATGCAATCAAACCCACGCTGTATTCTAGGCAAACCAAGAACAAAGTCCATTGATAAGTCTTCCCAAGGAGCATTAGGGACTGGTAAGGGCTGATAATAACCAGTATTTTGGACTCCCCCTTTGGCTTTTTGACATACAAGACAATTTTGCACAAACCGAGAAATATCACGCTTCAGGGTAGGCCAAAAGTATCGCAGCTTCACAAGAGCTTCAATCTTGTCCCTTCTAAAATGTCCACCAAGTCCGCTAGCATGTAATTCTGCAATAACAAATAATCTCCAAGATCCTTCTGGCAAACAAAGTTGATTGCCTTTGAATAAATAGCCATTGATCAGCAAATAGTCTTTACTCTTCTCATTATTCAAATTCTGCAACATCCTTTTAACGAATGGATCTGCAACATAATAATTTGGTAAGATATCAAAGCCAGTAATTTCATAAGAAAGTGTTGTCAACAAACTATGCCGTCGACTCAAAGCATCAGCAACTTTGTTTGATGAACCAGCTTTATGGTGTAGAACAAAAGAAAACTTCTCGGGTATGATACCCAACCAGCATGGCGAGAATTCAGCTTCTTTTGGCCCTTCAAGAATCTTAAAGCATCATGCTCGGAATAGAGCACAAATTCGACACCAATAAGATAATGTTCCCAATGCCGCAAGGCTTGAACAATTGCATATAGCTCCTTGTCATAGGTTAAATATTTTAGCTTTACATTACTGAATTTCTCACTAAAATAAGCAACAAATCTTCCCCCTTGCAAGAGAACAGCTCCTATGCCAACTTTGGAAGCATCACACTCCACTTGGAATGGCTTAGAGAAATCTGGTAATGCTGAGATCGGTGCTTCAACAAGTTTGGACTTCAACTCTTGGAAACTTCTTTTAGCCTCATTGGCCCATTGAAATTCCTTCTTCTTTAGAACATCCATCATTGGAGCAGCAATGGTACTGAAGTGTCGGATGAATCTCCTATAGAATGATGCCAAACCATGAAAGCTTCTTACGTCAGTCAGACTTCTAGGCGCAGGCCAATCAAGAAGAGCCTTTACCTTCTTGTCATCCATCTTCATGCCATCTGGAATGAAATTCATTCGATGCTGAATGTCTCGAGGTGGTGGTAAACCAGCAGAAAGTTCAGCAGGAGCTAAACCTTTGAATCTATCCAATAAGCCTCGAACTTCATCTGGAACTTCTGTTTCAAGTTCTTCACTATTTTTTGCAGCAACCAGAGCATAAACAATACCATCTTTTTTGTAGGACTCTTCAAATTCCTTATAAGATAATAAGCTGATCTGGTTTGAAGAAGGCACACTATTTGGAATGTCTTTCATAGGGGTCAAAACATACTTCACTTTGTTGTGGATAATAGTGTAAGTGTTCTTCCTCCCATCATGATAAGCATTCCTATTAAACTACCATGGTCTGCCAAGAAGCAAATGACAGGCATCCATGGGCAGCACATCAAAATAAATTTCATCTTCATACTTGCTAACAGCAAACTTTATTTTGCATCTCTGAGTCACCATGATTTCTCTACCCTTTTTGAACCAGAAAACCTTGTAAGGCTTTGGATGGTGTTCACAAGAAAGCTTCAGCTTTTCTATCACTAATTTTGACACCATGTTCTCACAACTTCCCGAATCAATCATCAAGATGCACTTCTTTCCATAAGAAAGACAATAGGTTCGAAAAATGTTATGCCTCAGCCATCTATTAGTCTCTTGAATAGTCAGCACTTGTCGGATTACAAGACTTTCTGCATCACAATCACCTTCATAATATTCTTCATTAAGATCAGCCTTTGGTTCTTCATCATAAATTGGCTCTTCATCTTCTTCTTCCACGAGATGCAATTCAGCTTTCTTCTTTGGACATTCATAGGACCTATGCCCAGATTTACCACACCGAAAATATTTGTTGGAAGTTGAATGAAACTTCCCACTCTCCTTACTCCCTCCACCCTGATGTTGGGTTTGTTTTTCAGAGGTAGGAGCCAACTTCTTACCCTTCTCTTTCTCCCCTTTTGACCTTTCACCCTTTCGGTATGAACTCCATTTTATTTTCTCTTCTGCCTTCAACGCCTTTTGATATGTTTCCTCCAGAGAATTATGCGAATGCATCATCAGCTCGCCTTTGAGGTTATATTTCAGTCCACTCACATATCTGGCCACCAATTGATCATCAGATTCTTATAAGTTCACACGACACATAAGCTTGTAGAATTGCTCTGTATAATCACCAACAGATTGCTCCACATGCTGATGCAACTGATGGAACTTTTGGTAGAGAGTTTGAGAATAATCTAAGAGAAGAAATTTCTCATCAAGCTTCAATTTCATCTCAGCCCAAGTATTGACTCTTGGGATTCCTTTTTGATCTCTGCCACGCTGATATTGTTGCCACCAGATTAGAGCATGACACTTCAGCTTCGTAGCCACGAACTGCACCTTTCTCTCATCTGTAAGAAATTTTCAATCAAAGAAAACTTCTAAAGATGCCATCCAGTCATAATAGCCATCAGCATCAAGTTTGTCATCAAAGTCTTGCACTTGAACTTGGTTGCTTCGATCAGTATACTCCAAAGCACGGGTCAAGCCTTTCATGGGTCATTGATCAGCAACACCAGGTTCTGGAACAGAACTGGAAGAAGATGAACGGACATTTTGGCTGTGGTTGTTGAAGAAGATATTGTGTTCACTTTCTTGACTTCTATGGCTTCGAGTGGGTGAAGCTTGAATCAACTGATAGAGTTTATTTACCATGTCTATCAGTGCTTGATTCAATTCTCGTAATGCAGCAAGTTCAGCTTGCACTTCATCACGCTCCGTATCCCTTTGACGTCGTGGAGGATTCCTTTGATGCTGTGGAGGCATTATAGAGGATCCGAAGATACAAAGAAGATCGAACAATTTCGAAATAAAGGACACCACAGTTGGAAAATCTGCTCTGATACCAATTTGATGCAGGTTGAAACTTGCAAGTCTTGGCCAAAGCTAAAGGATTCAACCAAGAAAAAAAGATGATCCGAGGATGCCACTCAACCAAGGATAGCGGATGTCACTCGACGCTACTAATCGCAGATGCCACTCGATGCGACCAAGCCACACGCTTGATTGGGAGGAGGATGCCACTCAACTCACAAAAGCAAAAAAGGCTTGCTGGAAAGGAATTATGAAAATAACAACTCTGCCTTTCATTTCATTCATGTACCAGTTTTATATGCTATCTTAGAACAACCCTCCAAGCATAGGTAAGACAAAATAGTGCTAAAACACATTGATGGGAGTCTAGTTACAAGTTTCAATATTTAAAAATAAAAGACACTTAGGAAAATGAAACTATGTGCTGGAAAAGGACCAAATTAAATGCACTTCGCTGGGCGCTACTAGTCCAGACGTGCAGTAGTAAAAATGCCATAACTTTCTCTAGGGATCTTCAAATGGCACGAAATCAAGTGTGTTGGAAACTAGAGGCGTAGAGCTTTCCAATGGTATATGGCATGCTGGCTGATTAACCATACATTATCAGAATTAATTCAAAACCAACTCTGTCATGCTGCCAGGATTAAAGGATGACTCACTAAACACATGAGTCAACTCATGAAAGCAATGAGTCGACCCTTGCTTCACATGAGTCGACTCTTGAAAGCAAAGAGTCGACCCCTGCTGCACATGAGTCGACTCTTGAAAGCAAAGAGTCGACCCCTGCTGCTCCTGCATCATTAGTTTTGGCCAAAACAAGTTAGTTTCAATTGGAACATCAACATAGGACCAGTTGGTTACGGTCAAAATAGCTGAACATACCAAAACTTGGGCAAATTGAGAAATGATAGCATCCAAAATCGGTCATCTAGAGACAATACCTCAAATTGTGGGCAATAAAACTAAAAAAAGTAAACCAAGAATTGTTGTGCCAGAATTGGAGCCCAAACGGTTGCCCGGTGGCAGGTTAGTAAGCCCCCATGTCGTTCCGTGCCGGCCCATATTAACACATTAAAGGGGTGGGTAAGAGAGAGAATGGAAGAGAGAAAAGGAGAGAGAGAGAAGGGGGAGAGAGTAGGCTGACGGAGGGCCGTGGAGCCGCGTGGATGAGCGGAGGAGGGGCTCTATCTCTGTTTTTTTTGTTTCGTTCGAAATAGAAATCTCGGAGGAGGCCCCTTTTTATTTTCGAAGTTTTTAAGTAAACAAACTTCTTGCCGACTTCCTTTAATTTTTTTTATTTTGAATTACGCGACATTGGCAAGGGGTTTGCCAATTCAATTAAAAACTTCAAAAATAAAAAGGGGCCCCTCCGGGACCTCTATTTCGAATGAAATAGGAAAACTAGAGGCAAAGCCCCTCCGTCCCTCCGTGCGGTTCTCCGGCCCTCCACAACCCTCCGTCGGCCAGCCGCCACCCTCCCTCTCTTTCTTCCTCTCCCTCTCCCTCCCTCCCTCCCTCTCTTTCTTTTGGAGATAAGGAAATGGAATAGAAGAGAAAAGAGCGTGAAAATTCACCAAAAAAAAATAACTTTCTCCAAAAGATCTCCAAAATAATGTAAATTTCTCGCTATCATAGCCTAATTAAAGAAAATAAAAAGACTTTAGCTAGCTTATAATGATCCTATGAGTCCAAACTTGCTCACTTGAAGAGAACTCTAAATCAATCAAAATCCCTATTGCAGAAGAAGTTTAAGCTATCCTCTGTAGATATGATCTAAGACTTCCCTTAAGGTTGTCAACATCCAATTAAAAGATTTTAGGACTCTAAAAACTACACTTGATAAAATTGCAAAAATAAAGCTAAACCTTCACTAAAATCAAAACCTATTATCAACAATTTTCTCTATTACACAGAGATCAAATCTAGTTATCTCAATCTTTTATGTTACCACGGAGATGATAACTATGGCTTCAAATATTACAAGAATGGAATGGTATGAACAGTAGCACTGGTACATAGTATTGGTAAGGGTTGCAATACGGTACCATGTGCTGATACCGGTACTATATCATTCCATCAAAAAACTGGTACGAGGTTAGGTACTGGTATTTGAAACCTTGATGATTGCTAATGATATTTGATAGCAAAAGAAAGTCCAAGGCATGTTGATATGGACCTGGGAGTAAGAGTGAACTATTTGATAGAAGGAACCATGGTCGGCGGAACCGTCCCAAACCCATTGTCGACTTCACTTAATTTTTTTAATGGGTTTGCCGACCTTCACTTAGAATTCGCAAAAATAAAAGCGGCCCCCTCCGGGCCCTTGTTTCGAACAAAATAGGAGACCGAAGGCAGAGCCCCACCTTCGCAGCTCCCCAACCTCCGCTCCTCCGTGTGGAGGCTCCCCAGCCTCTGCTGACCGGTCCGGCCGGCCTCTCTCCTCCTTCCTCTCCCTCCCTTCCTCCCCCACTCTCTCTCTCTCTTCTTCTCTCCCATTCTCCCTCTCCTCTGCCTCTATTGTGTCGGTACAGGGCCAGCACGGCACAGCGCGGGGCCGTACCGACCCGTGCCACCAGGCAATCGGTACGGTGCCTGGTACCAGCACAGCAGACGTTGGAAGGAACCATTAGTTTTGTTTTTCCTACAATTCAAAAATGGAATAAGAGCAAGATGTATTGTTTGATAAGTGGTTTAAACCGCATAAGTTAGTCATAAAACTTCTAAGAAATGGACATCAACATGGACAAAATGCAACAAGATGTCCCTAAATACATAGACACATTGACATTAGACAAGTGCAGTAGATTGATAGAGTAGATATAAGCCACAAATCGAGCTAGTAATGCTTGTTCAATTAAAATATATGATTGATTGGAAGTAGAGTGATATGGTGCTTCCAACTAGAAATCAACCTTCTCCCAGCCGACCCTTGCTCTCTCTCTCTCTCTCTCTCCCTCCCTCCCTTCTTCCCTGCCCTCTCCTTTTCTCTGATTTGAGGTTGCCTGTATGTGTAATCCTACTGGATTGCACATGATGATCCAAACAGGCCTTAAGCATGCGACAAATTCTCCAACCATGGACATCACCTTTTCCTTTTCCCGTGTTTTCATATTCATTCCCAGGTCACATTAGAACACCATATATGTGGTTGTATCCCACGTACAAGGCACCACGAGTTCACTGTGGTCCAACTAATTCATGCCAATACTTCCAACTAAAAATCACCCAATACCAAAAAAGATATGGAGGAAAACACAATATTTTAAATTCCATAATTCCATATCCATCACATGCTGAATTCTTTTCCAGAACTATCACCATTCTTCATCTTCTATTCATCCAAAACTGAAAACTAAATATGAAAAGGAGAAAGAAAGATGACAACTTTCGTATTGTTCAGATCTATGTTGAAAAAATTCTCAACAAATGCATCTCAGTATGAAAAATTTAATGCAAGAACTACAAGAAATCAAGAAAAAGAGGTCTAACCTTTTATATCTCACACTAGTTTCGCACAATGCACCGTAAGCCCTCTGACCTTCAGCCAACAAGAAATCTCCCCATTATCAGCTCACCTTTTCTTTTTAAAAAAATATCCATAAATCAGCTAATCAGTCAAAATGGAAACAACCATATATATATACACGTCATCCTTAACGTGCTGAATTACTTTCTCAACAATCTACAATTATTAATTGACTCTCTCACAAAATCTAAAGATTGACGAAAACAAAACAAACCAAGAAGATAACTTTTTTGTGGTTTGACACTTTATTCCAGAGAAACCTCAAGAAACCGACGTCAAGGTCGTAACTTTGAAGCAAGAAACCCAAGAAATCACGAAAAGGGATCTGACCTGCAGTAGGAGGAGAGCGGACGTCAGGTGAAGGGGGAGAATCCAGCGGCGGCGAATCGATCAGAGGGGCGTACATGTAGGAATCGGAGACTAGGTAATCCTTCACCGCCTTCGCAAATCCTCTGCTTCTCCTTTTCGTCGGCTTCCTTCGAACTCCCAGCCCTCCCTCCTTCTCCATTGCTCTCTCTCGATCTCGACTTGATCTCGATCTCTACCTCCGAAACCCCAGACGGTCCTTCTTGGAGTTCTTGGAAGAGGGGTTGGGTGGGATGAGTGGCAGGCGGAGTCAAGCGAGATTTACGGGGGATCAGACGAGGTGGCCATTACGGCAATTGGGATATATATGAGAGAGAGAGAGAGAGAGAGAGAGAGAGGCGGTTTAGGCGGTGAAGGTCTAGTCCACGTGTTGTCTAACGGTCGAATCACAAACTGGGCTCTTAACGGGCTCTTAGTGGAGCCCAAATCTTTCATCTAATGGACTACACTTGTAATGGGTACCAGTGGATTTTATACAACAATTTCACATAATTACTTATTTTATAAGAAAAATACAATTTTTTTAAATAATACATATTTAAGGCTTTGTTAATGACTTTGTTAATGATTTTGTCATTGGATCTAAGTATAATGAAAACGACAGTCTAAACAAGCATTCAACACAGATATATCTAGCAATTTTAAATTACTTCATTACCTGCCTCGCCTTACACTTGGATTGAGAAACAAAATTAAGTTGGCAACCCTAAATGTGTATCTTACGTAAAAATTACAAAATTTAATCTTTTCTTATAAAATCGATAATTAAGTGGATTTTTTGTGCGAAATTCACTTCTCTTATTTAGACATATAACCATTTTTAATATGTTAAGAAAAGAACCTAGGTTCAGATTTTCTTTTCATATCTAAGCAAACTCTCAAGTGAATTGATTGCATGATGTAGTTGTACAATTATTAAAAGAATGTCATTACATTTTCCAAAGAACCTTCTAGAAAGGATGCCACTCTAGTTTTGGCGTGATGCATGGTGTTTAACTTGTTAATTTGAAGCCAAATTACCAAGTTTATCCTTGAGGTTCATTAGAGGGGGAAAAAAAAGTTGCAACCATTTCAGAGAGATTCCGGAAGGATATGAAGCATTTTTGTTAATAAAAATTTCCCACGTACCTTTATTTTATCATTAGGCTACAAACAATCTATTTTTATATAGTATGATTAAGAAAAGACATGAAAATATTAGAAAACATATAAGAGCTATTGGAAGCAATAAAATTTTGATGATGTCTTTTGAATTATTATCTTAACTCATATACAACTATAGTCATGAAAATTAATTTCACTAGTAAATATGTAATCCGATACCTGAAACGTAAGCACTCTTTCTAGCAGTTACATGACCAAATCTATTACATCACTTTGATTTTGGACTCTATATATAATATGTGACTTGTGCCAATGCATGTAGGGAGTTTAAAGTATGCATAATTCTTCAATATCACTGTGGGCTCGTTTGGTTCGCAGGAAAAAAAGGAGAAAAAGTGTAGTTAACGGAAAAGTAAAGAGATGCCTCTTATTTAGTTAGAGTTTTCAAATGAGGAAGATGGAAAAGTTGTATTCCGTGATCCGAGAATCGAAATATTTTTATTTTTTTTCAAAAAGGCCCTTCAAGAATCTTTATTTGATCCAAAGCAGTAAAGACCAAATTTTTATTAAAAGTATAATAGAAATTATACATAACTTTTTCAAAAAGTGGATGGTTAACTAAACATAAGCCCTCTGAAAATCTATCACTTTCTCATGGTTAACTAAAAATGCCAAAAATACTTTCTCGGGCATACTCTTTTATAGAATCTACTTTCCAAAAATTATATTTCTATAAGGAAAAATGCTTCCCGCGAACCAAACTAGCCCTGCATTCTAAAACTCTAGGACATTCAGCAATATCAAAGATGGTATTACTTGCATGGCGCATCTTAGGCCACTTTTTTTCTTTGTTTTTTTTTTCAGGTAAGGAGATTGCGGCCCTTGAATGTGGGTGTTTAAAGGTTTGCACGTTACGAGATGCATATCATGCATCCTCATGACCAAGCTCACACCCTAAGCTAAACCTATCCACTTTGAAATTTCTTGAACTAAGGAACCAATGGGAGATTCTCTTGCATTTGATGCGATGATGAGCTCCAACATCCACGTCCCCTTGTCTCCTGACCACCTTTCCATCTCTTTCTCTGGGCTGAGAGGGCAATGCCACAAGGCACCATCCTTGTTCAGCTCCCACATGATAGAAAAACATACTAAAATTCAAAAGGAAACAAGTTGGGAGATCCTTTGAGTGTTGGAAAAGCTTTTGCTTTTGATTAGGGTATGTAAAAGCTATTCTGCTAAAGTGCAACTCTGATGCAGTTTTATGTTTGTCTCCTCAACTATCTCCTGTTCAGCTCTGTTTTAACTTATGCTCTCACTTATCATTAACTCCGTATAGCCCTAAGCACTGTATATTCTTCTGTGTATACATATTACTTCTTGCTTCAATAAAGTTTAGTGGCTAATGGGATTTGCTTCTTAGCCTCTATTACATCAAAAACACTCTCTCTACATATATAAGCCCTCTCCATGCATAAATAAACCACACTTGGTGAGAGCCCCAATAAGATAAGATTTCCTAAACACAAATCACCATCCATATAATTATTATGTATAAACAAATTGCTATGAATTTGCTGCATCAGGAGAGAATAAAAGAAACAAAGGGGAGATAAATGTAGGCAGGGGATTTGGTTGGTTTGAATGATTCTATATCAAGCAGGTGCGAGCCCATGCTTCAGAGCAGCTCTCCACACGACATCAATCCGGTCCACATCGATCGCACCGACCTCATGATGCGTCCATCCTTCCAAGAAATGCACCACGCCTCCGGCATGGCAGGCATGAACCATGCCTCGATCCATCGTGTACTGTTCCATTAATCCCCAGAGTAGACAAGCACAATCAGTTCTCTCAATCACACCAAGCACCATTAATTAGTACCATCATGTGTCGATAATTCAATCAAAAGACTCATTTTAAATCTAGGAAGATCTTCCAACCATATGAATGAACTGAAGGAAGAGAAGCTGCATGTGAATTATGATGAAAGAAACTGCTATACCTCACACATTCCCAGTCCTTGTACATCCTGGGGAAGCCTCATGGCAGCCAGCTTTCCATAGGTGCAGTCCCTCCTGAAGCCAATAATAGGAGGAACCACAAACTGGTGGAAGTGCGTGCCTGGTGGTGCCCACCGCTGCTCCCTTGGTGATAGCCACTTGCCAACGATCCATGTCTGAAGTCAGAACCCAAGGCAATGAATCATATAGTCTGGTCATGGAATTAGCCATTCAAGATTAACATGATCCATACAAATATCCAGTTAACTAAGTATACCTTACAATTCTGTGCTGCTTGGTATTTTGTGACTTGAACAAGATAGTGTTGGCACTCTGGCGGGGCTTCCTTCTGAATTTTCTGAAATCTTTCCGCTGATAGTGTTAACATCTGCCAGGGTCATCAAAGTTTGATGCTTAAGAATGAATACTTGGCCTTCACTAACAATAACTTAATTTGGAAGCAATTCAGCTCTAGATACTTGAATAGCTTACCAAGACCCGGATCTTTTTCCGACATAGGTATAGTGCAATTGCCCTTCCTAGCTTGGATGTGGCACCAGTTAAGAAGATCTCTTTTGCATCCTTAGGAATCTCGTTGAGGATGACAGCAGCTGTTAAGGTGTTACCATGGACGACTCGCACTTTGAGATCTCGGTGATTGCTTACGAATAGTGTTCCACCTCCATTGAGAGCTTCATTCTGAAAAAGAGTTGCTCCATTGTTAATGATCAGTTCTCATGGTTCATGTAGACTGTCAGGTACATTAAGAAGCATTTGTCGATGGCTAGAATTCTTCAGACTTCAAGCAAGCTCTTTGTTTGGTAAGTTTGAATTCATTACCTAATTTGTATCAGAGTTTGCAACATGTTTTTCTTGGTTGCAAATCTAGTTTATTTCCGAGTGGGGCATGGCTTCATCTCTTAAGAAAATTAGAGTCCCTATCGAAATTAAATGTTTTCTTTAGCTTGGTCTGAGGAAGAATTTAAACACCAGAGAGTTTCCCTCCAAAAAGCTTGATGGACCCTTGGGTGGTTGTGAAGTCTCATCAGAATCTGAGAAGCATTTATTTACCATCTACCCCTATTATGCATCTATCTAGGCTACTCTTTACTCCTGGCTTAGGGAGAAATTATTTTCGGCACTACATGCGCCGCCATGTGGATGTGCACACCACCAATCACCAAGGTGCATTACTGTATGTTCCATTCATTATGCACTTATCTCGGTGATTGGCCCACAGGAATGCACCGTAATGATTGGTAGCGTGCATGGCTGCACTCATCTCGTCTATGCTTTTTTCTCTTTTTTTTTTCAAGAGCGGATGATTCATACCGTTCTAACATGGATAAATTCAATAAGATTATAAAATAATAAGTCTTGGAGCGCTCTAAGCAACTTTCCTTCTCCAACCCACAGGATGCCCTCGAAGTAACTGGTCATATACGAAGCCACCTAGTCCGCATCCCCGTTTGCTTCTTTTCTTGGAGGCTAACTTATTTTCATAAAGATACATAATCTGCTATTCTAATGCTTATTGGGACCTTGGCATGGTCTCTTTGGACTAAAACAAACAAAAGAATCTTCCTCCAATCAAGCACCTCACCATCTTCAATTGCTATAAAAGCATTCAGTCTTTCAACAGCTAGCCGATCCTTTGCAGCAGCAAGGAGCTACAAGGTTGTGCCAAGGTCTTGGAGAAATCTAAAGACTTCTTCCTCAGTTCGGAATAGTGGTGATGCTTGCCTTGTCTCCTAGTAGTCTACACTGTGGGAATCCAATTACGAAGCCCCTGGTGTGACTCTCTATCCCATTTTTTGGACGCAGCTGTTCTTTTGCTGTTTTTCTTAAGATACTCTTAGGTTCATGTTCTTGCCTTGTGTCTTCTGTTTAGTGTACTCCGTTTCTTTTTTTTGTTGCTTTCCGGGTCACCTACAAAGATACGATCTTCTCACCTAATTTTGTAAATTTTACTATACATTTTCTTTCATTCTTTTAATAAAATTTGGGCGATTGGGATAGGTTTTTTCATACCCTTATCTCCCCTTACATCAAGAAAAATGTATCTAGTTCGAAAATAAATTGCAGCTTTTATATGATCAAGATGGTAGACAAAGGCAAAAGAAAATAGTGAGATTTTAGGGATTGAAAATTCAGCAATTTTCTTTTTGTTCTCATTTCGTTCATGATGAAATGCGAGGTGGGCTCTGCAAAAAAAAAAAATTCCCCCTAAAAGTCTACAACTCTAAAAGGTTTGAGATACGATAAAGCACTTTCTATTATTATTCACAAATCCTTTACGTGATGAGGAGGAATTTGGAAGTCCATTCCAACTAATGATTAATAATACAAACATCCTATATCCCAACTACATAATAAATGACATAAACCCTGCTATCCTTGATAAAATTGCGACCAACCTGCACCTTATTGACTAGGTTTTCAATATATATCTTCGGCTATAGCCCCACATAAACCTAGCCGTCAAGTTGGTCACATCTAGTTCACATTTTAGACCCAAAGCATGCAAGGGTCAACCCCCCTTCGCGCCAGACCAGTCCCGGGCAATGAGTCCAAAATCAGTAGCATATATTCTAAGAAAAGGAAAAGAAGAGAAAAGCTTTGAGTTTGGGCAAAAAATTTAAATGCATTAACCAAAACCCGATGTGGTGCCAACCAAGGATTCAAGTCACAATTGAATGTTCCATAGGACATAAGGACCATATACCATCTCAAGTATCAGAACAGGACCATTTCATTGTTGTCCCAACATTCTGATCAGATGAGACATTCCCTATTCTTAGTATTGGAACAAGATAGGATGACGGACAATTTTGTTTTATAGGAAAACTGGCTCAATCTCGTCCCACATAATTTAAAATCTTGGTGTCTACCACTTGGCTCTCACCCAAATGTCTTCAATATACATCTTCCGCTATAGCCCCGCATAAACCTAGTCATCAAGTTGGTCAAATCTGGTCCACATTTTAGACCAAAAACATGCAAGGGTTGTCAACTCCCCTTCGCGCCAGACCGGTCCCGGGCAATGATTTCAAAGAAAATTTTAATGTGTGCACCTAAACCCCATGTGGTGCCTGCCAAGGATTCAAGTCACAACTTAATGTTCTATGAGACATCAGAACTGGATACCATACCGAATATTAAGACAGGACCATTATGCCGTTGTCCCAATATTCCTATCAGCACATATCGAGACATCCCCTATTTTTAGTATTGGAACAAAATAGGATTGACGAAGAATCGTGTTTTATAAGAAAATTGGCTCAACCTCGTCCCACAGAATTTAAAATCTTAGCGTCTATCACTTTGGCTCTCACCCAAATGTCTTCACCTAGAGTTAACCTCATCCAGAGGCACCAACGCTTTCTCTTGGAAAAATTAAGGAAACACATATAAGAAAAAAAGGAAGCTTACCTTATTCAGTGCTGCAAGGCTGAGAACTTTAACACCCATTTTGTCAGCCCTTAGAATGGCCAGCTCAATCTGGTCATTGATGCCATCTCTACCAAAGGGTAGGAAGTACTGCAAAAGAACATACCAATGCAACCCCAATTTAGCTTCAACACTCCAATTTTGTTAGTGAATTGGTAATTAACTACGCTGGGAGAGCTCGGATTTTAGAGCAAACCTGGAACCCATACCGTGGGACCGCCCATATTTGGTGCAGCCGACCCCGGAGCTTGTAGAATGAGATCAAGAAGGTTTTGGACCAAGCCCACATTACGAGCATCGTTATGAATGCAGCAGGCCATATCACCAACAAGAAGGGCTTGAACGAGTACGGCATCGACCCAAAGGTGCGAAAAATAAATGGCACGTGGATGGAGGAGGACACATCCACCACATGGGCGAGGAAGACAAAGTCAGGAACTTCATCATTCTTACCTGCATCATGACATATTATATTAGACTGGATTTATGGACCCAGCGTATCTTTCTTTATTGTTTGTATTTACAATCCTATCAAGGGTTCATCTGATGCTATGCAAAGCTGGAGTTACATGGGATGGCAATGGGTTAGATAGGGCATTATCCATACTTGCCTCGCCCTAATCTCAGGGCAAGATAAAGTGGCTCGACTCTCAAGGTGAGGTGCCATTGGTAGAGTTAGCTGAAGCAGATTGAATGGATTGGATCAAATAAAACTATACAAAAATATTTTTCTAAATATATAATTTAATTTTTTTTATTTTGTAAGAAGGATTTGTACAAGTTTGGAACATGTTTCACCATTACCTATACTTTCTTTGGATGGGATGGAGTAAATTGTGCTATCTCTAATTAATGATGGTTCCAAAAAGTATGAAGGTTCCAACGAGCACTACTATTGTGGCATAAATGGGCTTCATGATTTAAGCGACTAATAAAGATTAGGTTGCAATTTAATCTCCAAATACATGGTCATCTAAATGCCATGTGGCTCCATGTTTGCCTTGCACAACTCCATGAAGCTTAATGAATGCATTCGCTGTCCCAACTCCCAACTGCATGCATGAACTCTATACCATGACTAATTTTATATAAGCACCATCAAGGTGCCTTAATTCATGACCCGTAGAAAATATCTTACAAGGACGAATTCGAGATATCAATTTAATGGTCTCCATCTCTCAACCGTCCAGAAAGATGGGGTGCATTTAATACTGTACAAAGACTCTTATTTGACTTACCATGTCTAGGCTTTGAGCTTTCAGATAAATGAGTTCTCTTTTTGTCTCCTATCTTCTTCTCTCTTTTTTTTTTTTGATGGAAATCTTTTCCATCCTACCATGGGGTTCACCACGCACTGAACCATCGGCCAGCAGGACTTCATTTTAACGATGAAGTTATGACATCGGTCACCAAGTAATTTATCAGGCGTCTATTGTACACACAGGCATCTATGTTTCACTTAGATGACTAGTTTCAAGTGCCAAATTATCAAATCCGGATATGAGATATTTCAGTAACTTTAGTATAACAATTTAAGGAGGCAATGCACTGAACGCTTGAAGCATGTACCTTCTTACCAATTGTTGGCGCTGTTTGAGAAAAATGGACAAAGATTTGGATGACATATTTCCACAGTTTTAGTTGTTATTTAACAATTTAAGGGGCTATGCAAAAGAACATTTGCAGAGAGTAGGAAGAACTGCCAATTTGGATGTTATAATATCTGTCTTATTTGGATGGTGAAGGCTAAAAAAGGTTTCAATAAAAATGATAATTGTTTATTTCAAAGATTTAAAGTTTTCTGTTAATGGCTTCTTTTTTTTTTGTGTGTGTTAATAGCAACATTAACAGCAGCTAATTTCTCAAAAAACATCAATAGCAACTAGAACGTACCTTCGTTTATCTCCTTGTGCAACTCCCATGATTTGCTATTAGTCGTCCCTCCCAAGGCATCAAAGAGAGGCATAAAAAGGCAAAAATTGGAGTTCTTCTCCCTGTGGTGAAGGCTATGGTACCTGCACTAACACACTATTAATACTCCCTTGAGAAGCAGTAAAAGATTCATTCGAAATCAACAATGAGAACATAAGCTCTGCCAAACGAGGCCTGAAACAGAGTACGGATAGAATGTCAAATCGGTCACAATATCAATATACAATCTAAAGTCAAAATTTTTATCCAAAGATATCACTCGGCCTTCTAGTTTGCCATAACACGCCCTTTGTCATGTGAATAAAATCAGATCAAGAAGCTTGGATTGGTGAGATGATGACACCATTTGTTTCAAGCCAATTAATTGTTGATAGATGCCAGGTTCTACAAATTTTGGCACACATTTCCTAGTGCTTCTAAGCACTATGTTTTCATTTCCATCATATTATGCACATATGAAGTTTATAAATATAGTTTATAGGTTCCTACATGCCAAGAACTATATGTGGGTTAAACCATCAATTAAAGTAAACCTATTCTATGTTTAGTGTTTTATAAATCATGGAGTAAAACAAGAAACGAGATTAAGGAATCCAACAACAAAGATAATCTAATATTTCATAATTTATAGTTTCCAGTTTTTCAACCTACTTTTCTTGCTAAACAATTTCATAATTGAAGTCAGTTCAACCATATGCTAACATAAAAACCACATAACTTAACATCTGATTGGGTTGGATCACAATTCAAAAAACTCAGATCCGACCTGAAATATGAAATAGGTCCAAATTTGAAATCCAGATTGGATCTAAGCGGCTTGGGTCAAATCGAATGATGGGTCAACCCAATCCATTTGCAACCTTAACTATAATAATTAAGGATCAAAAATCTATAAATACCTCCAAGAAGGATTGACCAGCTAAGGTTTCTGCAGTTTCACTTTTCTGCCCTCATGTAGGTCAAAAGTCAAGGGGTATTGTCCATGCCCCAGAACTGCCCGTTAAGGCTTGTCCATGTGTTGAAGTAAAAGCAGCGACGCCTATAACCTAAAAGAAGATTATAATTTATAAGCCAACTACTCTTGACTTGATGGCTTGAAAGCCATGCAAGAGGGATATTCTTTTTTACCTCCTAACCTCGTCACTAATATTAAATCTCTTTTATGATGACTGGTCACTAATATTAAATCAATAATTAACCTAAAAGTGTGGCAACTATTGTGGCTCCGTGGGCAGAAAAGGAGAGGGACCTTACAAGAAAAAGGAGGCATAGGAGCCCAACCCCACAAGGCAGCTCGATGCCAACCTCAGTGAAAGTGGTGGGACTGCCATTGCCATTGGAGAGATTGCCTGACCTCTATTTATCTCCCAATCATGGAAGGCCCCCAACAAAAGCAGGACCCATGGAACATCAATGTGCGCATAGAACTGAAGAAATCTAGAGAAGGGTAACCATATCCAAGTATATCCAACCAAGCAAGACCATGCATGGAAGAATATAGAGGTGAACGGACGGACGATGATCACTTACGTTGGGGTGTAGATGAGGTATCTAAGGAGGGGGAGGGCGTCAAAGAGCCCATGGGGGAGCACCTCGACATTGCAGTGCCCCATGCACCTTAAAAAGTCGAAGAGCAGGACATAGCCATAGACCAAGCCAGCGGAGCCAGTTCCCAGCAAGCAGGCTCCAAGGATGGGGACGCCCATCACCGCGCACAAGAAGAGGTGCTCCAAAGGCGTGGCAAATCCAGCTGCACCACATGGGAAAGCCATCAGACCGGACAAAACCAAACAGCTCAGCACCATTTAATCCAATTTGGATGCGTGTGTGCGTGCGAGAGAGAGAGAGAGAGAGAGAGAGAGAGTCGGAAAGAGGGGGGGAAAAAAAAGTATGGCCTCTTTGCTATGTATCTGTACCTGTGAAGGACTGGGGCACCGGAATGGAGTGGTGGAAGGAGTGGTAGTGAGAGAAGAGGTAGCCTGTGTGGAATGCTCTGTGCACCCAGTAAAACAGAGGCTCTGAGACCCCAACATGGAGGAGTAGAGCAACGACGGCTCCCCTTGGATCCCATAGAGGCAGATTTCTGATTGGTAGAAAGCTATAATAAACCAATGCTCCGATGAAGGATTGAAGGATTAGGAAGTTGTCCCTGAAAGAGAAGGAGCGCACGTCATCAGTGTGCAGGATTGGAACTTTGTGTTACATTTTGTTACTCCTCATGTTGAGGATGGTGATCCACTGGAGAATACCAGTCCCACTCCTTGTCAATCTGCTTGAAGTCGACTCCATCGCTGAGAACTCGGCGCCTTCGGGTGAGGAAGAGCATGTTGTGAAAGGAGCTCCAAAGCTGGTGGATGAATCCTCTGAGGGAGCAGAGGATTAGTATATGGAGGCACCATTGATCTGCTTTGCCTTGCTCCCAAGCACTTGAATAGATCACCTTGGCTACTAGTGGCCCATATAGTAGATACTGCAAAAGTATTTAAGCCATAAAGATAACCACAAGTAAAGAAGTAAGAGAGCTGAGCATGGAATTAGAAACGGGAGAGAAGGGACGACTGGGATGAGAATCCATGCCTTGTAGACACCCAAGTTATCCCAAGGCCAGGAAGACAAGAGAGCAACCATTTCTCTTCTTACAAGACACAAGGAGTGGGATTGTGGACTCTTTGAGACAGGTGTGGTTACAGACCTCTCCCCATTTACAGTTTTATCTAAGGCAGTGAGGAGGGATCTCAGCGAAGACCAGCAGAATGAATAAACGAATGGAGCACCTAATATATAAGGGGTTGAAGACCATACTTCTATTCAAGAGTCAGAGAGGAGGGGTGGAAATTAAGGGGCCAAGGAAAGTAAAGAAAGTAAGCCTCTAAGATGTCCCATGGTCCACCTCTATCTCCCTCGCTCTCTCTCTCTCGTGTTAAGTAGGGCACAGCTCGAAAATTCAACGTAATTTATGGTGATATTTTTAGTTACACCACATCTACCGCTGTGGTGGCGAATCAGTCGAACACATCTGTGTTGCTCTCTTTTCCCTTCGGTTTCTCGGTTTCCTTTCTGTCCATCTCTGTGCGTTGGTTTGTAGTTGGACTCTGGTGGATCTTATCCAGTCAATAACTTCTCTAATTTATGGGTATCTCTCCTCCCTGTTCTTTAATCACTGCCTACTTCAACCTATAACACTGTTGCAGTTTTCTGGTTGGGCAGTGCTATTGTAGTCCAAGATTCCTAGCAAAAATCTCCCTGACATGTCAGCCGCCCGGAGATAAATTGAATCCAGCCTGTCTCTGGACAGACACATCAGATCACGATTCAAAACTTTTACAGTGGTTTCTTTAATTATCGTTGACCTCCGCGTCAGCTATAGATAAGAGGGGAACTTTCATTATGAAATGTGAAGATAATGGCATGCCTTTTGTTTTGTTTTTTCATTTTAATACTCAAAATAATCAGTGATAATGGATAATAAGAAATGCCTAAATGAGTTATGAAAGGAATTCAGCTAAATTTGGTGAGTATTCAAACTGATGAAATTGTTCAGCTTGTTGAATAATTCAACAGATTTACTTACAGGTTACTATTTTTTGTAAAAAAAAATTATTATTATTATTATTGCAAATTTTTTATTAATAGTTCATATGAACTTTATTTTTTTAATAAAAGCTGGTTGGCTTTGCCTCCCTCTTCATCAAAAGAAAAAAAAGATAGAGATCCAGCATGGATGTTAAACAGGATGAGGGGTTGAGAATTTTTCATGGTCCAGCAGGTTGGAGGTTTTGTTTTTTTTATTTGATAATTGAAGTAACCATCAACATTTCGTCTAAGCCACGCAAGTGCCATTTACATCGATTTCTTGAAATATATAAATTTATGCTGAGAAAAAAGTTTTTATCTACGATGTATTAATTAATGAGTAGGCCATAAATTCTTTGATTAATTAGAATATGGATCAACAATATATATCAAACTTAGCAGTCCTATTATAAATATTTTAATTTTTAAATTGGAAACTAAATTTTTTTGTACAAATATCTGGAGATTTACTAGCTTGGTAAATTAATATCTTCAAACTCCATAATCTATTTGTGAAACTAAATCAAATGAATGTGAGGTATGATATTGGTAGCCACTATTAGGTGTCTCGTTGATTTAATATGGAAGATAGTGGAATGTATCCAACGGTTCATAAATGTATATAGGTTTTCCTTATTCTTTTTCTTCTTTCCTTGGAGTCGTAAGATGGTGACAACACTAGTTGAAGTTGTGGTCATCTTTTTTTATAGTGGTAAATAGGTCATCTTGGACTGTTTTTTTTTTTTTGTCTTAGGCAAAAGAGGAAGAAGGAGGAAGGGGGAGCCCACCCCCATGTAGCAGCCCCCACTAGGCCCTCTCATTGTCATGAGAATATTCGATGCGGACAGAAATGACAGCGTGTTGGGTACCTCGGCCGATTTTACTCATATCCTTCCTATGCGTAGGTCCGACTCGATTACTCCTTTGGGCTCCAGCACGAATACCACGTGTGAGTATGTTACATCTGGCACCACTGAGGCTACAAGAAGAATGATACGTTTTTTTAGATTTCGTGTCCGAATAGAAAGTATTCGGTCTCCATAATTTAATCAACGTTGATGTAATTCAAATTCGAAATCACTTGGTTGAACGTTAGTTCATGCTTTCATCGGGCTACCACTTCACCTTGGACGTTTCCTCAAAGGAGTGAGGTCATCTTGGCTTACCTCTCATTTTACTTGTGGCCACGAATCTAATGCATTAATGACTTTTGTTGGGTTCTTAAAAAATATAGGACAATGGAAATACGTGTCGTGTCCAAGAGAAAGCATTAATGGCTATGATTCTTGTTTATATATGCGCCCGTAGGCTGAGTGCGTTTGTCGGTTTGTTCTTTTCTTTTTTAAAAAAAAATGGGCACACAGAAAACTTGTTTCCACTTTATTTTTATATTTTTAATAATAAAAAACATGCTTTGAAATTTTTTTGTTTAATAATAAAACCGTAAACCCAATATAGAAGATGAAAGCATAAAACCAAGCGTATATCAAAAAAGTGGGAAATGGGAGAATGGTTAATCGGAGATAATGCGATGGGAGCTGCTCAAATAGGAGACTAACAAATGCCGGGAACTGATGGATGCTACTACTCCTGAGAGAACGAATGAACGGGCGCACAATAGGAATGAATAACTGGACGAACGCCGGCAGAAGATAAATGTTGAGAATAAATGGACAAATATATATTGGATTGGGCATTTGAGGGCAGCTTCATCCTACTTTGTTCTCCACCACTGCTCCACAGCATTGCACCCCAATGATCTCTATCAATGCTCGATCTGCTCACTCCTAGGTCTCCATGCACTAGTTGAGGAGGAAGAAGTGGCAGGACTAAAGAGGATGGTGACAAGACAGTGGAGGAAGAGGAGGGTGGTAAAGGCTTTCAAGAGAGGAAAGGATGGTTCCAAGATTGGAAGGTCCGGCGGAGGGGATGAGATAGGAATGAAAATCCATTTTTAGAAAAAAAAATGGAAGTAAAATTTTTTTCACTCTAATTTTTCAGAAATAATAAAAATTTTAAAAAAAGAAAATAAAATAAGTAACTAAATATGTATTTTTGCATTGTGTTCCATATTTCTGTCAAAAAAAAAAGAGCCAAACAGGGCTTTATTTATTTATTTTTTTTGTTGTTGTCATAATTTTATTCTCTCTCATTTGAACTAAAGTTTACCTTTTTGAAGTATATTTTTCTGTTAAAGGTAAAGGTATGTACGTAGCATCTCACAGATGGACAATAAGTCACTTTCAATGTGGGTCGGGGTTCCGAAACCACAAATGAAGTCTCAAAATGAAATGTATCATAGAAGTAAAAGTTGGTGAGCGGAACGTAAGAAGCGGACTAAATCCAGCCAAGAAGGAAACACCGCCCTACCTCATTCTGAGGGCACACGTTGCCTGTTTAATACCAAACTCATCCTGGTCTTTTAAAATTCCTACAAGCTCTTGCGGCAAGCTCACAGCAAGCATGCTACATCCACATGCCAATTGAAAAAAAAACAAATGAAAAGAAGAGAAAAGAAAAATCTCGGTGGTTGATCGCTGGCACTACAAGTGGAGTAATGCTGATCGAGAAAACACCTTCAAGGCCATAAATTTCCATGATTTGACGGCCAATAGATGGGGCTTGGAACTGCTTCCAAGGGAATGCGTGAAGCTGGTAGATTGGGCTGGTCCTGAGTCGACATCAGAGACCTCTAGCTTTTAAGTGCTTCCCCAACTGCCAACTTCATGCCAGCCCGGCCCTGGCCTTATTGCCTTAAATTCTGGCCACTAATGGCCGGCCATACAATGTCATGCTTGACTATATTTGAAGTTGCTGGCAATGAAAAGGAGGGGCTGCAGAACCATAGATAATAATAAATTTATCCCATATGGTGGAGGTACTTCATTTGAATCCTTATGGTGTTGTCACCACCAAATTTTTCGAAAATATGATGATCACTTTCTCATGAGCACGGATCCTATGTGCAGTTTGCACCGTATGGCATCGTACAGTGTACCATAGTCAGGGATAAGACATACCATATATGATATCCAAGATATTACCGTTGTACAGTACTCTACAATGCAAATAGTGCATCTCGAGGATTTTGAATCCACGTACACTCATCTCCAAATTGGAGGGGAGAGGAAGAAAGTCCAAGCAATGGAATGGTGGTTGGTAAGGTAACTGCCCACCAACATTACTGCATTAGATGACACTGCATGCATCGATGTGGTCAAAATATAAACAGCTCGCAGGCAGGCTCACAACTGTTGCGCTCTCTCTCTCCCTCCCTTCCTCCCTCGTCCTAACAAGCTTAGATTAGCAATTGGCCACCAGCGTGGTAGCCTAGTGGTACTTGGCGTATTTTCTATCCTCATAATTCCAAGTTTGAGTCACCGCGACGTCGATTAAAATGTAGCTTCAGCCACTGCTTGGACATGGAGCCTAGAAATGCTTATTGGACCTATAGTAGCTTTGGTGGTGCCAGGTGTGACGTACTCACACGTGGGATTCGAACCGGAGCCCGGAGAGGTAGCCGTGCCGGGCCCACAGATAGAGAGGGTATGAGTAAAACCGGTCGGAGTGCCCAATACACGGCCATTTTGCCCGCATCGAACACTCTCACGCAGGAGTGGGCTTGTCCTTTCCTTCCTCTCTTCCCCTTCTCCCTAAGCGAAAAAAAAAAAAATGTCACACGGCTTTCTCTCTCTCTCTCTCTCTCTCTCTCTCTCCATCGCCCTAACAAGCTTAGATTAGCAATTGGCACACGGCTCTCCAATCTGGATGGTGATTTGTCCTCAAAATTTCTCAATCTCTCTCTCTCTCTCTCTCGCACCCACGCACACTGCGCGCACGCACATTAAATATTCCTCCTGCCTTCACCTTCGAATTAAACTCTGCTTTACGGTGATTTTATCTTAAGACACAGGATATTATCCCTTCATTTTATATGGATGATGGTGCTTAGTTATTCTTAGTTGGTGGAACAACTTTTATTGATGAATAAAATCTCAACCTGCTAACTAGCTATATGGAGGCATCTTTCCAAAACCAATTTTTTAGAAGGACTATGGCGACTTAAGTCATGAAAATTTGAGACAGTAACATATTTGTGATGCCTTTAGATGCTCAGGCTGCACGCATGATAGAGTCAACAAGTCCATATCTTAACTGAAAAGTTCGGGTATTTTTTAAAATTTTTATAACGATGGGAAAAGCTCAGGTATTTCTTTGACCGACTGGTCAAAATTGATGATGTGCCAAAAATTATGACGGTATAACAAAGATTTTATGCAAGTTTCCTGCTCAACGGATGACTGCATCTCAAGAAGGTGGAAGCATCGAGGGAAAACCAAAATGGCAAAAGAAATGATTGATGCGGACACCGATTGCCTTCTTTCAAAAATACCTTAAATAGCCACCAAGGTGGTAGCCTGGTAGTAAGAGGGCTTGGATTCCACCTGAGTTGTCTGGATTCAAAACGCGCAGGCGTCGATTAAATCAGAAGACTGGATGCCGCACGTCCGGATGGCTCTACTAAGGTGGCGCTGGGGTGACATACTCATACGTGGATGGCCCAGTGAAGTTTTCCACGGATTGGAGAGGGCACACGAAAACTTGCAACCCGCATCGAACATTCCTTGGTGGAACGGGGGGCCCAATAGAGGCAACTATGTGGGTGGGGTTCTACCCCTCCCCCTCCCCTCCTATTATGTACCAAAAAATAAAAAATAAAAAAAATACCTTAAATAGAAGGCCCTATAATCCTTGCACACTAGGTCGGGCGCTGAGAGTTGCATCACAAATAGGGAATGGCGAGACATGAAGGGCCTAGGGACCCCTAACCTACCTTAATTAAAGAAAAGTCCTTGTAATCCTCCAAAACCTAATCCAACCGGTCATGAGAGTTGCATGACAATTTGGCAATGGTTAAATTAACATGAAGGGTCACCATCAACCATACCCATTTTTTATGTTTTATTAGTAACCAAATGATATCAAGACATGTCATATTTTGTTACTTCAAGAACAGATGCATCATATTTTTCCCAGTTAGTTTCTTCAAAAATTCTTGGAAAATATTTGTATACAAATCAATTATAAAAATAAATTGGATTCAAATTTAAGTATCTCAAGAACACTTCAAAACTATAATAGAACAACAATCTCATGAATTAACCCTACAAGAAACCATCTAATAAATGTTGTTAGATGTCTAGAAGAGAACAGGAAAAAAAAACTATACAATGTTATTTGTTACCATGATCAATTACTGAAATTATTAGTAGTCCGAGCAATTCAATCTAGCAGACATTTTTTTTTCCAAAGAAATAATCTATGTGCATATGCAATGCTGAAACTAATTGAAACCAAATAACTTAACCAAGGATCTAGCTAATGAATCTATGTCTTGTTTGTTTTCCATCGTTGTTGCTGGTTCTTTATTTTTCTGAGCAAAAACTTGGTAAAGATCGCCATTTCATTCTAAATAAAATGAGTACAAACGTTAACGAAAGGAAGAAATCAGAAAAGAGAAAAGAGGATGAGAAAGAAAAGGAAAAAAAATGCACAAGAAGAGGCAGGAGAGCCCAATGGGTTGCACATGTACAAAAAGCCAAAGTTCTACCTGCACTGACTACAGAAAAAACCTAATATTAAGCAAAATAACCCAGCCCAACTCAGAGTCAATCATAATTCGAAACCTGACCACGTTTCTTTTTATCATGGAAAAAACATATCGATCATAAAAAATTTCTAACTAGCCTTTTATTATCACAATAATAAAGAGCACGGAGACCCATAAATAGAGATAAAAATAGATAATATCAATCCGAATATAGATAAAAATTTAAGCATCGGGCTAATATCTATATCTATATCTATATTCATAAAAAAAAAATGGCTATAAATATAGAAAGACAACTGTATCCGAATATCTGATTTTATTTGTAATCCTATTTAATTTTATATAATACTAATAAACTTTTAAGAAATATAAATAACAACATTAATATACTATTAACTCGATTTATTATCCACTTAATAATATTTTTGATTCTGTGGTCATAAAGTTTAATTATTCGATTTCTATCCATATTTTTAGTATCCAATTTATATCCGTATCTATTTAACATAAATATGGATATAAATTATTTCATCCAATTAACATCCATATCTATATTTATATTTGTTGCTGGTGGTCCAAACCGTGAACGATTGGCACTGCGGTGTGAACGGGGTTCCGTCTGAGTTGTCTTGGTTGGTGTTGGTTGCGCTCCACCTTCCGCCAAGAAACCTGCAAACAAGCCTTGCACCACCACCAGGGTGGTGATGGCCCTCCGACGGTCAAGTCAGAGGAGATTGGAGGAGGAGGAGAGGTGATAATCGCAAGTAAGAGAGTGCTCTGGGAGATATTGCTCACCTCCCCCCTTTCTCCTCCCAGCCGCATATATACCTGGCTGGGGGGTCTCTCAGGGGGGTTCGTTATCGTGGGGCACGATGGTGTGGCCACTGACATGGCCGTTACAGGGCGTCGTGGAGCAGCACCGGGTACGGCCACGTCAGGGCATAGTTTGGCTCCGCTTTGTACGGCTGATGCAGGAGATCGTGGAGCAGCAGCGGATACAGCCGTTGCAGGGAGTAGCGGAGCAGGAGGCCGCGGCGTGCCTCTGGGGAATAGCCTGTCGTTATCAGGAGATCTCCGACTCGGGGTCGGAGCGCTGGATCAAGGGGCAGCCGATTCGGGGTCGGGCTGCGGAGCCGAGGATGTCCGACTCGGGGTCGGATTGCTGGATCAAAGGGCAGCCGACTCGGGGTCGGGCTGCGGAGCCGAGGATGTCCGACTCGGGGTCGGATTGCTGGATCAAAGGGCAGCCGACTCGGGGTCGGGCTGCGGAGCCGAGGATGTCCGACTCGGGGTCGGATTGCTGGATCAAAGGGCTGCCGTAGTCTTCCTGGGCGCGCGTGCCGGTCACGTGGGGCATGGCGGCTTATTTCCCCCGTAACAGTAGCCCCCCACTTCCGAGCCTGGAACCAGAAGGGGAACAGGTGAAGGGAGTGATGTTTCGGGATTGCCGCCGTTCCTCGGAGAGGCGCGCGCGCTTTGAGCTCCCCGCCCTTTTTATGGCGTATGGCGGTTATTGCCGACCTGGCAGTCTGAGGATTTCGGCGAACATCCTTCCTTAATGGTGTCGATTCGCCTTTGGGGCGCGAGCGACCCTTCGGCAGCCAGGCGTCCTCTGGCGTCATCGAGGCGTCACCTGCCTTTCCGCCTATTTAATCGGGGGCCTTTCCCCGTCCGTCTTCTTCTTTACAGATATTTTCAAGTTTCCCCTTTGCGCTGCTGTTGCTGCCGTCGGACTGTTCACTTGTTTCTCCTTTGGCGCTCTCGGAGCCGTTCTTACCTCTTTTCCGGTGAGTTTTCCCCATTCTTCTATTTAGGGCTCTCCATACTTTCCCCTCTTATACTAGTGTACTCCAGTCGCTCCGGTCTTTCCCCCCTTCCTGTCCCCGTCCTGACCGTAGGTTTATTGGCCATTAGGAATGGGCGAAGTGAGAGCAGACCAAATTAAGTCGGAGCTGGTCGCCACAGACTTAGACAGACTCGTGGCTCGGTACCACCTTCCCGAGGCCTGCAACGCCACGCTCCCGGGGCCTGAGGAGAGGATGTCCCATCCTCCTCCAGGGAAGATCGCCATCAATGAGGGCATTCTCCAGGCCGGGTTCCGCTTTCCCCCTTCGGACTTGGTCATGCAGGTGCTACGGGGTTTAAGAGTGGCACCGACGCAACTGGTGCCGAACTCGTGGCGGGCCCTGACGGTCTTCCAGGTTCTCTGCCGTATGCACGAGATCCCCGCCACCCTGAATGTTTTTTGGGAGTTCTACAGCCTGAGCGGCCACCCCCAGGACAAAGGGTGGTGGTGCTTCGCAGCGCGGCGAGGATGCGGCCTTGTCAAGGAGGCTCCTACCTCCATTCACAAATGGAAGGAGCGCTTCTTTTTTGTTGATGCAGATCCCTCTTGGGAAATCAGGGCGACCTGGGAGACCCCGATGAAGTCTCCGATCGGCCTATCGAGACTGTCAAGGGAGGAGTCCGATGGCTTGGCCGCCTTGAAGGGGTTGGTTGCCGAGGGCCAGCTCCCCCCGGTGGCCCGCCTTATTTCCGAGGATACTTTGGTGAATGTCGGTCTGAGCTCGGTCCCCACCGACCGTGAGTCCGCCACCGATTCTTTCTTGACTTTTTCCCTTCTTTCGTCCCGTTCTTTCCTTTGGTTTCTCCGTCTCTGACTATCCCGTCCTTTTTTGCAGAAATCGACGACGTCATGCGGTCGGTGAAGACAAAGGCTGTCGGTAGGGCGTCCCTGCTGGAAGCAGCCCAGAGGAGGAAACGAGCTCTTCCGAGCGGGGCCCCACCGGCGAAGAGGTCCCGTAAGGAGGTGCCTCCGACGCCGACCGACGAGTCCGGGCCCACCGATCAGGGAGACGTCGTGGGCACGGACCGGCAGCTGACGCTGTATCAGCCCTCCGGTGGTAAGATTGCCGCTACTCCGGAGGTATCATCCGAGCCTGCCCGAGACGGACGGGTCGGACGTGATCGGTCCCCGACCCGGCCTTCGACTCGGTCGGCTCCTGATGACTCGAGGAGGGACGCGCCGAGGCCCCGACCGAGCGGGACCTTATCAATTCCTGGGGTGACCCCCGCCCCGAGCGCGATCGGCCGGACTCTTCCCCAGGCGATGGATAGGGGTAAGGCTGCAGAACCACCGTCCGGCTCTGGGGAGAAATCGGGGTCTGCCTTCACTACCGATGGCGCCCGAAATCTCATCGAAACAGTGCTGCTGGAGAAGGACCGTCGGCGGGTCCGGGAGTTGGAGGTCTCTGACGTTGGGGCTGCCAGCTGTGTCTGTCTTATGTCGGTGAGTGTTCTTCTGGCCGCTTTTCACCATTTATTGGCTCTGTTGTTCTCCGCCTGACTCCCTTATTTTTCCTATTTCTTAGCTCGCCCAGTACATGATCCGTCTGGAGGAGTGCTACAAGGAACAGGCGGGGCTTCTGGCGAAGGCCGAGGACCGGCTGAAAGCAGTGGAAAAGGGAGGCCAGGCTGTGGCAGGCAGGACGACCGGGGACTTCGAGGCGAGGCTCCGGGAGGCCGAAGAGCGGGCACTCGGCTTTGCTGCCCTCGAGAAGCAACTGTTGGAGGCTCAGGAGCAGCTCAAGGTTGCCTCGGGTCTCGAGGGCGAGGTCAAGAAGGCGGATGAGCGGGCCGAGAAGCAGTCTCGGAAGGCTGCCGACTACCGGGAGAGGTGGGAGAAGGCCCAGCGGTCAGCCGACAACGCCCGCAACCGAATCCGGTCTCTTGAAGCTAAGCTGGGCGAATTGGAGTCGGCCTTCGAGAAGTCCCGTGCGAGCGATCAGGAGCTTCATTCGCGCCTGACGGAGGCTGAGGCTGCTCGCATTGCTGCCGAAGCGAAGCACAAGGAGGCTCGGGCTGAGCTGCTGAGGGTCTCCACCGAGGCGGAAGGCCGGATTGTGGCGAAGGTCTTGGAGGCGAAAGCCCAGATTATGGAGCGGGCAGAGGCGGCGCTGGCCGAGAGGAGTGCGGAAATCGGGCGTCAGGCGGTAGAGGCTTATCGCCAGTCCGCCGAGTTCGCTCATGATATGTCGGAGGCAGTACAGACCTATCGTCAGTCCGACGAGTTTGTCCGTGACGCGTCGGACGCGGGGGCCGAAGCCTTTATCTTAGGCTTCGAGGAGGGCCTGGCAAGGGTGTCGGCTAAGTACCCCGAAGTTGACCTGAGCGAGATTTCCCTTCTCGACTCCTCTCCGGCGCCATTGCCTGCTGGTTCTCCTGCTGCTTTCCTACCTCCTGCGGACGAGCCCGACGTTCCCGACCCGGGAGTTCCTCCAAGCTGACCTCTTGTACCTTTCGTTGTCTTCTCTTTTTTTTTTGTATACCGGGGTTTTGCCAAATTGTATGGGCCTCGGCCCTGAAACAATGAAAATTAATGCAAGTTGAATGTTTCTTCATCTCGCCTTCGTCCTTCTTTTTCTTTTAACTCTCGGTAGCGTCTTGCTGACTCCTGGCTCCCGAAATTCTTCCGGCGCTAGGCCAGGCATCCGAGGGTTAGGCCTCAGGAAACTTTTCCGGCGCTAAGCCAGGCATCCGAGGGTTGGGCCTCGGGAAATTCTTCCGGCGCTAAGCCAGGCATCCGAGGGTTAGGCCTCAGGAAACTCTTCCGGCGCTAAGCCAGGCATCCGGGGGTTGTCAAGCCTCAGGAAATTCTTCCGGCGCTAAGCCAGGCATCCGAGGGTTAGGCCTCGGGAAATTCTTCCGGCGCTAAGCCAGGCATCCGAGGGTTAGGCCTCAGGAAATTCTTCCGGCGCCAAGCCAGGCATCCGAGGGTTAGGCCTCAGGAAATTCCACTCGTTGGTCGACCAAGGCTGGCGCATGCCGAGGCAACTGGTCGGGGCTTTAGGCTAGTCTGCTCCCGGGATGGTCATCGGGTTAGCCTGGCATCCGAGGGCCGAGCCTCGGGACCTTCCACTCGTTGGTCGGCCAAGGCTGGCGCGAGCCGAGGCGACCGGTCGGGGCTTCAGGCTAGTCTGCTCCCGGGATGATCGTCGGGTTAGCCTGGCATCCGAGGGTTGTCAAGCCTCGGGACATTCCACTCGTTGGTCGGCCAAGGCTGGCGCAAGCCGAGGCGACCGGTCGGGGCTTCAGGCTAGTCTGCTCCCGGGATGATCGTCGGGTTAGCCTGGCATCCGAGGGCCGTCAAGCCTCAGGAAATTCCGCTCGTTGGTCGGCCAAGGCTGGCGCAAGCCGAGGCGACCGGTCGGGGCTTCAGGCTAGTCTGCTCCCGGGATGATCGTCGGGTTAGCCTGGCATCCGAGGGTTGTCAAGCCTCGGGACATTCCACTCGTTGGTCGGCCAAGGCTGGCGCAAGCCGAGGCGACCGGTCGGGGCTTCAGGCTAGTCTGCTCCCGGGATGATCGTCGGGTTAGCCTGGCATCCGAGGGCCGTCAAGCCTCAGGAAATTCCGCTCGTTGGTCGGCCAAAGCTGGCGCAAGCCGAGGCGACCGGTCGGGGCTTCAGGCTAGTCTGCTCCCGGGATGATCGTCGGGTTAGCCTGGCATCCGAGGGTTGTCAAGCCTCGGGACATTCCACTCGTTGGTCGGCCAAGGCTGGCGCAAGCCGAGGCGACCGGTCGGGGCTTCAGGCTAGTCTGCTCCCGGGATGATCGTCGGGTTAGCCTGGCATCCGAGGGCCGTCAAGCCTCAGGAAATTCCGCTTGTTGGTCGGCCAAGGCTGGCGCAAGCCGAGGCGACCGGTCGGGGCTTCAGGCTAGTCTGCTCCCGGGATGATCGTCGGGTTAGCCTGGCATCCGAGGGTTGTCAAGCCTCGGGACATTCCACTCGTTGGTCGGCCAAGGCTGGCGCAAGCCGAGGCGACCGGTCGGGGCTTCAGGCTAGTCTGCTCCCGGGATGATCGTCGGGTTAGCCTGGCATCCGAGGGCCGTCAAGCCTCAGGAAATTCCGCTCGTTGGTCGGCCAAGGCTGGCGCAAGCCGAGGCGACCGGTCGGGGCTTCAGGCTAGTCTGCTCCCGGGATGATCGTCGGGTTAGCCTGGCATCCGAGGGTTGTCAAGCCTCGGGACATTCCGCTCGTTGGTCGGCCAAGGCTGGCGCAAGCCGAGGCGACCGGTCGGGGCTTCCGGCTAGTCTGCTCCCGGGATGATCATCGGGCTAGCCAGGCATCCGAGGGCCGAGCCTCGGGACATTCCACTCGTTGGTCGGCCAAGGCTGGCGCAAGCCGAGGCGACCGGTCGGGGCTTCAGGCTAGTCTGCTCCCGGGATGATCGTCGGGTTAGCTTGGCATCCGAGGGCCGTCAAGCCTCAGGAAATTCCGCTCGTTGGTCGGCCAAGGCTGGCACAAGCCGAGGCGACCGGTCGGGGCTTCAGGCTAGTCTGCTCCCGGGATGATCGTCGGGTTAGCCTGGCATCCGAGGGTTGTCAAGCCTCGGGACATTCCACTCGTTGGTCGGCCAAGGCTGGCGCAAGCCGAGGCGACCGGTCGGGGCTTCCGGCTAGTCTGCTCCCGGGATGATCATCGGGCTAGCCAGGCATCCGAGGGCCGAGCCTCGGGAAATTCCGCTCGCTGGTCGTGCGCTTGTCGCTCGCTGCCCGACAGGGTTTCTCCGTGGCCAGCCGCGATCATGTTTCTCCTTTTCTCTAAGCGTTGCCTGGGGGAACACGAGAAGGGCATTAAACGCTAATTAATGCGTTACCTGGGAAATCGGATCGCCAGCTGCTGCTTGCGAGGAGTGTTAGTTGAGCGGCCGCGATACGCGGGTTCTTCGAGGAGGATACGGCCTGGGCGCGAGCGGAGATATGTGGACCTAGGGGTACATGACACCCGGATTGTCCTGCACAAAGAATGCGGTTTAAGGAGAATGACGCTTAGGAAATCGCGGGGAGATACGCCTCGGGAGCCGGAACGGCTCCGGTTTCAATGCGCCTGCATTTATTGGAGCCACCCGCATCGGAACGACCAGGGGGCCGCAGTTTGGCTATAAATACAGGTGCAGGTACGATGGAGTTTGCCAAGCCGGAGCTGTTCAGGTTGCCATGGATCGCGGACCTCCTCCTTGGCATATGACTGAGAGACTCCTGTTGAAGGAAAGGGGAGACGCTCCCCTTGCGACTTCAGCCAACTAGCCGCTTCATCTGGGATCAACAAGGAGGGTCTTCCCGGCGGAGCTCCGCTCTAGGCGTTTCATCCGGGATCACATCTCCCCTCCTTGAAGTTCAGCCTCCCGATCGAGCTCTGCACCAGACGCTCAGTCCGGGACCGCGCCTCCATATGCTCTTCCCCCTCGTATTCCTTCTCTTTCCTACCACTGGGGAGGATGGGAATATCCTTTGGAGGCGGCGTTCCCCTGGGGGCAGCGGGAGCTTCTTCTGCGGCGGCTCCTCGTCTTTTTGGTGAGGTGCTGGATGGCGCCTCCGGTTAGAAGCACCCACTTCCGGTGGGATTGCAGCTGCTTTGGATTGAGGGTTTGGGATCCTCGGTCCTCAGCTCCACGGATTCTCCACCTCTTCTTTGCTTTCTTTACTCCCTAATTCCCCTCTGGGAATTCCTTGTAATCACACGAGCACGCCATTGTAACCAGAAATTATTGAAATGAAAAGTGTTGCACCTTTTCAAATTGTCTTTCTGGCCTTGTTGTTCTACTGGTAATACATCCGCAGGTTAGCGGAATTCCAGCCCCTTGGAATTTCTCGGCCATCTAGGGCTTCCAACTGGTAGGAGCCAGGTCGGTTTACCCAACGAACTTTATACGGGCCTTCCCAATTCGGCGCTAGCTTCCCACCTTCCGTAGGTTGAGATGCCTTAGCTCGCCTCAGCACCAGATCTCCAATTCTGAAAAGCTTCGGTCGGACTTTGGAGTTGTAATATCGGGCCACCCTCCGCTGATACATTGCCATCCGAACCTGCGCCATTTCCTTTGCTTCTTCCAAGAGATCCAGGTTCCCTCGGAGTTGCTCCGAGTTGGCCTCGGGTCGGTGTGCGGCTACCCGAGGTGAGGGAAGTCCGAGCTCTACGGGGACAACGGCTTCCGTGCCATAGGTTAGGCTGAAAGGCGTCTCCCCGGTAGGAGTCCGATGCGTGGTCCGATACGCCCAAAGGACATTCTCGAGTTCCTCGACCCAAGCTTGCCCCGTCCGTCCGATCCGCGCTTTGATACCTTGGAGGATTGTCCGATTTGTGACCTCGGCCTCGCCGTTGGTTTGGGGATGCGACACGGACGTGAACCGATGTTCGATCCCGAACTCCTCGCAGAAGTCTCGGAAATGCTTGTTATCAAACTGTCGACCGTTATCCGAGATGAGGACCCGAGGTACCCCAAATCGGACAATGATGTTCTTCTTTACGAACTTCCGGACTTGCGCCTCCGTGATGGTGGCCAGTGGCTCTGCCTCCACCCACTTGGTGAAGTAGTCGATGGCGACAATCAAAAATTTCCGCTGGGCCGAAGCGATGGGGAATGGTCCGAGGATATCCATTCCCCACTGTGCAAAGGGCCAGGGGGCGGTGATTGGCGCCAAGGGAACAGAGGGGACTCTCTGGATGTTGGCGTGGCACTGGCAGGCGTCGCATTTCCGTACGTGATCCTTTGAGTCTTCCAATAAGGTCGGCCAATAGTAGCCTTGCCTCATGATCTTATGTGCCAGGGACCTAGCCCCCAGGTGCGATCCGCAGATGCCTTCGTGGACTTCGCTGAGGGCGTAAGCCGCTTCCGAAGGGCGGAGGCACCTTAAGAGGGGGGCGGTGAACGAGGTCCGATACAGCCTTCCTTCGTAGAGTACGTAGTGGGTGGACTTCATAACAAGTCGCCGAGCTTGATCTTCATCTTCGGGGAGGATCCCTTCGGCGAGGTAAGCTACAAGCGGGTCCATCCAAGATGGTTCCGGATCAATTGCCATTACCGCTTCAGCCTCGCCGATGCTCGGGGCATCTAGGGTCTTCAGGTATATCGCCCTTGACAAGTTGTGTGCCTCAGCGCCCACCAAGCGGGACAACCTGTCGGCCCTAGCATTTTCGCTCCTTGGGACCTGCTGAATGTCAATACTGCCGAGGTCGGGAATGAGTGCTTGCACCTTCCGGACGTAGCTCTGCATGGTCGGGCTCCGTGCCTCGAACTCCCCTCGAACCTGCCCGACCACCAGCTGGGAGTCGGTGAAGACCTTCAGACGCCGGATGCCGAGCTCCTTGGCGAGTTTGAGTCCCGTGACTAGGGCCTCGTACTCCGCCTCATTGTTGGTCACTGGAAATCCGAACCTCAAGGCATACTCGGCTATCACTCCATCGGGATTGGTAAGGACCAGCCCAGCCCCTCCACCTTCAGGGTTCGATGACCCGTCAATGTGGAGCGTCCAGATCGGGAGATCGAGGCTGGGTGTTTCCGGCGGCCTAGGTTCCGTCTCCTGCACAGTGCACTCAGCGAGAAAGTCCGCGAGCACCTGGGCCTTGATGGCGGGCCGGGGCTGGTAGCGGATGTCGAACTCACCAAGTTCTACTGCCCACTTCACCAGCCGTCCCGCATTCTCAGGATTGCTGAGGATCTGCCGCAGTGGTTGATCGGTCAAAAGGGTGACAGAATGAGCCTGGAAATAGGGGCGAAGCCTCCTGGTCGCAGTCAGCAGCGCGAAGGCGATCTTTTCAGCCTTCGTGTACCGCGTCTCGGCATCCCGGAGGACTCGGCTGGTGTAGTACACGGGCTTCTGAAGTTTTGCCTCTTCCCGAACCAGTACTGCGCTGACTGCGGTTGGGGAGACCGCCAGGTAAAGGTAGAGCATCTCCCCCTCTTGCGGCTTGGACAGCAGGGGAGGAGACGCCATGTACTCCTTGAGCTGGTCGAACGCCACTTGACATTCAGCCGTCCAGAGGAAGTCTTTCGGGCGCTTCAACACCTTGAAGAACGGTTGGCAGCGTTCGGCCGATTTTGCCACAAATCGTCCGAGCGCGGCGACCCTCCCAGCGAGCTCCTGAACCTCCTTCACTTTGGTCGGAGGGGACATATCTTGGATGGCCTTGATTTTTGGCCTCGATCCCCCGCTGGTTGACAATGAAGCCGAGGAACCTCCCGGCCGAAGCACCAAAGGCGCACTTCGCTGGGTTTAGCTTCATACGAAACTTCCGCAAGGTGGCGAAGGTCTCCTCCAGATCCGCAATGTGCTGATCCGCATGGCGGCTCTTTACCAGCATATCGTCCACGTACACCTCCATGTTCCGGCCGATCTGCTCCTTGAAGATTTTATTGACGAGGCGCTGGTAAGTAGCGCCAGCGTTCTTCAGGCCGAAGGGCATTACCTTGTAACAGTACAGCCCCCTGTCTGTTATGAAGGCCGTTTTCTCCTCGTCCTGTGGAGCCATCATTATTTGGTTGTAGCCGGAGAAGGCGTCCATGAAAGACAGCAGCTGATATCCGGAAGTCGCGTCGACCAGTTGGTCTATTCGCGGAAGCGGGAAGCTATCCTTGGGGCACACCTTGTTTAGGTCGGTGTAGTCGACGCACATCCTCCACTTCCCGCTCGCCTTCCGGACAAGTACGACGTTTGCCAGCCACTCGGGGTAGCTCACTTCCCTTATGAAACCTGCCTCCAAGAGTTTGTCTACCTCCTGGTCGACCACCCGGATCCGATCCGGGGCACAGTGTCTCTTCTTTTGCTTTACTGGTCGGTGGGTCGGGTCGACGTTGAGGGCGTGAGAAATGACCTCCGGGTCGATCCCAGGTACATCGGCCGCCGACCAGGCAAACACATCAGCATTGGCTCGGAGGAACTCCACTAATCGGAGCCGAGCTTCCAAGTCGAGGTTGGCACCGACCCGGACCGTGCGGTCCGGGCGGCCTTCTTCGAGGGGAACTTCGATTACGCCCTCGGCCGGCTCCCCGTGCCGCAAGGCCACTTCGTCTCTGGCGTCAAGGGACTCGACGCTTAGGGCCTCCATGGGCTTCTTCCCTTTGAGAGTTGCTAGGAAACACTGCCGTGCGGTTGGTTGGTCACCTCGGACCTCTCCAATCCCGGCCGCCGTGGGGAACCGCATGAGCAAATGGTAGGTAGAAACCACCGCGCGAAGGGCGTTCAGTCCGGGTCGTCCGAGGATAGCGTTGTAGGCCGAGGGGACACGGACGACCAAGAACCCGAGTCGCACCGTGGCTTCTGCGGGTGCAACGCCCGCAGTCACAGGCAGCTCAATGACACCTTCGGCCGAGATAGCGTCTCCAGTGAATCCTATGAGGGGGGTGGATGTTTTGTGCAACCATTGTCGGGACAAGCTCATCTTTTGGAAGGCCTCGTAATACAAAATATCAGCTGAGCTTCCACTATCCACAAGAACACGCCTTACATCATAGTTTGCCATAGTGAGAGAGATCACCATGGCGTCATCGTGGGGAGTCTGAACCCCCTTTACATCTTCATCACAAAAAGTGATTACATTTCCGACCCGCTGCCTCTTCGCGACGGCCACTCCTGATGCTTCCGCCGAGCCCCCTGCGTTCCTCACGGGCCGAGAGCAGCCCCCAGTGATGGTGTGGATCACTCCCGCAACGGGTCGATTCTGCTCCCGAGGCTCCTGAGGGGCCGGGTCGACCGGACGCGGGCCTGCCGGGGGACGTCGGTCGTTTACATATCGACCGAGACGCCCTCGGCGAATGAGAGCCTCGATCTCGTCCCGAAGCTGGAAGCAGTCTTCGGTATCGTGGCCGTGGTCTCGGTGGTACTCACAGTACGCCCGAGAAGGCCTCCTCCCAGGGATCTTCTTCATCTGCCTCGGGACCGGGAGGTCCTCCCGCCCCTTGACCTCCATGAGGATCTGGGCCCGGGGGGCCAGGAGTGGGGTGTACCGGTTGAAGCGTCGGTGCGGAGAACGAGGGCGTGTGGCGCCGTGGTTCCTCGCTGGTGACGGGCTTCTGCGCCGGCGTTGAGGCGTCGGGCTCCTCCTCTGGGGTGCCTCTTTTCGCCTTTTCTTCCCGGGCTTTAGAGGGGCCTCGGCGGCCTCCTTGTTCCGGTGGGATGCTGCCTCCTCGGCGTCTGCATACTGGTTTGCCCGAGATAACAGCTCCGGGAAGCTCCGCGGCAGGCGTTTGTCCAGGGAGAAGGTGAGTCTGCCCTTCCGGAAGCCACGCTTCAGGGCTGAGAGAGCCACTTCCTGGCTCAGGTTCCGGACCTCCAGTGTAGCCTTGTTGAAGCGGGTGAGATAATCCCGCAGGCTTTCTCCCTCATTTTGCCGGACATCAAAGAGGGAGTCGGAGACCAGTCGCCGCCTGCTACTGACGGCGAAATGGCTGATGAAGAAGCGGGTGAACTGGTCGAAGGACTGGATGGAGTTAGCCTCCAGGCCGGCGAACCATGCCCTTGCCGGGCCACGGAGGGTCGCCGGGAAGGCCTTGCAGAGGAGCGGATCCGATGCTCCATGGAGGAGCATAAGAGTCCTGAAACTCTCCACGTGGTCCCGCGGGTCCGCCGCCCCATCGTAGGGTTCGATCGCCGGCATTTTGAACCCCGGCGGGTTCGGGGTCCGCGGGATCCTCGAGGCAAGCGCCGGCTGGGAGGAGATCTCCAAGTCAGCGAAGGGATCTTTGGAGTGGCCCTTCAGGACCTGGAGTTGTCTGTGGAGATCGTCCACCCGCCGGTCCAGGGAGCGCGACCGGTGGGTGGGGGACAAGGAGCGGCGCGAGGGGGACCGACTGGAGTGCGGGCCCCTCGAGGACTGGGGTGTCTGAGAACGCGCCCGGGTCCGCCGCTCGTACCCCGCACAGCTCCGATGAGAAGGTCCTGGCAGAATGGACCGCACTCGAGAATCCTCCTCGCGCCGGCGCTCCTCTCCATGGGAGAGGAAGGAGCGCGGGTTGTGAGGAAGAGGCGAGTGCTCGGGGGGCAGCGGCTCCTGAGCCCGTTGCGGCACCCGAGAGATCACACCCTGCAGATTCTGCACTGCCTCCGCGAGGGTGCGAACCTGCTGGGCTAGCTGGTCGAACTGAGCAGCTTCGACCGTCTGAATGGGAGAAGGGGCGGTGGAGTGCTGCTGAGAGTGCGTTGGGGACGCAGCAGCCTCTCGGCCGGAGGCGCGAGAGGCTCCGCGACCGGAAGCATTGGAAGCTCCACGACCACCTCGCCGTGCCATTACGATCGTTCTAAGATTCGGTCCCTTTCTCTAGCGCCAACTGTTGCTGGTGGTCCAAACCGTGAACGATTGGCACTGCGGTGTGAACGGGGTTCCGTCTGAGTTGTCTTGGTTGGTGTTGGTTGCGCTCCACCTTCCGCCAAGAAACCTGCAAACAAGCCTTGCACCACCACCAGGGTGGTGATGGCCCTCCGACGGTCAAGTCAGAGGAGATTGGAGGAGGAGGAGAGGTGATAATCGCAAGTAAGAGAGTGCTCTGGGAGATATTGCTCACCTCCCCCCTTTCTCCTCCCAGCCGCATATATACCTGACTGGGGGGTCTCTCAGGGGGGTTCGTTATCGTGGGGCACGATGGTGTGGCCACTGACATGGCCGTTACAGGGCGTCGTGGAGCAGCACCGGGTACGGCCACGTCAGGGCATAGTGGGGCTCCGCTTTGTACGGCTGATGCAGGAGATCGTGGAGCAGCAGCGGATACAGCCGTTGCAGGGAGTAGCGGAGCAGGAGGCCGCGGCGTGCCTCTGGGGAATAGCCTGTCGTTATCAGGAGATCTCCGACTCGGGGTCGGAGCGCTGGATCAAGGGGCAGCCGACTCGGGGTCGGGCTGCGGAGCCGAGGATGTCCGACTCGGGGTCGGATTGCTGGATCAAGGGGCAGCCGACTCGGGGTCGGGCTGCGGAGCCGAGGATGTCCGACTCGGGGTCGGATTGCTGGATCAAAGGGCAGCCGACTCGGGGTCGGGCTGCGGAGCCGAGGATGTCCGACTCGGGGTCGGATTGCTGGATCAAAGGGCTGCCGTAGTCTTCCTGGGCGCGCGTGCCGGTCACGTGGGGCATGGCGGCTTATTTCCCCCGTAACAATATTCGTTAAAAAAAAATAAATATAAATATAGTATGCTAGAATTTGGTCTGTGTCTGATTTAATTTTAGTTTTACCTATAAAGGGTCGAACTTATCTCATTGACAGCAACGGATGAGCAAAACATCATTAGGTACATGTAGTTGCGAGGCATCAACCATGTCCCTGCAAACAAATAGGACATAAAAAGTCGGTGCCATGTCGGGACATTATGGCCCAATGGGAGAGAAACTTGAGATTTTATCCGTACAAAAAAAGCGAGACAAAGACACCGCTATGAATCGTAACCCAAACAAAAATATATACTTAGAAAAGGAAAATACTCTCATGTAATGTTGTTATGAAAGTAATCTTAAATCGTATCATGGAAGGATTGATGCTTCACGTCTATTATCCCCATCTCATCGTGTAATTTTTACTCAAACCAAATCCGCCGCTAAATCGGTAGACCAGTCCAACTGTAAAGCAACATGCACAAATATGAGTATATTGTGGGCTTTTCTCTTTTCTCCAACTCTATGCATGTTGCTTCATGATTGGACTGGTCCACTAGCTTGAGTGGTAGATCTTGTCCCACCAATAACCACTCCATCTCATGGCTTTCTCGTGCTGGATGGCATAATTCCCTAGGATCAGAAATAGTTTGCCTCCTTGTATACCATGATCTGAATACATGGATGGATGATTGAATGCAGGAAATATGACTCATCTAACAACTTCTATGTATCCCACCCTCTCCGAATCGTACTCTAGGAGACCCAATCTGGTTTCCTTAGTGATATGGTTGGGATATTAATCATATTGAAAAGATATAATAAAAGGGTTGGTATCCTGTTAACATTTTGAAACTAGAGGCTGGGGTGCAAATTTAGGAATAGCATCCAAGCAGGATTGTATAAAACCTGCGTAAGACCATATTAAATATAAATATAGATTTTTCTCAACTCAAAAGGATATGTTAGAAATACTGCGCTATAGCAACATCTAATGACTAGTGCCCAAGCAAATCCTAGCAATCCTGGCAAAACTTAATATCAGGATATATTCAGTGGACAGTGGAAACCGAGGAAAATATTGGTAAAATTTCACTTGCTTGCGAACATGTGATATTGGATGGGATGCAAATAATTCAGTAAAAATTCTAAAAAAAAATACTCAATGTGAGAACCTGCAAGATAAATTCCCCGGAGAAAACCTAAGTATAGAATTCGTTGTATCTTACCAAGATTGTTTATAGAATTCGGACCTTGCTAGCTAAGCATAAAGCTCTAAGCAAAACGAGTTCAAATACCTTGTTAGATTTCAAAATACAAAGTAGTAAAGAAAATGCACTTTATTCATGTTGAAAGGCTAAGAGCCGAGTACAAAAGTAGCCGACCTTGAGGTCGGGCTAAATACAAAAAGGCCCAAGTAGCCGATCTAGCAAAAGCAAGAGGGAAAAAAAACAAGTAGAAAAGAACTGACATCTTGAGCAGCTTTTGACCCGATCACAGTAGCGGCCTCTGCAGCGTCCCAGACCGTCACCTCGGCAATGAGCTCGCGCACCTGGACAAGCTCGTTCGCTCCGGACATCAACTATCCTAGCGTCGGTGGGACGAGATGAAGCGCATTTTGTAGCGAAAGTTCTTGGTGACGCCGGTGATGAGATTCTTCGACCTCTCCTCAGACCAAGCTCCATCCAATGCAACCACCTCATTGTGTTGGGCCATCAGGATCTTATTACTGAAGATCATCCCTGCAACTTTTCACAATGAAGATGGCAGCCGAAAAAAAGGACGGAAGCCAGAGAAATCGAATGGGAGCCCTAAGATCCCCCCAAGACCTTATATAGCCTACCTCAATGGCTCAGATCAGGTTAACCAAACGCCCAAGTAGCCGGATCTCACTGCGTGGCAGGTCCAGAAGCTCCCTCAGTGGATCTTTCTGAATCATAGCATTGAAGACCAAAACGGTCATGAGAGCCGCTTCGGAGAACGGGGCATTAATGACTGACTCCTCGCGTTCCACCCAGCAACGTCTTGAAAAGGAGCGCATATGCAACACTTTAAAGAGCTCCTGCAGCCGCTCCCGCTTCAATTGACGTGGCAACCTGATCCACTCAAGCTCGGGTTGCAGAACTCGGCCTGAAGTAATCAGCCCTCAATTATGCGAAGTGTACCCAGCTCAGTGCGCGTATCCTAATAAGCACATGGTTATGACAGGACGACCATCTGTCCAGCTACTTTCTTCGCCCGAGCCGAAGAGCGACTCGACCTAGGAAGTCGGGGGGCAAATGATGGGGGGCAAAATGGATCGTCCTGCTAACAACATGGGACCACTCAATTTCAGCAAAATAGACATCAGCACCGAGCAGGCCAGACCTCGGTCCCGCTGAGCACCAGTCCGACCCCGGACCTTACCAAAGGCCGAGCCGACCTCTGCCAGACCTTTCCTCTCAGGGCGCCCTGCAAGATCGACCAAGAGTCGAAGAGGCCCTGTCGACCGCAGGTATCTACAATGACGCCCCTCGAGCCGGGCTCGGGGCCCCCTGCAAGATCAACCAAGAGCTGAAGAGGCTCCGTCGACTGCAGGTATCCATAATGACGCCGCGGCCCGAGCTCGGGGCACCCTACCGAGCTGACTTCAGAGCCGAGGAAGCTAGGCCGACCTCAGAGTCCGCCAAGCTGATCTCACCGAATGTGTGTCACGGCCCCCCAAGTCGGCCCGACCTTAGTGTTCATCAAGCTGACCTCACCAAGTAAAGGTTGCAGCCTCCAAGCGAGCCCGACCTCGCTTACGGCCGCATGCATGTGCGTGCCTATGCACGCCCCTACATCCGCATACGTGGCCGTACATTACAAACTCACCGCGCCATTTGTTGGCCACTCTACGACATGACAACCAGGCTCCATATCTTGCTGCCAAGGGCCATACCTTGTTAACGCTGGCAATGCCATACCGTGCGCAGGAACAACTCGAAACCTGTGCCCAAGCAAGTTGTGGCCACGCGCCACGTGGCCTTCGCCATTCCCTCCCATAATGAGGATGGGCCATACCTTCGCCACCTGGGTACCTCTGCGGGGACTATAAATAGCCCCATCAGGTGATGCCTAAGGACTTTTTTTTGGCTGTTACAGATAAGATTCACTCCAACTTAATCATCGAAGGGCTCTCAACGAAACCCCACCGGTGAGACTTTATGCAGGTCCATCAGCGCGCAGAAAGTGGTGTCCCTACTTCATCCCGACCGGCGTTGCTCCCCCGACTCCTCTAGCGTGGTCACCTTTGGGCCGAATTTGAACCACAACATCCGTCAAAGAAAATGGATATAAATTTAGAAAGATAATTATTCGATCTATATCCGAATATCCGATTTTATTTGTAACCCTATTTAATTTTATATAACACTTATAAACTTTTAAAAAATATAAATACCAACATTAATATACCATTAACTTGATTTATTATCTATTTAATAATATTTTTGATTCTATGGTCATAAAGTTTAATTATTCGATTTCTATCCATTTGTTTAGTATCCGATTTATGTCTGTATTCATTTAAAATAAATATAGATATGAATTATTACATTCGACTAATTTCGATACTTGTATTTATGTTCATCAAAAAAAAATAAATATAAATATAGCATGCTAGCATCCGATCCGATTTAATTTAGTTTTACCCATAAAGGGTCCAACTTATTTCATTGACAGCAACGGATGAGCAAAACATCATTAGGTGCATGTAGCTGCGAGGCATCGACCATGTCCCTGCAAACAAATAGGACATAAAAAGTCGGTGCCATGTTGGGACATTTATGGCCCAATGGGAGAGAAACTGAGAATTTTCTCCGTACAAAAAAAGCGAGACAAAGGCACACCGCTATAAATGGTAACCTAAACAAAAATATATACTAAGAAAAGGAAAATACTCTCATGTAATTTTGTTATGAAAGCAAAGTTATCTTAAATCGTATCATGGAAGGATTGATGCTTCACGTCTATTACCCCCATCTCATCGTGTAATTGTTAGTCAAATCAAATCCACCGCCGAGTCGGCAGACCAGTCCAACTGTAAAGCAACGTGCACAAATATGAGTATATTGCAGGCTCTCCTCTTTTCTCCGGCTCTATGCATGTTGCTTCATGATTGGACCGGTCCACTAGCTTGAGTGGTAGATCTTGTCCCACCAATAACCGCTCCATCTCATGGCCTCTTCGTGCTGGATGGCATAATGCCTTAGGATCAGAAATAGTTTGCCTCCTTGTATGCCATGATCTAAATACATAGATGGGTGGATGATTGAATGCAGGAAATATAACTCATCTAACAACTTCCATGTATCACACCCTCTCTGAACCGCAGTCTAGGAGACCCAATCTGGTTTCCTTAGTGATATGGTTGCGATATTAATCATATTGAAAAGATATAATAAAAGTGTTAGTATCCTATCAACATTTTGAAACTAGAGGCTAGGGTGCAAATTTAGAAATAGCATCCAAGCAGTATTGTATAAAACCTGCCTAAGACCATATTAAATATAAATACAGATTTTTCTCAATTCAAAAGGATATGTTAGAAATACCGCACAATAGCAACATCTAATGACTAGTGCCCAATCATGAGTCAACGACATCTCTTTTTGAAAGAAATTAGATAAATCCTAGGAAAAATCAATATCAGGATACATTCATTGGACAGTGGAAACCGAGGAAAATATTAGTAAATTGCACTTGCTTGCAAACGTGTGATATTGGATGGGATGCAAATAATTCAGTAAAAATTCTAAAAAAAAATACTCGTTGTATCTTACCAAGATTGTGAAAAACAGAATTAAAAGCTGGACTGCATTACGTTATTTTCCCCAATAACAAGTATATATATAGAAGGTACAAGATCACGTGGTTATTCCCATTAGAGTTCTATTCTAGAGTTACAACCATAGAGTCATTCAATTCCTAAGAGAGGGGAACATTATAATCATGTGGTTATAACCGTACAACAATCAATAGGTATTCTGTTCGAATCCAGTGGTTATAACCAAGAGATATTCTGTTCCTATCTAATACTTGATGAACGGCCAGATGATGGTCAAAAGCTGAAGAAAAGTCCGATGAACAATTTCAAGCTCAATCTAAATTTGGAGTTACCCAAATCAGACACCTATAAACTTAACATTACCATGGAAGATGGTTATATGACTTTGAGCGAATTAGATGGCACATTCTTTTGTTAGTGAGATGCCTAGAGTTCAATCTTAGATAGTTCGATCTTGGATTGTAAACTAACAAACTTCTAGCTCGATTATGCAGGATCTAGATGCCAAAATTGACAGAAGAACAAGGATGACGAACAGGCATTCTAACTCCCTCTTATAATTCTTTTTTTTTCTAAAAAAAAAGGAAATCACACTCTAATTGGTGGGAGCTATTGGACTTTTAAATCTACCTTTTGGAAATGAATAGTGTTTGAGCCACCTCCAACTAATTGGGGGAGTTGACTTGGATACCATGAGCAAGTTCTTCATCCAGCCAGTCATTAGTGTCCCAACATGAATATCCAAAGATTTTTTTATCATTATTATTAAATTTAATTAACTTTTAATCATTAAAGTTTTAATTAATGTCTCAAGAAAAGAGTGAAACACGTGCTTGTTTTGGGTCCAGTTATTGCTCGTCGAGTCGTAGGCTCCGTGGCGGTCTTATCATGCCATCATTACATGCATTATTTGTACTTTTTCTTGGTTCGCATGCATTATTGGTACTTGAAAACTAATCAAAAACTATATATCAAATTAGCTTACCGGGAATTAAATCGACGGCAGCTAATTCATGTCGATTGACATGGTTTTGGTGGTCAGCAGGCGTCGTTTATGGTTCGGTCTTGTTCCAAACTTGTACAGAATTCATGCGCAGTTCAGGCGTGATAAAAGCTAGTGTAGCTAATGATAAAAGCTAGCCTATGAGCAGGTATTCCAAGATTTGACAGTATCCAATTGGGAAAATGGGAACATTTGGTGAATTGCTGAGTTGGATTGTCAGCTTTATGATCCAGCTAAGTACTTGATCAATTTGATCTGGGTTACCTATTCTTAGGAGCAAACCATAGAGAATTGAAACAATGACATTCCTCTCTATGAAGTGTAGTTATAAGAAATTCTTATAGTTGAGGCATGTGACAAATTCTTAACTACTGGTTTAAGACCGAGGTGGATTAATGTGCTCAACTAAGTTACTTACCATCTATGTGGGTCAGATCAATTCTTAATAGAGCCAATCATGGGTTGGACTAAGGTACATAAAATATTCAAATATTAAATGGATTCGTTTTAAGGCGCAGCTAAAAATGAATATAGTTTAGACCTAAGGCCTGCCTCATGATCAGCTCTAATTCTAATTCTAAACCTGACAATTATAAAAAATCTCAGGGCTTAGTGTTCTAAGCAATCTAGCTCAGCCTACTTAAGTTAATTTTGTCATAGATTAGGCCTGTGTATACAAAACCTGCTTGTCATCTCATAAAGCAAGCAAATCAGCTAATGTATCCATGGAAATTAGTATCATTCATTTGATATAAAATTTCCAGCTTATAGCATTGAAAGAAACATTTGATATCAGGTTTCTGGCTGACAAAATTTGTAGCACTTACAATATAACCTTACATACTTGTACTACAATAAGGTTGTTACATTGTGATTTAGCTTTCCTGCATGCAGCTTTTATTTTTTTGCAGGTGCTGCATATTCAATGTGCTTCATGCTTAGGTGAAACTAATAAAATGCAGCGATTATCTAACAACAGCTAGGAGATGTCTAAAGTTAATGAAGCAAAAAGGAGCATAATAGCTATTTTGAGTATTGCAGTTGTATTGTTAACGCTATAACTAGATTGCTGCACATACTTTGTCTTAGTCATGATTCAAAAGAAATAATCAGAATTTTCTAATAACTAGCAAAATTCCTCAACAAAGATGACCAAGTTCCAACTTAAGAAATACAAATGCTCCCGTAATGTATAATAATATACGATCTGGAGAAGACTTGGGAGATCATCATTATGTTCTAAACTAGTATGTAATCTATGAAGATTTCTTCTGTTTCATTGGTGTTTTCTTTTTCACCTGGCAGCAGAGAGAAAAATAACAAGTATGCCCGCCAGGGTCCAATTATCTAATTGCGGACTACACAATTTGCTACTCGATGGACATAATGGGCCATGACTAAACCACGAGTGGGGACCGTGAAAGATCAAGTTTGGTCAAAGTGTTCGTTCGATCAAGCCCATCACTAAATTAATGAATTAGTCCAATCACGCACCAACATGCACATACGCACGCGTATGGCATGCTCTTCGCTCCTATCTTATTTTGTCCATCTTAGTGGTTGGATTGGTTCATCACTGTGCCAGTGGACTTGTCCAATCAATAATTTCTTCATTATTTGGCACCTCGTCATCCAAAACCTCTTTATCGGTGTCATGTCTTCTAATGTCGTGATGGGAGTTTCACCTAACCAACCGTCTTAAAATATATAGTTGAGCCAATGTTTATTTAGGACTTGTTTAGCTGGTTGAGAGAATTTTTTTCTCATCAAAATATTTTTTCTGAGAAACTGATTCATAAAAATACGATATCCGAAAAGATAATTTTGGTGTATTTGGTTGGCCTTAAAAAAATAGTACATTCGAGAGTGGCTAATTTTTGATTGAATGTCTACTTTTTTCGAAAAATTATATGAAATATCTATTATACTCTTAATAAAGAAAAATATTTTATCTATAGGTTTTGATAGCTTAAGAATAGTTTTAGAAAAAAAATTTAAATTCTCAACTGATGGAAAAGTAGTTTTTTCATGTCCCCCTTGAATTTTCTTTATAAAATATGAGAATCTTATTTCCATAAAATTACTTTTTTTATTTGAAAACTTCAATTAATTTTTTTTTATTTTTTGTTGACCTTAACTTTTTTTTTTTTTTTTTTTGAAGCAAATAAGTCCTTGAATTAATATTCTAGAAATCCGGTGACGAGCCTTGAGGAAGGAAGAAGGAACTTGACTTGATTGTAGCCAAAGATTGTGCCAACAAGGATCCAATTTGTCGTGAGCAACAACAAAAATATTTTACTCGATTTTCATGCTAGATAATTCCATGCAAAAATTTATTGGGTGTACCCATACCTTAGAAAAAAAAAATCCAAATAAGATTTGGCATTATAGCTTTAGTGCCAGCTTAGGATTGTTTTTTTATTCTCTCTCTCCATCTTTTAGGCCAATGAATCATCCTTGTTGTGCTCAAAATCTTTTTTTTTTGGTTAAATGGAATTATTTTTCATCAAGAAATATTAATGAGAGCCCTATATCATTGGTCTTTGACATGACCACCTTGTCCACATGGCTGCATGAGTTGACGGTATGAATACATCCAAATAAAATTAAGAGCGAGAGTATAATAATTCTGGCGTCCTCCAAAGTATGGAAAGGCATGTTGAAGCCGATGCATGTGGTCCTAAGAAAAAGGAGGGGTACAGCAATATAAAATAATGCAAATAAAATAATGTAAATAATTATGTGGCCATGACGTGTAATGCCGCGTCGTCTTGCTTTTATAAGAACAAAAACACCTGGAAATGAGCTGTGAATGTGTCATATTTGTAGTGTAGTGGTACATTCAAAGCTGACGGACACCCAATCTTGAATCCTATCTGTTTTAAACCATTATTAGCAATTTTGAGTTTTTTTTGGGGGGGGTGGGAATCTATTTGGGATCCAGACTGGCAGGGCCCACTCGGATCATGTCGGGGTTCATTTGCTGTCAAAAGATCGGAAGAATCCATAGCTACCTCGTGGTTCAAGACCGTCCATCGACATCGTTAGGTATACCCAAACCTGGCCCCATCATTTCTGGTCCAAATCCACGTAGATGAAGCGTCGGATCTAAGTTTAGGTTAAAAAAATACCTCGCAAGATCCAATGATGACATGACACGCAAGAGTGAGAATGAGCACAGAGAGAGAGAGTTGTCAGTGATCGGATACTGTTTGTTTTTTTCCTTTATGTTTCTAACAAAAACACGAAATTTAACGTAGCAAACTTGTTTAGTTACTATATTTCTATGTTCAATATAACTTTTATGAGTTCCAAAAAATAGAAGCAAAAATTTTTCACTTTGATCTTTTTTAAAATAGATTTTCACCCTCCCCTGTCTCTCTCCCATCCTCTCCACCTGACCTTCCTATGATCTTCACTGGACTTCCAATATTTGCCTCGAGTACATCACTAGAAGATCCATTCAAATGCCAGATGGCACGTCCAAGTCCACAATATTTTGGACGGAAGCCCGGCAAGTCGGGTTAAGTCTGAAATTTGAGCATGTCTACTAAATGAGTTGGAATCGGATTTACATTGATCCAACCCGAGCTTGGAATTTATAGATGAGCCATGGAACTTCCTGGTTTCCAGTCCCCTTCGCCAGGCCCGCCGAAGAGGTTGTCTTCACCTCCTATTACTGCCTAAATTAAACAACCGCCGTTGGTGATGCAACCCCCATAGGAGATCCGATCGCCAAAGGAGATCCAACTGTTGTACCTCATCACGTCGGACAAGTGATAGCACCACACTAGTGAACCCTAGATCTCCTGACTAGGACATTTATTCGGCACTCCTCATCAACCCTATGCTCCTATTAAGAAATGAAGGGGGATCATGGATTCAGAGACAAAAACTTCTTTAAAAATGTCTTCGAAGACAAGAAAGATACAAAGATGTGAGAATTGCCATCCAGCTAGCCCACTACGCCTCGAAAGCCTACAGCTAGTAGGTTGGAGCCTGGAAAGTAGACCCGAAGGCCGGGCTGAGCTAGGCATTGGCATGGCTCATTTTGGTCATACCTTGGGGTTGAACCTCATCCATCCGATGAGTAAGTCTAATTGTGGAGCATGTCACCACTGTCAAACACGACACTATGGTTGAGCACGTCACTATGATTGAGCAAGTCGATCGGCCTCTCCTGCATAGCTGACGGTCGGATCCAGTCTACTATTGAACTCACCTCCTCTCCCTCACCTTCTCTCCTCCTCGACCTCCTCTTACACCCTCAACAAGCTCCCTATTGGCAACGACTGACAATGTCGCCTACCCACCTTGCAAACATGTGAAGAACATGACTGGACTTCATCATGGTCGCCGCCATCTCCGATATCGCCTAGACCTACTCCATTCTTGAAACCCTTGACGAGCATCCCGACCACGAGACTGCTGTCGATGTTAAGCTTCCAGCTAGCTCCTCTCGACACCACCTTTCGATCTCCACATGGTCGAGCAACTCCTCTCGCCATAAAAAAAAAAAAATCAAACATACATTAATCTATTATTAGAAATCTGAAAAAATAAATAAATAGAATCTCTGTTTCTAACTCTCTCAAAAAAATATGATAATGACGCCTATTGCAGTACAAGCAATACGGATATTTATTTGTTTATTTATTTTTGTATGATATGTTAGTCAGGTTATTCTAAGCATAAAAGCCAAAATATCATGCATTAACAAGAGACAACAGATTAGCAGGAGAGCCGAACACTCCCATTGTCATTCTAAACAAGTTCCCATTGGCATCACGAAGGCGGCCTAATGGTCGCGGCCGCTTCAATAGCGCACACGGACAGAGCTAGCCGACAACGTTAGCCCAACGGCACCTTCCATCTGTCACTCACGGAATCAGAAAATAAAAATAAAAATGATTATATCACGTGGCCAGTAGCCCTGGCCCACCCATGAATTATATGGGCCGCGATTTGCACGACCCTTCCAATTATTGGAGAGAGGGTGGCCTCGTCCAAAAAAAAAAAGAATTATTGGAGAGAGAGAGAGAGAGAGAGAGAGAAGGTGGCCTCGTGCTTTGCATAAGGTCGCACCTGCGGAACTGATATGGTATGTGAGGAGAAATCTGTGAGCTGGGGAAAGGGACCGGCCGTCCATTACGAGACTTATGATGCAGCATCCGTTAAGCATTGCAATAAAATTTTTTATATTCTATTTTGTTAAGAAACTGTTCGACTGATGCTGAGATGATTGCTGCAACTTGTAGATATTTGGCCCAAGAAACTTACCACATGAATTAAAAAACACCCGAAGCATTTTCGAGAACTAGCTATGAATTATGTAATTTTTTTTTTATTTCTTTTTCTTTCATGTACGACTCTAGATCACCTATACCGTCTACGGTTTTTTTTTAATGGAAACTTATACTCTCTATTCTAGTTAGAGAAATACGAGAATCGCTCATCCATCACCGGTTCTATATAAAAGTTGTAGTGGCTAAGCAATGCCTGACCCTAATTGATGAGAATTATTAGGTAGACAAGATCCACCATAAATCTAGAATGAAATTAATCTCTTTTTTTTCTAATTAGTAGTTCATTTGTTCGTAGCTCGGCATAATTGAAGAGCTTTCAGTAATTCATCGTGGGGTGGTGCAAATATGTGGACTTTTATTTTGATGATTTAAGAGGTAAATCATCATGACTGATGCTACTATCTTCTCTCTCGATAGGTTCAACATACTTGACCTCAGCAACATCAAAATGGCTATTTTTGCTTCTTTTTATAAGTTGAACAATACATGTTATCCAATGTAGAAATCTGTTATCAAGTCTTATTTTAAATAGCAAGATTTATGAGATATATCATGAATGAGTCAGAGATGATGTCAACAGATACTCTCAACAATGTGGTTGCCAGAAGAAAGTAAAATTTGAAATCTAGAAAGATTATGTAGATTATTCAAGTTTCAATTGATAGAAAAAATTATTTCTATATCTAGGATATACATAGGCCAAAAAAAGCATGGGATATTCTTGTAGCCATCCACTCAAATTCTAGCAAGGTGAGACATCTTAAACAAAAGTTGCATAAAGAGTAAATTTTGGTTTCAAGCTTTCTAAAACTTTGGAAGAAGAACAAATTTAGTTTAAAGATGAAGATTTGAAGCACATGGAACTTAATTAATTAGAGACTGGATTAAGTTCGGAAGACTTAGAGCATGACAAGATTGATTAGCCCAAGGATCATGCAGATCTAGAAGAAAATTTGGAGTAGGAGGAGCTTGATCACATGGATGCTGTATCAAGTTTAGAAAAGATCATGATTGAAGAATCAATTAATTTTATAATTGCTCAAGAAGAGTCAAAGAATGCTATAGTTGATCCGGTCATAGAAATTCATATCAAGGAATTAAATTATATAGAAGAGCCTTAAATGAAAGCTATCCATGACATGGATGTTTTTTATAATGATTTAGTCGTTCATGAAGATGAAGAGCTAACTAATTTTAAAGTAGTTTCAGAGATCCAACAGCAAAAAGACATGCTTGGTAGAGATGATTCATGTTATGCCTTTATATTTGACAAAATATTTGGTACCTCAATTAATTTTAAAGCTACTCCAAAGTTCGAGCTATTAGAAGACTCTATACATGAAGATTTGATTTTATATATAAAAACTAATTATATGCAGATACTTAAAGCTGCTTAAGTCAAGGAATGTGAATAAAGCTAATGTTTTACTACTGATTTTATAGATGTGCAGATAATGGTCAATACTCCCGTAAGTAATAACTGTAACTAGTAACTTGATGCTTGTTGGCATAGGTTAGATGTCTTATAGAATCTCGGTATAGTGGCCATGGAGTTAGTGCTAAGAGGAAGTGTTGGAGGAGATCATCGATCTTGACACGTGCATTGAAAAGTACGTGCCAGCCAAGAAGTTATTATTCGAATCAATAAAAGAGCTCTATTATTTAATTAGTTCTATAAGATATTGCATGTTGATATTACTACTGTATTATTGGCAATAGCTAGTGTGGCGTTTCACAATATCGACAAGTCCAACATTGCCGATACCTTGTAAGTTGTAACGAGGGGAAGTGTTGGAAGTCCATTGCTTATCCAACTTATATTAGGATTCTATCCTAGTTTTTTATTCCAATTCTAGTCGAGATAATTTATCTTTTAGTGCTACTCTACTTTAAGTTAGATTGAGCTTTAGTCTTAGTATATTTAAGTTTATTTTTTAGTTGGAGTGGAATAATGATGTTTTTATATTGCAGTAGAAGAGAGTTATGTGAAGAGTTAGTAGAGAATTTTTTTATGTGTATAAAGCCTCTTTCATGAGGCATTCTATAAGAGGGAGTCTAACTCATTATTTCGGCTTTTATTTTTCTAAATATATTTATTTCTCTTTCAATTTTTTTCCACTTATTTTTTTTCTCAAAATTCTCTGTATTTTTTTTTTTTTTTTGCATTTGGTCTTTATTCTGGATTTTAGGTTAGTGTGCCGTCATACGGGTATACTAAGAGCCACGGCAGGGGCATCTGGACAAACCCGCTATATAAGAACGCTGTATGGCCTCCTTGTGAAGCAATCCGTGTTGTTTCTCCTTTGTGTGCCCCATTAAAACAGTACCTCCTTTGTGTGAAGGAATGGGAGAGTCCTTCCTCGAGGAAAACAAGCCTGGCCTCGCCATGATGTTGGCGCAGTGCATCTACGCCGTCATGGCTCTCTCAGCCAAGGCTGCCTTCACCGAGGGCATGAACCCCATGGTCTTTGTTGTCTATAGGCAGGCCATGGCCACTCTCGTCGTGGCACCCACAACCATTCTAGCAAGACGGTACTCTCTCTCTCTCTCTCTCTCTCTCTCTCTCTCTCTCTCTTTCTCTCTCACTATTTTTCACCTATGGTTGTCCAGGGGGAATTTGAGTCAGATGAGCTTGGGCTTTAGAGCCTTTTGTTTGGTGTTTGTTGCTTCTCTTGTTGGGTAAGTGCTTAGTTTTCTGTTCGTCGATCTCCTCGTCAAAGGTACTTGAGATTAGCTGTTTATGTTTTCCTTGCGTTTTTTTCTTGAACAGTGCCACCCTCAACCAGTACTGCTATTATCAAGGGCTGAAGTTGGCATCTTCATCAATAGCCACGGCTATGACCAATCTAAACCCCGCACTTACGTTTGTGATGGCAGCCTCTATTGGGTAAGCCCTCCAATCTCTCACAATGCCTACTCCCTAAATTAACAATCTCTTCAGTAATCAGTGGTTTACCAAGAAAATAAAGAATAGATTAGGTTCCATTGCAGGCACCGATATGGCACCATAACATGGCCTTTAGTAATCAGTGGTTTGCCAAGAAAATAAAGAATAGATTAGGTTCCATTGCAGGCATCGATGGCACCATAACATGGCCTTTATGGACTTAGGCATGAGATGGATTTCGATTGCATGCATGGAATTTTTAACAAAACTTCAGCCCCTAATCGATATAGATTTCAATTTTCTTAATGATGCAACCTTTTTTTTGTTGTTGTTGATACGAAACCATGTTTCGTTCATCATGCAAAGGTTCTAGAACCTCAGGAGTGTTCCATGGCATTCTTGAATTAGTTTATGCATTTTCTAAATTAGTCAGCAGCTTGACTGGTCTATTTATTGGCGTCACATAAGTCGCTTGCACGATTTAATATGACGATCTTTATACAGTGCCAAGTGGATCCTACTAGGATGATATTGGTGGCAAACTGATCGACAAACAAAGGCTAACTTTCCATCGAGTGATGGCAACTAGTAGCCATCGTTGATCCACCTTGGGCTTGCAATGAGTGGACTAGGTCATGGCCAGCCTAACATGGGTCAATGAACTAGTTTATAAGTTTTTGCACGTCAGCAATGTTTGATAATGGGCACGCCCAATTAAGTCCCTGCTGTTGCCTAATTAGCATGTACTATTTCAGAATTTTGCAATGGGGGGTCAAAATGGCTGAGCTTTCCTTAGGATAACAAGGGCACTGATTTAATGTCTTCCCACCAGCTAAGCACCACTTGAATGGCCGGTGTTCGTCCCCTTGGGACCTAAATAATACAGTTAACAGCTTGGCACCGGCATGAAGCATGGCTGTCTTAAATTCTTTAAATCCCGCCAGCATCCTCGCCGTACCATCCCGTCCCATCTTTACAAGGAAAAGGGAGTTTTGAGATAGGAAAAAGGAAGAAAGAGAAAAAAAATCAAGGAAGGAAAGGAGAAGAAAAAGAAAAGAGAAGTGAGAAAAAAAAAAAGGACAGAAGGAAAAAAATAGGGGGAAAAAACAAAGAAGACAAAAGAAAAGAAACTAGCAGGGGAGAGATGGAGGGGACGTAGGCAGGGGATTTAAAACCTTACATCTGACGTAAGAAATAGTATTAGCATCCTGAATCATAAACATCTCATGACGCTTAACATTTTAATAGGTTAACCAGCTCGTAATGGAGATGAGAAATATCTAGCATCACCCTTAATCTTCTTATCACAAATAGATTAATCTTTAGATTTTCCAAAGCTGATATGCAAGCTTATACTGTTGTATATCATAAACATGCAACCCACTACAATAGTTCATTAATCCGAATGTTCCTTGCTCCTTCAGTTCTCCTTGATGTCCTGTACACATTAGATCATGAAGTTACTATGGAAGTTTAACATCGTTAACAAAATGCACTGTTTTTCATATGATTGACAGTTTAGAGAAGGTAAAATTACGGAGCTTTAGAAGCATGGCCAAGGTACTTGGGACTGTTATCTGCGTTGGAGGAGCGATGTCCATGGCATTTTTCAAAGGTCCAAGGCTTCTGAATGTTGGATATCAGAATTCTGGTCAAACATGGGTGATTGGCGGCCTCCTTCTCATCGGAAGCAGTTTTTGCTGGTCATTTTGGCTTATCTTGCAGGTAATAAAGCTCCCTGAAAGAACATTATTACTTCTTAAAATGTAAGAGATCCTGATCTTTCATGGCTTTGCTCACAGGTGCCAATTTGTAAGTCATATCTTGACCCATTATCACTATCAGCTTGGATGTGCCTTTTATCGACCTTCCAATCAGCTATTCTCACATTTTACTTGGAACCAAACCTGAGTGCTTGGAAGATTCGTTCAATCTTCGAGCTTTTGTGTTGTTTATTTGCAGTAAGTTATTAACCATACACTGTTTCCAGTTTTTTATATTTACTGATTCATCAACTAAACATTCTAAAACCCACACAGGGAATTTTTGGATCGGGTGTCACCTTTTATCTCCAATCTTGGTGCATATCAGTAAGGGGGCCTCTCTATTCTGCAATGTTTAATCCACTCTGCGCCATCATTACTTCCATTTTGGCTTTCATAATCCTTAACGAGAGACTCCATATTGGAAGGTATATTTACCTTGCCTCACAAAAACATTGATAAGTCTTTAATGATTTATTAGAAATGTCTTTATTGGTTCAAGATTTGAAAATAACTTTATATATTAGCCACAGCTTGTCTAGAGCTAAGTCATTCCATTATTCTGTTTATAGTTAACAAACAGTACAAAGAAGAGTAACACAAGCTAGCAGATGAATCTAGTAGTTTATATCACTTTAAACTTGTTAATGAACTGTTCATCCACTAAAATCAGCTACATGTAGTTTTTCACCCAAATCAAATTAATTTGTTAAAAAAAGCAATGATTGTACCACAACAACCAAAGTAAAATAGAGAGAGTATGATTGCATCAACGCAAAACATGTAATGAGGGCATATGCCGTTTTACATACAGCAATGCAACTCATTTCCCTGCAACCAAACACATCATCTATCCATACCAAAGAAACACATTATCTACCAATGCAATGACAAAAGACTAAAACTTTATCTCTTGAGACAAAGCAAAATATCTTGAGGGTTTTCTGCATTTTTTTTGATGAAGAGAGCGTATTCCATTAAAATGTCGATATGTTCCCTGATTTCTGTAAAAGAAAAAAAATTACAGAAGATGATGCAAAAAACATGCTGTTTAGCAAGATAAAAGTAGTTAGTTTAACACCAAATTGTGGTTGCCTGATGTGAACTTTTCATTTGTAGCAGATTAACTAAAACATTAATCCATATATTCTAGCAACATAATTACTTGCTGACTAACAATATATGAACTTTTTTCAGCTTGATAGGTGCTGTTGCAGTTGTGGGTGGCTTGTATATAGTGTTATGGGGTAAAGCCAAGGATTTCGACACCAAGCGCAAGCCAGATATCAAAGATGATTCTTCAAAGATAACAATATCTACTGATGCACGATACAACAATTATGAAGTAGATGTCAAAGAACCTCTATTGGGTGAAAAACCAGATGATCTGGAAAGTCAGACTGAAAAGTGAGTCAGTTCGTTGTCATTAATGTCTGCCTATACAGGGATCGTACATCTTACAGTATGTGCCTACACAGGGATCGTACATCCATGTTCTCTTTTTTTGCCTTCAAGGAAGAAAATACTTGTGCTCGAAGCTGATTGCATACTTGCATGGAACATACAGGTTCCCCCCCCCCCCCCCCCCAACCCCAATCATCCCCCCCCCCCCCCCTCTCTCTCTCTCTCTCTCTCTCTCTCTCACACACATTTTTAAGGGCCTATGGACCAATACAACATATGCCTAGGTCGATAGGTCCATAGGTCAAGACTGACAGATGGACCTAGAACAACAATCCAAGAACAATGCACAAACCACATCAGATGTGTAACCGGCACCACTCACATGCAAAACTGTGCCATCCATGTAGCACAAACAGAAGCTTAGGTGCAGACATTCAAGAAATCCACCATGCCACCTAGTGCAAATACAAACAAGTACCGCCTCAAAAGGAGGTAGGTGTCATACCTACAAATTGCATGCTACATTTGTTTTACGCTGGTAATTACTGTAGCATAAGAAGAAGATCCATAATTGAAATCTCTAACCACTAAAATTTCCTCCAAAAACCATGTCAAGTTGGTCAAATTAAGATTTAAACCATTCAGCGCACAGATTTTGAAATGCTCCGCCCCCATATGGGCTAGATCTTCACAATCTGTTCCAAAACGTTCTCAGATGAGAGTCTATATGGTTCAATTGAATCAAAGTAGCTTGGGAACTAGCCATGAATCTGATTCAAACAAAAGATTTTAGTCTTGGAGTAAATGAAAAGAGACTGAAAATCATCTTTCTAAGAAAGTTGAAGGGTCATAGGTCAAGACTGTTAGATGGACCTAGAATGACAATCCAATAACAATGCACCGACCACATCCGATGCGTAACCGGCACCACTCACATGCAAAACTGTGCCATCCATGTAGCACAAACAAAAGCTTAGGTGCAGACATTCAAAATATCCACCATGCCACCTAGTGCAAATACATACAAGTACTGCCTCAAAAGGAGGTAGGTGCCATACCTACAAATTGTATGCTACATTTGTTTTATGCTGGTAATTATTGTAGCATAGGAATAAGATCCATACTTGAAATCTCTAACCACTAAAATTTCCTCTAAAAACCATGTCAAGTTGGCCAAATTAAGATTTAAACCATTCAGCTCACAGATTTGAAATGCTCCGCCCACCTATGGGCTAGATCTTCACAATCTGTTCCAAAATGTTCTCAGATGAGAGTCCATATGGTTCAATTGAATCAAAGTAGCTAGGGAACTAGCCATGAATGTGATTCAAACAAAAGATTTTAGTCTTGGAGTAAATGAAAAGAGACTGAAAATCATCTTTCTAAGAAAGTCGATGGGTCCATAGGTCAAGACTGTCAGATGGACCTAGAACAACAATCCAATAACAATGCACCGACCCCATCAGATGCGTAACCGGCACCACTCACAAGCAAAACTGTGCCATCCATGTAGCACAAACAGAAGCTTAGGTGCAGACATTCAAAAAATCCACCATGCCACCTAGTGCAAATACAAACAAGTACTGCCTCAAAAGGAGGTAGGTGCCATACCTACAGATTGTATGCTACATTTGTTTTATGCTGGTAATTACTGTAGCGTAAGAAGAAGATCCATACTTGAAATCTCTAACCACTAAAACTTCCTCCAAAAACCATGTCAAGTTGGCCAAATTAAGATTTAAACCATTCAGCTCACAGATTTTGAAATGCTCCGCCCCCATATGGGCTAGATCTTCACAATCTGTTTCAAAATGTTCTCAGATGAGAGTCTATATGGTTCAATTGAATCAAAGTAGCTAGGGAACTAGCCATGAATGTGATTCAAACAAAAGAAAAGAGACTGAAAATCATCTTTCTAAGAAAGTAGATTTTACCTCCTTTATGCATTTATGGAATGCAAAACTGTTCCAAGGATCTGAAACATTAATATGAGACTTTGGAATGTCTAAGATTGTGCTGATAAGCTTTCTGGCATGCTCATTCCGATGGATGTAAAAGAAGAGCCATTTGTATCAACAGAATTCTAGTGCTTACAAAACTTGGTATGAATATTCTGTTGGTGGTATAATTTATTATGTAGAGGTGACAGTCTTGTAAGTAAGGACCACCGAACCGGTGTTGGTACGGTTCGGTACTGAACCGAAACCGGTATGGCTAGGGCGTGCCGGTTTCATACTAGCACGCCCTTTGTTTTTTGCTTTTCAAGAATATTTAATTGGTAATCACTCTTTTTGAAGTTTTTCAATGATTTTAAGTCTAATTTGATATTTTTTTTTGTGTTTTCTTGATATTTTTTGATGTTTCTATGATCCCAGTTTAACCTAATGATGCATTTTATTATTTTAAAATTATATAAATCATAGAATAATTAGTGAGATGTTGCATGCTACAAGTAACAACAAAATATCCTCAATTCAAGTAGTGACGTGAAAAATATAAAATAATACAATAAGTTATATACATTTAAAGTACAACATACATACCGATATCTAAAATCGGGTCGACTAGCAATAGCTCTCTTAGATATCTAGATCATAAGCATAGTCAGTGTTACGCCCCAAATTCGGCCCGTGACACAGGCCGTGTTTTTGCAAACTTATGCGTACAATAACATGAAGCAACTTCAAAATTTTATATCAAAAGTAAACAATTTTATTCATGAATGTCATAAAATGTTTCATCAATAGGGATTGATACAGAGCTTCTAAAAATTTTAACATTTCATATTCAATTATCCCCATAACCCTGAAGTATGTCAAGCTTCTTGCTCTTAGCAACCCTATTTATCTATAAGAAGATAAATGAAGTGGTGCGACCTATATGGCTCAGTAAGTAACCATGCACAATCTTACCGGATCAAGCATATGTACTTCATGCCAATGCATTAATTTGAGAAATTAGCAGTTATAACAAAGTAGGCATTTCATATAGCATATATTCAAATCGATCATAAAGCAATGGATGCCCTATCATACAAGTTCATAAAGATGAATATGCATCATAAAACATTGCCATTATTCCATGCTTTGAAATCCGTACTCTTAGATGGTAGTGCAACTATGGCTGCTCTTATTCCCATGGCAAGGCCTTTACCAACTACTATTATCCGTTGGTAGGATCGTATGCTGAGTTACTATTATCCACTGGCGGGGGTCATATGCCGAGTTACTATTACCCACTGGCGGAGGTCTTACATAGCAATCCGATAGTTCTTAAAATGTTTTTCATAAATCTTACTTCATAAGTACATTGAAAGATGAATAATGGAATCATAATGTGTAAAATCCATGATCATGTTGTACACTTCATTTTCCATGCAATTTTCTATATCATCATAAATCATGTGTACACTATAAAGTAATCATGATGGATGCCATTCAGCCAAAATCATGCAACACTTGCTACATATGCTTGATCCTAATTTTTGAGAAGCATAATTAGGAATATACAATTTCATATTCAAATAGTTTCATATATTTCAAAACAATAAGATTATGTCAGGGTCACTTACCTCAATTCGGTTACAAAATCCTAGATTTAGATGACAATTCTCCAACACCTAGCAATATCATAAACAATCAAATTATTAATATTTGCTCCTTCCATTTCTTATTTATTTATTTAACCTTTATTCTACCTCTTCTACTACTTTTCTACTTTTAATTATTATATTTTATTTCTATATATTCACACTCTACTCTTAATTAAAATCCTTTACAGCCCACCTAAAGGACTCAATTTCTGGTTCAAGCCCATGGCCTAATTCAGTCACTGGGCTCATTTTATTCAGGCCCATGGCCTGATTCAGTTACTGGGCTCATTTTTTTATTCATGCCCATGGCCTAATTCAGTTACTGGGCTCATTTTTATTCAGGCCCATGGTCTGATTTAATTTTGGTTCAGGCCCAATAACTTAAACAATTGATTTATAACCAGGCCCATGGTTCCATGGTCTAGTGATTAAGACCTTAGACTCTAAATCCAGTAACCCAAGTTCAATTTCAGTGGACCCTTATTATCATAGCCCACAAAGCCCACAATATTCACAAGCCCATAAGACTTCCTTCAAAACTGATTGCCTGGCCCATGAAACTTCCTCTTCTTCATCCAAACCCGACCGCTTGGCCCTTTTGTTCCTCCTTCCCTTCATCCCTAATCTCCCCAAACCCCACCCGAGGTGGTGGCTGCCCACCTGGCCATGGAGGCACGACTAGCCCACCACCAGCATGATCATCCTCCTCTTTGACCATGAGAGCTGGCTGGTGGGCTCTTCCCATGAATTGGAAGATAGGATCTAGGGTTAGGGTTTGAAGAGGAGATCGAGAGGAAGGGATGACCGAGAGGGGAAGGAAGATCTCTGGTCATCCGATCTAGAGGCCACCGTCACCAGCCTCTCTTCTCTCCGACAACCCCAGGAGAAAGCAAACCGGTTCCATCCCATGTGAACCGGATTTGCTTGGGCAGACGACTCCTCCCATGGATCGGGAGGTAGGGCCTATGATTTAAGGTTTGCTTGAAAGGGAAAAACATGATCGGGTGGAAGGAGATCCACGGCATGGACCGGCTATGATCATTGCCCGATCGAGTTGGTGTCGTGATCAAGAGCCCACCACAGGTTAGATCCTCCCCCTTCCCTCCTCTTCATCTTCTTCCTCCTCTTCTCTTTTGTTTTATTTCCTTCTTTCTCTGTTTTTTTAATCTCATAGCTAAACTAGATCTAAGCTAAATAGAGTGTAAATCATGAAGAGAGCAAGGGATCAAGGGTTTACCTAGCTCCAAGGAGGAGCCAAGAAGCCTCTTCCAGCAGCTTGGTCACTTCCTCTGGCTGCTCGGGGCCTCCTACTCTGACAGCTCGGCGGCGGATCCGAATGGTCTGCTGCCGCTAAGAGAAAAGAAGAGAGGAAGGCGGTAAGGGTGGAAGTGCCTCTGAGGGATCTTCTAAGGCTTTTATAGCCTTCTTTGGGGGAAAAGGAAGTGGAGGAATTGGGCGTAACTGCGGTTGTTAGGTGGTTATAACCGCCTAAACAGCTGGCGGTCGCCGCTCCTTCCCGAAGATACACGTTTTGGGTCTCTAGATGGGCCACCGACTATGGTCCAGGTCGGCCCATCTGGGCCTAATAGTTACATTCTTTCCTCCTTAAAAAAGAATTTCATCCTCAAAATTTACATACTTGAGTTTGCAAAAAGCTGTGGATACCTCGTACGCATTTCGTCTCCAAGTTTTCAAATTGCCTCCCTTTCAAAATGGTTATTTCACTAAATTTTCACATAGAAAATGGTACGCCGTCTCAAGACCTGCTCCTTGCGATCAATGATGCGTAGAGGAAACTCTTCACAAGTCAGATCCTTTTCAACCTGTAATGGCTCATACTCTACTACATGACTAGACTTTGTAATGTACTTCTGTAGTAGAGAAATATGGAAGACATTATGTACACTAGATAGCTCTGGTGGCAAAGCTAATCTATATGCAATCTCTCCTACTTTGTTCAGAATCTCAAAGGGGCCAATGTAGCGAGGACTCAGCTTACTGTGTCTTCCAAATCTCATAACACCTTTCGAGGGTGAAACCTTCAAGAAAACAAAGTCATCCTATTGGAATTCCAATTATCTTCTTCTTTTGTCTGCCCAACTATTCTGTCTGTCCTGAGCTGCCTTGAGCCTTTTCCTGATCAGTAAAATCTTCTCTCAGGTAACTTGCACTTAGGACACAACAATTTTTCTCTCCAACATCATCCCAATGTACAGGAGATCTGCACTTTCTTCCTCACAAAGCTTCATAAGGTGCCATCTAGATGCTAGAATGATAGCTGTTATTATAAGCAAATTCTACCAGGGCTATATGAACATCCTAGCAACCTCCTAGATCAACTGTACATGATCTCAACATATCCTCCATGTCTGAATTGTCCGCTTTGACTGGCCATTAGTTTGAGGATGATAAGCAGTACTGAGCCTCAATTCAGTTCCCATAGCATTCTGAAAACTCCTCCAAAATCTATATACAAATCGTGGGTCTCAATCAGATATACTGCTAACCGGTATGCCATGTAGGCGCATGACTTCATCAATATATCTTAGTGCTAGCTTTTCAACAGGAGTGCCAACCCTAAAGGGTAAGAAGTGAGTTGACTTTGTGAGACAATCAACGATCACCCACACTGCATCATTCTTCTTAGCTGTCCTGGGAAGTCCAATAACAAAATCCATAGTGATATGTTCCCACTTCCATTCTGGTATCTCCAGTAGCTCCAACAAACCTGCAGGCCTCTGATGTTTGGCTTTCACCTGCTGGCATACTAGGCACCGAGCCACAAAATTGGCTATTTCTCCTTTCATACCATTCCACCAAAAATGCTTCCTTAGATCTCTATATATTTTTGTGCTACCGGGATGAATAGAGATGCGGGACTAGTGAGCTTCCTCCATAATTTTTCTTTTCAATTCAGCATCATTTGGTACACAATCTGCTACCAAATCGAAGAGTACCATCCTGATAAATTCTGAGCTTGGGTCGTAACCCTCTTTCCACATCCTCTTTTAAGCTGACTTAAGTAGGCATCAGTCTGTTGGACAATCTTGATTCTCTCAAGCAATGTCGGTAGCACCATCAGACTAGCCAGCATACCACCAGCACTCATAGCAGTCACCTTGACTGCATCATATTAAGATCTTTTACAATTTGCTTTTGAATGGTGAGTAAAGCAGTGGTGCCTACCATCCTGGTGAATTCTAAGCTCGGGTCGTAATCCTCTTTCCACATCCTTTTTAAGTTGACCTAAGTAGGCATCAGTCTATTGGGCAGTCTTGAGTCTCTCAAGCAATGTCGGTACCACCATCAGACTAGCCAGCATACCACCAGCACTCATAGCAGTCACCTTGATCTGCATCATATTGAGATCTTTTACAATTTGCTTTTGAGTGGTGAGTAAAGCAGTGGTGCCTACCGTTGACTTTCTACTAAGAGCATCAACCACCACATTAGCCTTTCCTGGATGATATTTTATACTTAGGTCATAATCTTTCAGCAGTTCAAGCCATCTCCTCTGCCTCATATTAAGCTCCTTTTGTGCAAATATGTATTTTAAGCTTTTATGATTAGTGAAGACTTCACATGCCTCTCCATATAGATAGTGCCACCAAATCTTTAGAGCAAATATTACCGTTGTTAATTCCAAATCATGTGTTGGATAGTTTTGCTCATAGGGCTTCAACTGTCTAGAGGCATATGTCACCACCTTGTCATTTTGCATCAATACACAGCCCAACCCTTTCTTGGAGGCATCACTATAAATAGTGAAATTTTCAAAACTAGATGGTAGGGTGGAAATAGGAGCTGATACTAGTCTCCGCTTCAACTTTGGAAACTCTGCTCACATTCCTCACTCTATTCATACTTTGCTCGTTTCTGAGTCAAAAGAGTGGCTATCCAAAAAAATCCTTCCAAAAATCTCCGGTAGTATCCAACCAAACCCAAGAAGCTCCTGATCTCAGTCACATTGGCAGGACGAGGCCAGTTCACCACTGCTTCAATCTTCTTTGGGTCCACTAAGATTCCATCCTTGGAGATCACATGCCCAAGGAAAGCAATGCTATCCAGCCAGAATTCACATTTGCTCAGCTTGGCATTTAACTTCTCCCGTAGATTCTGCAGCACTAACCTCAAATGATTTTCATACTCTTCCTTGCTCTTGGAATAGACCAGTATATCATCAATGAATACAATGACAAACTGATCCAGAAACTGCTTGAAGACTATTCATCAGGTCTATAAAGGCAGCTAGAGTATTGGTTAGTCCGAAAGATATAACCAAAAATTCATAATGACCATATCTGGTCCGAAATACTGTCTTGGGCACACCCTCGGCTTGGATTTTTAGTTGGTGATATCCAGACCGTAAATCTATCATTGAGAAGACTTGTGCACCTTGCAACTGGTCAAACAGATCATCAATTCGAGGCAAGGGATACTTATTCTTCACAGTTACTTTGTTCAGCTCTTTATAGTCAATATACAACCTCATGCTCCCATCCTTTACGAACAAGACAAGAGCTCCCCCGAGAGACACTAGGCCGGATGAATTTCTTCTCTAGGAGTTTCTGTAGTTGAACTTTCAATTTTCTGAGCTCTGCAGGGGCCATCCGGTAAGGAGGCTTGGATATTGATCCAACTCCCGGTACGAGATCAATCTTGAAATCAATCTCCCGATCAGGAGGCAGCCTGAGTAGGTCACCAGGGAAAACATCTGAATATTCTCCCATAATAGGAATATCATCCAACCTTATTTCTGTTTGAATATTTACGACATAGGCTAGATAGGCCTAACACCCTTTTCTTAATGCATTGCGTGCACATAGCAGAAATAATATGTAAAATGGACTTACATTGCATGGGTGCATCGCCTTGATAGAAAAACTCCAGCTCTCCCGGTATCTGGAACACTACTCTCTTTCTGAAACAATCTATATGAGCATGATACTTGGACAGCCAATTCATCCCCAAAATGATGTCAAAATCTTGCATATCTAGCTGTATTAAGTTTGCAACTAACTCCCTTTCTCCTAACTAAATTATGCAGTTCTTGAATATAATGTCAGCAACTACCATTTTCTGAAGGGGTGTAGCATCATATAGTGGCTCTTCTAATTTCTCAGGTATGCAGTGTAAAGATCTAGAGAATTTGGCAGATACAAAAGAATGCATAGAGCCATAATCAAATAGTATAGATGCATTAACTAGATTGATGGGAATAGTATCTGTCACCATACTATCGCTAGCACTGACATCCTGTCGAGTCAATGCGAAGACCCGAGCAGTCCCCTTTTGCCTCTGATCTCCTGATCCAGTAGGTCCAGGGTCATTTCTCTTCTTCTGACAGTCATGTGCTATGTGTCCAAGCTATCCACAAATGAAACAGGCTCCCATCTTTTTAAGGCAAGGCTCACCATGTGACTTGCTGCAGTAGTTGCAAACTCCAAATTTCTTCTTTTTGGTTGCATTACCCCCAAAATTTCTTGGCCTAACATTCTGACTCTCAGTCACCCTGGGTCTTCAAATCACCTCTTTCTTTTTCTACTATAATCAGTTCAGCTTCCACCTTCAGAACCCTTTCCAATACATCCCTATAATCTGTGAAAATCTGCGCAAACAACTGGGATCGAATCCCGTATCTCAAACCCTACTCGGAACGGTAGGCCTTGCTCCTCTCGAACTTCATCATCTAAGGACAGAACCGGCCCAACTCATTAAATTTGTTGGCATATTCCAGCACAGTCATGTTATCTGCCTGCCTCAAAGATAAGAATTCATTTTCTTTAGACATTCTGACTGACTCCGGAAAATACTGATCATAAAATATTCCCTTGAATTCCTCCCATGTCAGTGGCTCATCATCACTCTCGAATGCAGCTTTCATGGTCGTCCACCAAAACTCTACATTCCCTTTTAGCATAGGAATAACCAATCTGACCACCTCATCGGGGTACTGTAGAGCATCGAACATCTTCTCTATCTTCCGAATCTAGGTTTCAGCAGCCAGAGGGTCCGCTCCACCATCAAACATAGGTGGGTTGAGCCTATGGAATCGCTTATAGGACTTCATAGACGGTGTAGGTCGGGAGGTAGCCTGCATCTGCTGCTACTGCTAAAGGAGCTGGGCCACCACCCGGCATACACCAGCAATATCTACCTGGGTGGCTGCTGTGCTTGGAGCTTGCTCAGCTGGCCTGCCGGTCGCTCCTCGGATATTGCTTTAAAATTTTGCCAACCCCTTATTCTTGCTATCGTTCATTGTGACCTAACACAATATTAGTATAAATCAATCATTTTTTTTATGATTAATAAAATTACTTCTTTCTTTTCAATTAAACAGATTCTAATTGAATGAGACTTAACTACCCAGTCCCTTTTTAAACTTAAGGTTTTTATTCATGATTAAACCTATTGCTTTGATATCACTAAATGTCACGGCCCAAATCCGGTCCGTGACACGGCCGTGTTATTGCAAACTTATGCGTACAATAACACGAAGCCACTTCAAAATTTCATATCAAAAGTGAACAATTTTATTCATGAATGTCAAAATGTTTCATCAATAAGGATTGATATAGAGCTTTTAAAAATTTTAACATTTCATATTCAATTATCCCCATAACCCTAAAGTATGTCAAGCTTCTTGCTCATAGCAACCCTATTTATCTATAAGAACATAAATGAAGTGGTGTGAGCTATATAGCTCACTAAGTAACTATGCACAATCTTACCGGGTCAAGCATATGCACTTCATGCCAATGCATTAATTTAAAAAATTAGCAGTTATAACAAAATAGGCATTTCATATAGCATATATTCAAATCGATCATAAAGCAATGAATGCCCAATCATACAAGTTCATAAAGATGAATATGTATCATAAAACATTGCCATTATTCCATGCTTTGAAATCCATACTCTAAGATGGAAGTGCAGCTATGGCCACTCTTATTTCGACGGCAAGGCTTTTACCAACTACTATTATCCGTTGGCGGGGTCGTATGCCGAGTTACTGTTATCCACTGGCAGAGGTCATATGCCAAGTTACTATTATCTATTGGCGGGGGTCATATGCCGAGTTACTATTACCCACCAACGGAGGTCATATGCCGAGTTACTATTATCCACTGGCGGAGATCTTACATAGCAATCTGAGAGTTCTTCAATCATATCATGCTTTTCATAAATTTTACTTTATAAATATATTGAAAGATGAATAATGGCATCATAATGTGTAAAATCCATGATCATGTTGTACACTTCATTTTCCATGCAATTTTTTATATCATAAATCATGTGTACACTATATAGTAATCATGATGGATGTCATTTAGCCAAAATCATGCAACACTTGCTACATATGCTTGATCCTAATTTTTGAGAAGCATAATTAGTAATATACAATTTCATATTCAAATAGTTACATGTATTTGAAAACAATAAGATTATGTCAGGGTCACTTACCTCAATTCGGTTACAAAATCCTAGGTTTAGACGACAATTCTCCAACATCTAGCAATATCATAAACAATCAAATTATTGATTCTTATTTATTTATTTAACCTTTATTCTACCTCTTCTACTACTTTTCTACTTTTAATTATTATATTTTATTTCTATATATTCACACTCTACTCTTAATTAAAATCCTTTACAGCCTACCCAAAGGACTCAATTTTTGGTTCAAGCCCATGGCCTGATTCAATCACTGGGCTCATTTTATTTAGGCCCCTGGCCTGATTCAATTTCTGGATCAGACCTCTGGCCTGATTCAGTTACTAGGCTCTTTTTTTTATTTAGGCCCATGGCCTGATTCAGTTACTGGATTAGGCCACTGGCCTGATTCAGTTACTGGGCTCATTTTTATTTAGGCCTATGGCCTAATTCAATTTCTGGTTCAGGCCCAGTAACTTAAACAGTTGATTTGTAACCAGGCCCACGGTTCCATGGTCTAGTGATTAAGACCTTGGACTCTGAATCCAGTAACCCAAGTTCAATTTTGGTGGACCTTTATTATCATAGCCCACAAAGCCCACAATATTCACAAGCCCATAAGACTTCCTTCAAGACCGATTGCCTGGCCCATCAAACTTCCTCTTCTTCATCCAAACCCGACCGCTTGGCCCTTTCATTCCTCCTTCCCTTCATCCCTAATCTCCCCAAAGCCCACCCGAGGTGGTGGCTGCCCACCCGGCCATGAAGGCACAGCTAGCCCACCACCAGAATGACCATCCTCCTCTACGACCATAAGAGCCGGATGGTAGACTCTTCCCATGGATTGGAAGATAGGATCAAAGGTTAGGGTTTTGAAGGAAGAGGAGATCGAGAGGAAGGGATGACCGAGAGGAGAAGGAAGATCTCCGGTCATCCGATCTAGAGGCCACCGTCACCGGCCTCTCCTCTCTCCGACAACCCCAAGAAAAAGCAAACCGGTCCACCCCACGAGAACCGGATTTGCTTGGGCCAACGACTCCTATGGATCGGGAGGTAGGGCCTATGATTTAAGGTTTGATTGAAAGGGAAAAACATGATCGGGTGGAAGGAGATTATGGCATGGACCGGCTATGATCATTGACCGATCGAGTTGGGGTCGTGATCAAGAGCCGACCACAGGTTACATCCTCCCCCTTCCCTCCTCTTCATCTTCTTCCTCCTTTTCTTCTCTTTCGTTTTATTTCGTTCTTTGTCTATTTTTTTATCTCATGGCTAAACTAGATCTAAGCTAAACAGATCATAAATCATGAAGAGAGCAAGGGATCAAAGGTTTATCTAGCTCCAAGGAGGAGCCGAGAAGTCTCTTCCGGCAGCTTGGTCACTTCCTCCGGCAGCTCGGAGCCTCCTACTCCGACGGCTCGGCGACAGATCCGAGTGGTTTGCTGCAGTTGAGAGAAAGAAGAGAGGAAGGCGGTGAGAGGTGGAAGTGCCTCTGAGGGATCTTCTAAGGCTTTTATAGCCTTCTTCGGGGGAAAAGGAAGTGGAGGAAGTGGGGGTAACCGCAGCTGTTAGGCGGTTATAACCGCCTCAACAACTGGCGATCGTCGCTCCTCCTTTCTGAAGATATACATTTTGGGTCTCCAGATGGGCTGCCGACTATAGTCCAGATCGGCCCATCTGGGCCCAATAGTTATAGTCAGAAGGCACATCAACCCACTTCCTCTAACCAAGCGGCATTGTAGTCTTATACGTTCATCCCATAAGGAGCGCACGTCGGGTTATAAGCACTCTGGAATCTCTCGCTAAAGCTCTGTCTCTAAGAGGTGTCCTCTGGCTGATAATACGACTATGAAGGGGCCCATCCGAATATGCCGGCAGCAAAATCCGACCCATGAGATGCTCTGAGCTGTGGAGGATAGTAGCCACTGGAAGATGCCTCAGACGCACCATATCCATATTCGTATAGGTCATAGGCCATCTGTGGCTGCGGATAATAGGATCCAGTATACGATTCAAAACTTGATACATCTATGAATCCTACTCCCTGTGCGAAGTCATTTGCAACTGCATCGTGTCTTTTTGAATGACCTTGAGAAGCTCGTCTTCTATATGCAATCGCATCCTCGCAGGCTCTACCAGATCGTGCATCATGGTCTCTATCCTGTGTAGCATGTATAAACTGGAACTCACCAATGTATAGAAGATCACCCTGTAACTGTCTCATAAATAGTGGTCTCCTGTCATTCACTCCCTTCATGGCCAGCAGATCCATGACCACCAAAACTGTCATTGTTGCTGCTCTAAAACTCCTCAACACTCTCCATTAGGGCTGCAGATATCTTTTATTTTTTTTGGTGTGCTGAGTAGCTGTCTCCTTATCCTTCATGCCTTTCTCTACTTAGCTATATCGTCCTTCTGATCGAGTCAATCGGATAGCGTAGTTGCCATGTCTAAGCATCTTCAATCATATCTCTGAGAGGATATCTCGGACAATGAGTCATGCGGTGACTGACTCCTTGTGGCTGTGGCTGATCAGCTATAAAAATGCGTGAAATATTGCGCTCAGCCCATTGCCCTACATCGACCCTAGCCTCACTGGCTACGAAACTGGCCGGTCGTGCAGGCAATCTTGGCTCGTCAAGCTCCGGCTCTTGCTGCTGACCCACAAACCATCTTATCATAGGATCATCCTCATCATCAACAAAAGCACTATATATCATATCTGTATACTTGAGCTTCACTTTCTTCTGCATGCACTTTAGCCTCAATCTCAGATTGTAGTGAACATATACAAGGTCGTTGAGGTGCTTCTGTGTCAAAAAGTTTCTTTGCTTGTTGTGGATGAGAGCGAACGTAAACCAGTTACGCTCACAGCCACTCGAAGAAACCATTTGGAAGAGGATCCGGATAGCTACTCGTTTAAAATTTTTCGCGGACAGCCCAAAATGAATCCACCATTTAGTTGCAAAAGCATCGAAGAAAAATAGATATACGATAGTACCATTTCAGTAACCATCTAATGTCAGGTAAATATCTTCCTAATGTGTAACATACCTAGATTCATATTTTTCTTACTTACGATAGCTGCTCGCTATCGAAAGCTGTCGTTGTCCTCTCTAAATAATTTGGTCCGTGAGAAAAAATCGTGTTGTACTATGTTAATATAGAAGATACCAGTTAACTTACACATGTCACTTAAGTTAAATTACCTCTTCTAGATATAGGGCCGCGACTTCTAGATCAAGCTCCTTATAAATGACATTACATGGAGCGACCAGAAGTTCATCATCCATACTAATTTCAGTTATGTTGTACTGGAACCGAGAGTTCATGTTGTATGCTACACATAGAGGAGATCGTCTTAGTAAAATTATACAAGTACAGGAGCAGTCTAATTTTTAATGTTCTTGCTTACCTGCTAAATGCAAATTCCTACCTATTTGGTAGTCCCATCGCCGCTCAATGATGCCAATGTACTCCTGGGCATGGGCTGGATTTGCATCCATGATCTAACCCTTTGCCCTCTCCATCATATGATATAGGAAGCCCATCTGGGGGTACCTCTTGCTATCCACAGCTCGAAGCACTTCATATAATGGTCTAACAGCCTTCACTATCGCAGTGGCCCGCTTTAAGAATGTCTACCTCGTCACCAAATCTTCGGCACTGCTCTCTTCAATGTCGTATTAGGCATATCTAGTTTTCTGCCACTCAGGACTAACAAACATCTGACGTAGGGCTGCTTTCTTTTCAAGAAGGCTAAGTGCAACGTATTTGGTAGCAAACCGTGTGACTTCTGATCTTAGAATCTCTCTCCTGCATACCTCTTCACCCAGATATGGTTATAAATATACCTGGTGATAGTTTGGGCTGTCTTCACTGTCTGTTGCATTCTACGAATCTTCGCAATGCTTATCAACATGAGGTCGATATAATATGTAGCATATGGGGTCCAAAAAATATGTGGTCGCCGCTCCATCAAGATCTCTCCGACAGCCTTATATTGTGGCCTATTATCAGTGATTACCTGCACGACATTTTTCTCTCCTACTTAATCAATCACCTCCTCCATAAATTTAAGGATGAATGTGGCGTCGTGCACCTGATCAGAAGCATCAACCGAGTTATTAAAGAAAGTCTTCGTATCACAATATGTCAGAAAGTTGATGCTCCGCCTGGTAGGACCGATCCAACCATCACATTACAATTAGTCCATATGTGGGCTACTTGCTCTTGTAGGAGGCAATCTATTTCTCTAGCCCCTTATTACTGTCAAAAAATTCACCGTAGATGTCCTTCGAATTTGGAGGATTTACACCAAAACTGGCAGCCTGTATAGCGAAAATGCAAATCTGTAGTACGTATTGTCTACCACATTTACTGAAATGTAGCTAACATGAAACTAGGATCCAATAGCTTGCCACATATCCTTCTTATCCTTCTTCAGCATTGAGTCAATCATCTGCTGCTTTAAATCTCTGCTGGAAAAGGTACGTAGATTTAAATCATGGATTGCTGCTCCTAGTGAAATCTCTTTGGATGACTTTTTTTTGCTATCAGAAGCTCCAGCATAGATGCAATCCAGCCACCACCTCTGCTGACGACCTTTCCAATCGAGGAGGTCCTCGTAAACTCTGGATCTGCCCTGCTACTCGTAGAACCGAAGCCCGACTCAATACGAGGGCCCAAATTGAGCCCTATACCTAGCTACCTCATCTAGCTATCACTGATCATTCAGGCTTGTCTACATGGAGCCTAAATCCATGCCTCGTCATCTAGAGCTGACGTCTTCTCTGACTTCTTGGAGTGATAGAAAGGTAGCTCTGCCACTCGGCGATCCACCTCTGCCTTCTTGGCAACCTTCTCCTTCGCTGCTGTGAAATCAACGAAATACTCCAACTGTCGAACCTCCTATGAGCATTTCCGACATATAGATACTCATGGTAACCACCAGCTAAGTGCTGTTTCAACCTGGTTACCTCTCCTCTCTTGAACTTTGTGTTGCACCAGTTGTACTGTTAATGGTTCCGTTCCGAGAGCATTTGCCGATGCACCCAGCCAATATCACGCTCTGGATCCTTCTTTTTTCTTGATAGCTCCATTTCTGCAAATTTATCGAGTACGCTAGTTTATCAATTATTTAAAATTAGCAAAATTTAATACGACGATGATAATTTTTTACCTCAAAAAATACATCTGATTTATCTAATACATAACCCTCATTATTTATTTATTTATTTACATATTTTTAATAATTTTTAATTTTAAAAAATATTTATATATCATAAATTTAGAAAAATATGATTTCTACCTCAGAAATACTTCTGAATTATGTAATACGTACTGCTAATTTTCATAAGTTTTGGTATTAATTATATATTTTAAATTATTTTTTATATTTAAAATTAATTTTTAAATATTAATATTTCAAAAATTAATTTTAGCTTAGATTCATGTAGAACTCAACAATGGACGCTCCATATTTTTTTTAGGCCATCGAACATGCATAAAAAGCTACTTATTTTTTTATTTTTTTCAAATTTAGGCCTAGGCTACTATGCACATGATCGCATCACAACTCAAATGGATGGACACCAAATTTTTATAGAGAGTAGCTTGTATGTCCCTAAATACGTTTCTTATTTTTTAAAAAATATCTTTTTTAATCCAAAAATATATTTTTTAATTTTTAAAAATATATATAATCCAAAATTAAAAAATTTTATATCATCGTGTACATCGTCCATGGATCTAAAAACATATAAAAAATCAAGTCCAAATAAAAAAATTTGGCATGATCTCTTATTTTATAATTTTTGAGCTATTTTTTCAGCCAAAAAAAAGAAAGAAGATAGGAGATAGAAAGCACACCTTATTTAGCCTAGACTCTTCCTTCTGATAGCCTAAATCGGAGCCTATGTCAAATTCCATTGGGAAGGCCGAGACGCCTTCAATGGCTTTTAAAGGCATCTTGCGGCTACCGTGGCATTATTGCCATAGTGGCGACAATAATCCCACAGTGCCACTATGGCAATAATGTCATAGTGCCTACAGTTAATCCGGTTCGAAACCGGGTTGACTCGGTGGGAACCAATTGGTTCGCACCGGGTCGGCATCGAACCGGCCGATTCCGGTCGGTTACGGCCCAAAAAGAACCAGTTCTGGCCGGTCCCTTCGCACCCAATTTTGCATCGGGCTACAAGCCAGAACCGAATTTAAATGGCGAATCGACCCGGTTTTGCACTTGATCAGTTCGATACTACCTAAACTGGGCGGTCGGCCCGATTCAGCAAACCTTGCTTGTAAGCCTTGATGACCCAGGCAATGTAGTCCAGAGTAGAAAATTATGTGATACAAACTCATTATAAATGCTCGACATGATTTCTTGTTAGTGCGATAATATACTAAAAGGTGAAGCATGACCCTTAACCACTTCCACTATGTTACGACTTCCACTATGTTTTCATTCATAGCATCGCCCATGAATGTCCCTTGATACCTCACAACCTAGTAGCTAGAGCAGAAAGTGTACTTTAGAGAAAAGATGAATAGTAGAACCTATGTCACTTCACCACTTGGAGTCATTGGATTAATGACCCACAAGCTGCATCATATGAGCGATGTTGTGGCCAGCCCATGAATTTGATTACGTATTGGCAACACTTAAAGTCACCTTCTTGGCAGGGGCTGTCAATCATAAAGGCTGAAGTAATGGTATTTCTTCTTGAAATTAAGTTAAAGTATCTCCACCACAAATTTTGTAATTAGAAAATCAGTTTAGCCCATTAAAGTAGTATTCTGAGTGGAGTCATAACATAAATTTCTATATCAAATTCACAACACAGTCAAATCGATGCACATTTGAGTAGCAAATAAAAAAACAAAGAATATAGCAAATTCTTTTCAATCTACTTGAATCTTATAGAGATCTATTTAAATTTAAGATTTGAATCATGATTTAAAAGATTCTTATAAGAATACAGTAGACTAGTTGAACTTGCATGAATAAAGGGTCAAGTAGGATTTTTCAACAAAGGACATAATTTGCAAATTCCAATAGGTCCATGGGCACCGGGAAGGTTCTACAAAATGTTTAGATGGTTAACCAACATCTAAGAATCTGACCCCATCTGATTCTGCCTGTAGCATAAAGAGATTCAGATTTCAATTTTGGGTATTTGTCTGGCTTCAATCCATCTACTACAGTTGTACTAGGAATCTGAGTCCTCTGTAGCAGCCTCTAACCTTTCAGGATCTACCATAATGCTAGCTGTGTAGAAGCATTACCATGCATAAAATCCTTTAAGTATGTCACGGTAAGAAGGTACATTGGTCTCTAGAAGGAAAAAATGACCTATTTCACTATCTACCTAATTCCTTCGAAACTACTATGTTCCTATAGTTTCCACAGAGTTGCCTCTCTGTAAGAAAGAACCTTCATCTGTAGTACAAAAGATACAAGTTCCTTAACTAGGCTCTTTTGTCAAAATCTAAATCATATTGGGTACACTATCTTGTGGTGCTCATAAAATACTAAACTCAAACTTCTCTCAAATATGGATAGATAGGATGATTCTAGTTTGCACTAGTGACCTGCATATGCAATGCAGGTTAAGGTGCACTCAAAGGAGTGGAGCTCCTGGGCTAGAGGCACACCACCCAGAGTTCATATTATAGTAGTAGGGGTTTACTTGGAAGATTACTACTACAAGTGATTTACCAAGATACAAATACCATTTAGCTATGCTGATTCCGGATACCAATCCCCTTCTATGTATGTTAATTGACCATAACATGGATCGCTAAACACACATCCCGTATGCCCATTGCTGAAGCATGCACACTGACCTAAGTCTTCAACACCCTCTACTATTTCTTTGAGGGACAACACCCTCTACTCATTTAGCCAGACCCATAAAGCATTGATTTTTTTTTTTAAAAAAAAAAGAGTTGTCAGTAAGATTGTCGGAGTAATGGGCACCAATATCAAGCAAGAAACCTAGTGATACCAAACAGCATTGTAGAAAAGACTCCTTGCAACTGTATTATATAAACTAGTAAAGATATAACCAATATAGTGCTCCTAGCCAATATAACATTGAAGGTATGAAAGATCGAGCAACAGATATAACCTAAATGGACCAGCGATCGGCAAAGGGAATGTACAGTTAACGATTCAAAAACTAATATTCAAAAGTCAAAAACCTGTCAGCCCTTTAAGAGTATCCTTTCCATCCAGGGTGAGCACTCTGATGCAAGGTGTAGCATCCAAAAGAAAATATGACAATGAGGTAGACGAGGAAAATGGTGGTGTTCCTTGCTGCCTCCTTCCAGTCATACTTGATACTCGCAACAGTTTCGGCCTTGCAAGACTGACAGTCATAACAGAGGATGGAAGGATCATTTTTCCAGGTACTGCAGTCAGTGTTGTTCAAAGTGGTGTTGGTTGGGTTAGTCCAGACGGTGACACTCTGGAAGACGAATCCACATTCTGTGGGTGGAAGGCAGCATCCAGACTGAAGAAAGAAAAGCAGAGGAGGATGCAGAAATGCAATTAAAATAAGTCTGCCTTGAGAAACTTCAACAACATAGTATGTACGAAAAACATTGAGTAGACCAGAGTATTGCAAATCACAGTCAGTCTACATAATTATTCATGGATCACTGAGATGATAAATTTTCTTTTTAGATAAACAGGAAAGAAGATAGCCTAGAGATTCTAAATAAAGACCAAAAATCTTTAATTAGATAAAATAAGGAAACAAAGCTAAAAAGATAGCTAACACACATTATATTAAAAAAACTAAGAAAATCACAAGTGCAGGTGCTCAAGTACATGTAAGGCATGCCTTATATACTCAATTCAACTAAGCCTTCATCCCACACTAGTTGGGATCGGGTAATGTAGAGCACACGTTATAAAATACTGAATAAAGAAGGGAATGCCCTTTATTTAAAAAACAAAGTGGTTTTCTATTTGGGAAATAGATGCAGTAACCACTCACGAAGCCGTGCCCAGGGGGATGGTGAAAAGGGTGGGGAGGGGTGAGCGGGTGCATTGAGATTCATGTTTTGGGTGTATGTCATAGGGGAATTTCGTCGAACGGTTACCGGGTTACTGACATGGCTGATCCTGGAGTTGGGCCGTCGGCGACGCCGGTGTCGAGGAAGCCCGGCGGACCCAGCAACATTTCTCCTAGGAGTGCGGCGAAGCGTTCGTCGTGGGCGGAGGTGGCAAAAGGCGTGACGAAGGCCAAGCCTACCGGTATGGACCAGTCACCATATCTCTCCCCGTGAGCTGGAAGTGGTGCAGAGCCGGTTCACCGAGGTGGTGGAGGTGCCGGAAGAGGAGCTTGAGGGTACGCGGTCGGACTGGAGGAACACCACGATCCTGGTGAGGAGCTTAAGGAGGAGCATTCCGGTGAATTGGGTGGCTAAGGAAATCTGGCGGGCCGGGAGACTAGCGTATGATGTTGAAAGTTTCATGTTGGTGGATGGTGTCAGCGCCATTAGATATGCCAATGAAGTGGACCGGGAGGCTGCGATGAGGAATGGTCCTTGGATGGTGGCCGGACAGCTGCTTGCCATGGATCGATGGCGTCCCAATTTCATCTTGGGGGCCAGTGGTATCGGGCGGGTGGTGGTATGGCTCCGTATGCCCAGGTTGCCATTGGATTACTGGAAGAAGGAAACCATTCTTCGGATTGCGGCGAGTGCCGGCAACCCTCTAGAGTTAGATGGCTTCATGGCGCAGGGGAAGCGGTACAGATTTGCCAGGTTGAAGATCGAGCTGGACATCTCAGCTCCGCTCAAGCCGGGGACTTTCGTGTTCAGAAAATCGGCGGGAAGAGAGAAATTCTGGCAGGACTTTACCTATGAAAGCTTGTCTGTTCCATGCTCTAAGTGCAGTCAGATTGGACACTCATCGGTGGACTGCGAGTTTCCACTTCCGGCGGCGGTGGGGCAGGAATCGGCGGTGGGGAAGGAATTGGCGGCGGAGAAGCATGGATTGGAAGAGGATGCAAATGGAAAGGCCACGGCAGAGGTCCCCAAGCAGGTGGATAGGGAGGGCAATGGGTCCGAAATGGATGGTATCTACGGACCATGGATGGTTACTAACCGAATCGGGTTCCGACGGGCGCCCATGGCGGCGTACTGGAGGAAGGAGACGAAGGGGACTGATGCGAGGAAGAACTCGACGCCCATCACAAGCTCCGGACCGAGTTTGACGGGAGATAAGCCGATCCCTATGGGCTCCCCGGTCAACTTCGAAGGATGGCAGAAACCCTCCAAGGTGGCCTGCCGGAGGATGCCGGAGGACATCTCGAAAGCTGGAGCAGGTGCCGTTCCGGGTGGTCCGTGTCAACCCAGTTCCGGTTCCGGGTTGGGTGCCGAGTTAGGTTCTCGGCCGGATTCGAGTCGGGTCGAAATCAACCTGGCCCGGGTTGAGATGAGGCCCAAATCAAGCAGCGGACTGCAATCAGGTGGGCCGGGCCTCAGCCCGATGAAACGGCCCAGGAGCCCAGCTTTGGATCAAAGGGAAGCGGGCCTCATGGTGGGAGGACCATCTCGAGCTGCTGGGAGAGTTACGCCTTCGTCCACGAAGGCTGGGCAGTCGGTGGTCATCGCTCGTCGGAGTAGCAGGAGCTCCCCCCCCGCCGTCTGCGACAGCGCATGGCCGCGGGGAGCTGCCGATGCCTCACAGTAGGGGGGAGCCACCTGGGCGGCGTTTGTCCCACGGTGGCGGAGGGCTTGGCCGAGTCGGGGGCAATGGCGATGGCTGAGGATGAGCCTGGGGAGCTGGTGGTGCGGCAGGGTGGAGCGGAGGACGGCTTCGTCATCGGTTCTGAGGAGGTGGCTGTCGCCGGCTGTGGCTTTGATCTCCCGACCAAACCGTGCCAAATGGCACGGATGGCCAATGATGCTCTTCTCAAGGTGAGGCTAACGCGGGGAAGGCCAAGTGTGGGGAATCGGGTGTTGATGTGGAGGCTTTGAATTTTGGTGGAAGGCAGAGAGAGCCAATGGCTACTGGCATGGGTACTGTAGCTGCAGTGTGCCATATGGCACAGGAGTGCAGTGGGGGGCAGCATCACCAAATCCTGCTTCAATTAATGGCTTGAGCCAAGGGGAAGAACATTGATGCTCTAGGAGGTGAAGGGAGCGTGGAGGAGGCAATAGGCAGCAGCAACAGCTCCGGGGTCGTGGGTTGTGCGGAGTTCTTGGGTGATTTATGAAGATTTTGCTATGGAATTGTCGTGGGGCGGGGAAACCTTCCTTTGCCCCCGCTTTCCGTAGGTTGGTGCAATTGCACAACCCTGACATTGGTGTATTGTTTGAGACCCCACTTTCCGAGAAGAGTCTACAGAAGGCTAGAAAGGCATTACCGAGATCATGAGGGTTCTATGCTGTGGAATCTCAAGGATTGTCGGGAGGCATTATAGTCACTTGGGGTTTGGGGCGATGCAGGTTGGACAGCTTCAATGTTTATAATCAGGAGGTAATTATGGTGATTTCGGAGGGTAATAGGAACCATTGGGTTCTCTCAGCGGTGTATGCTAGTACTGAGTATAGGAAAATGAGGACCCTGTGGGAGGAAGCTTCTCAGGTGATCAGTCAGGGCTACCCAGTGTTGATGGCAGGGGATTTCAATTGTATTATTGACTCCCAGGAGAAGATGGCGGGAAGCCCTTCTCCCACAATAGGAAGATTAAGGAGTTCCAGGACTTTCTCACTTCCAATGGGCTCATTGATTTGGGCTACTCGGGCCATAGCCCCTTGCTGGTGAGTACTGAGGCACATATCCCAGTTCGTTCCCCCTTTAGATTTAAGAAGTTTTGGCTTTGCTACCCTCGGTCCTGGGAGATGGTGAGGGAGGCATAGTGTGCCCCGGTTAGAGGAGATGCTATGTATCGGGTGTTCCGCAGGTTGGAGTTGGTTAGGAGGCGGTTGCAGAGGTGGAACCGTGAGGAAGTGTGGAATATTTTCAGGAGGACGGAGGAGGAAGAGGAGGTCATTGCCATATTACAGTCTCAGGAGGCACAGAGGGAAGGATTATCGGAGGAGGTGGGGGAGCTCAGATCGCATTTGGCTTTACATGATTCTCTTCTCAGACAGCAGGAGACACTATGGAGACAGAAATCTAGAATTCAGTGGATTTTGGAGGGGGATTGAAATACCAGATTCTTTCATCAGGCGACGGTGATCAGGAGGCACCAGAATAGGATCAGAGTCATCAGGGGTGAGTATAGGCAGCTGTCAGATGATCATGCTATGATTCGGAGGGTGGTAGAGGGCTTCTTCAAAGCTAGGTGGACAAAGTAAACGGGGGATGGGAGTCGAGCAGTGATGCCGATGCCTGCGGTCCGAGTGTTGGAGGAGATTGGAGCGTTGATTAGGCCGGTGTCGGAGAGGGAGATCAGAGAGGTAGTGTGGTCCCTCGAGGGGGACAAGGCGCTAGGGCCAGATGGTTTTCCACCCTTGTTCTTTCGGAGGTATTAGATGATAGTGGGACAGGATGTGACAACGGCTATACAGCAGTTTTTCAGTATAGCAGTGATGCCGTTAGATTGGCAGAGGACTTTTATCACTTTGATTCCAAAGCGGCAGGATGCTACTGAGCCGGGTCATTTTCGACCGACTAGTCTGTGTACTACCTTGTACAAGGCTACGACGAAGTTACTTGCCGTTAGTTTGAGGGATATTCTTCCGAGGCTGATCAGTCCAGAGCAGGGAGCTTTTATTGGAGGGCGCAGCATCTCCGACAATGTCCTAAGAGCACAGGAGTTCATGTTTGATTTGGGTAGAGCCCCGATGAGGAGGAGCTTGATGGGAGTCAAGCTTGATATGGAGAGGGCCTACGACAGGGTGCGTTGGGATTTTGTGGAGCAGTCTCTGCAGGAGTTTGGCTTTCATGAGACATGGATTCAGTGGATCATGGGTTGTGTTAGGGCTCCATCGTTCGCCATCCTGGTGAATGGCACGCCATCTTGTTTCTTCGAGCCCTCGGAAGGGTTGCGCCAGGGATGTCCCCTATCCCTCCTGTTGTTTATCATTTGTGCGGATGCACTATCTAGAGCCTTGCGTCATGCTAATGATCACTCAGAAGTTGGAGGCTTACAGGCCAATGGTGAGAGCTACCCCGATTTTCCATTTACTTTTTGCTGATGACTGCTTGTTGCTAGCCCGGTCGTCGCAGCAGGACGCCCGAGTTATTGGTAGGATTCTTCGGGACTATTGTGCAGTGTCAGGGTAGAGGGTCAATTTTTCGAAGTCAGCTGTGTGCTTCAGTCTGAAGACCATATAAGAGATGAGGCATTCTATTCTAGAGATTTTGGAGATGGGCGAGCAGGATGGCACTATGAGATACCTGAGAGTCCCGATTTAAGATCGGCAGTTGCGTGGCAGGGATTGCCTTCCCTTGAGCTCAGCATCAGGCGGAGGCCGGAGGGCTGGCAGATGCATTCATTGTCTATGATGGGCAGGATCACCATGATCCGGTCAGTTCTCTTTTCGATTCCTATTTACTTACTCTCCAATTCCTTCATCCCAGTGTCGGTTTTGAGGTCTCTTGAGCAACTATTCAGAAACATCATCTGGGGAAGGCATAGAGGTAGAGGAGGTATCCATATGTTAGCATGAGAGGTGGTGTGTCAGCCTACCAGGTTTGGAGGTTTGGGGGTGCAGTCCTTGTTGGAGAGACGGAAGGTGTTAGCGGCCCAACACGTCGCGAGATTTGTACTGGAGCCCGATAGTATATGGTCCTTATTGATGAGGGCAAAGTATGGTGTGTTGGTGCCTGGAGCGAGAGCTTCCCGCCGCCATTCACCACTGTGGAGGGAGATGTGTGCCAGAGCTATGTTGGTCCTCTCGGAGATTAGATGGGCCCTTGGTGACGGCCGGTCCATCGATGTTTTGGAGGATTGTTAGGTGACTGTACAGCCGCTCAGTCGTTTGCCGACCATGGTGGATTCGGGTCGACTGGCGGGCCACGATTAGTGATTTGATGGTTTCAGAGGAGAGCCGATGAAGGGAGGTGCTGATTCGAGAGGTTTTTGGGGAGCACTTGGCGGAGAAAGTCTTGGCTCTCCCGGTGCCTATTTAGGAGCCTGACAGGTTAGCGTGGGCGTCGACGGGGCGGTCGTAGATGCGTATGAGGGATCTACAAGTTCTGATCAGGAAGGAGCCAGTGCGGCAGATCGAGGGAGGATAGAATTGGAGGATGCGGATTCATCCACGGGTGGCGCTCTTTTTTTGGAAGGTGGCTTGAGGCTGCCTTCCTACCAGGAGCGTGCTAGTTAGGCGGAGCATGCGGATCCCTCTGTTGTGAGGTGTGCACGGACTCTGAGAAGACTATTGGGCATGCTCTTCTGCAGTGTCCCAGAGCCAGGGAGATATGGAGGAGGTCACCAGTCCCTCTTCCCTAGTCGGTGGTGTCGGTACAGGATCTGCTGCAGCTGCTGAAAGACTCCTTTCGGAGTCCTAAATCTGTTGAGGCAGGGGTACTTAGAGCATATCTGGCCTACAATATTTGGTTGGATAGAAATACGGGCTTGTTTGAGGGCAGAAGGTCTTCTCCGAGGTTGGTGGTGGTTAGAGCAGTGCTTCAGGCCAGGGAGGTGACTTCATACACTGCTATGTGTTCTCTTGGGATGGCCAGGGACATTTGGGGTATTTGCTTCGCTGTTATAGCGCCCAGGTTCGCTCTCGTTTTTTGGATGCCCCCATCTCCTAGTTTTCTAAAGGTGAACTTTGACGGCAGCGTGTCTGCAGATGGAAGGTCCGGAGGTGTTGGATTTGTGATCAGAGACCACCGTGGCAGTTTGGTAGAAGCAAGGGGTCGTCGCACGCCAGGCCTTATTGAGCTGGGGCAGAGCTTCGAGCAGCCTGGGAGGGGATATCATATGCAAGACGGGTGCTCGGGGCCGAATGGTTATATATTGAGGGGGACTCATCTATGGTCATCGAGTGGATACGGGGTGCGGATAGGATGGAGATGGTCACCCACTTATTCATAAGACACACAGGCTGGTAGTAGAGCTAGGTGTGCACTAGGTAACATATTTTTCGGGAAGCGAACAGGGCAGCAGACTGAGTCACCTCCTATATTGCACGTCATTCCAGAGAGTTTTTATGGACACCCACAGTAGAGCTCCCACACCCATTATACTTTTTACTTTCTTCTGACTTGGCAGGATGTACTCACGTTAGAGCTATATGAATTGCCGTTTTTACCAAAAAAAAAAAAGAAAAAAAAAACAAAGTAAGAACATGAGGGGGCCTGAGCACATAAAGGTGCAGTTGAACTCAGATTCTATATAATGATAAAATCATGTTCAACACCTGGTTAAAAGAAGCTGGCACTTCCATTAGCCAGTAAGACCTAGGAACTAAATAGCATCACCAGAATGCATCATTTCAACCATTTGGTTTAAGTCTTAAATCTATATCCTTTCCTAAAGGCATATGTCAAAATTTTCTTCCCGTTCCAGTGTCGGAAAATACTAAGAGACAACTATACACATGTTTCTAAGACTAACTCTCTGTATAGGTGCATGACCTGGAATTCCAAGTACAGCCTAAAGTGGAGCTTTGGTGTTCTATTACATTAACAAAAGCAGCCAATGCTCTCAAAATAAATGATTTGTTTATAAAGATAGTTTCATGGAAGTTAATGGAAGGCTTTGAAAACCAAAGAATAGCATTCATATATATGTGAAATAAAAGCATATGCTGATTGATTTCAATAAAGGTAGTCTAAATGTTCCAAATGCAATTTTTGTAACATTAGCTTGTACTGAAAAAAAAAACTATTTGTTGGACAAAGTGCCTAAGTTCTAGATAACACTTTGAAGCAATGTAGATAAGGATGCAATTTCCCAAAAAAAAAGACTAAATAACTGTAAAGTCAAACCTCAAAGTGTCTGCTCTGTAAAGATTTTGATCATGGCAACAAAAAGACTAATATTAACTTCCAGAAAGTAAGCAAGGCAAGAAAAAAAGATGACTAAACATTAATTAAGTGAATGTTGATGAAGTATGGTAGCCGCGTGAGAGCACTTTTAAAAAAATAGATCCATATCATCAAGCAAACCATTTTTTTTAAAAAAAGAGAGAAAGAAATATAAAAGGACACGTTAGTGATGAACTGCAAAATGGAAGAAACAATAAAACGATCAACTGAAACACAAAATTCATCATACAAATGAAATTTCGAACAACTGATGATGATATTGATTATGATGATGAAAGCCAAAACCCACAGTCTCCCCTGTTTAGCTGAGCGGGATAGGTAGGTCCCGGTTAGCCTCGGATGCAAATGCGCCATTTCAAAACCCTAAACCCCAAATACCAAGAAGAAAACCACTTCTCTTCTAAATCTACACAAAAAAAATCTCGACATGCGGAAACCCCCTTGGAGATACCCGAAAACCCAAAAATTGCACCAGAACCCAACCTAAAACCCAAACCCAGTTTCCTAAGCTCAACAATTAGTTGAAAAAAATAATAAAAATAAAATAGAGATCGTAATCAAATCTTTAGGCATAAAACGATGGATTTTTATTCCAGGAGAAAACATCAGGATCGGATTTTTATCAATCAAAAAAAAAAACCGCACCTGAATGTGTGTGATCGATAAATCGTTGAAATCGTCCAAGCTCTGCGGGTCCTCCTCCTGCAAAATCCGGCACTCGGGGCTCCTTCGGACGCAGCTCAGGGTCTCGGCCCAGTTCTTGTCGCCGGCGAGCCTTTCTTGGCGCCACTGGGAGTAGTCGTCGCCGGTGAGGACGAAGCCGAAGACGACGAGACCGCAGAGAACAAGGACGAGGACGAGCATGGAGAGGAAGGAGAGCCAGAAGAGGCGGGGGGCGCGGAAGCAGGCGGCGGCGGTCGCGGCGAGGCAGGCGGCCATGAGGATGGCGGCGACGGCGATGACGGGGTGCTGGACGAAGTTGTTGCAGTCGGAGAGGCCAATTCCGCCGACGAGGATCGAGAGGGAGAGGAGGAAGGCCACGAAGTTGAGAACGCCCAAGAAGCAGTGCCCGACGGCCATCGCTTCCGAAGAAAGAACGATGCGGGAAGCTCTCGAGAGTGGAAGGGAATTTAGGCCCTGTTTGGGGAGCTTTTGGAGCTTGATCAAGAACCGTGTTTCGTAAATTTTTCAAAAAGCTGTTTCAGCTTTTGCGGGAAGCTGAAAACAGCTTTTAGAAGAAAGCTCCAATTTGGAGCTTTTAAAAAGAAGCTGTTTCAGCTTTTTCGAAAAGCTATATTTTTGACAAAAATGCCCATATTAAAATAACATAATTACATAGTTTAGCTCTGTATAAACCTAAAAATCTGCTGGAGCCAAGAACCCAAGCCGTCAGACTCCCTTCCGTAAGAAAAGGTATTTTTCTTTTCAATTTTTGTATGCATCTCTTGAACCACATTTTAGAAGAAAAAAATTTTAATCCTTTTCCACACCTTCCAAAATCAATCTATTGTTTTTTTTTTTATCATCAACCTCGCGGCCCACGCTGAGGTCCTCCTCAAGCGTGGACCATGAAGAAGAGCCCCAAGACCGCGGAAAATTATTTTATAGAAAATTATAGAAAATTATTATGAAAAATTATTTTATACTAATAATTATAATATTTTATACCTTTATTTTTGTATTATACTATAAATATAATATCATATTATATTATATCATAATACATTAATATGTTATGTTAAATAATTTAATATTATGTTATATTATGGAAAATTAATTTATACTAATAATTATAATATTTTATACCTTTATTTTTGTATTATACTATAAATATAATATCATATTATATTATATCATAATACATTAATATGTTATGTTAAATAATTTAATATTATGTTATATTATGGAAAATTAATTTATACTAATAATTATAATATTTTATACCTTTATTATTGTATTATACTATAAATATTGTATTATATTACATTACATTATAATACATTAATATGTTATTTTAAATAATTTAATATTATGGTATATTATGGAAAATTAATTTATAATATTAATTATAATATTTTATACCTTTATTTTTGTATTAAACTATAAATATAATATCATATTATATTATATCATAATACATTAATATGTTATGTTAAATAATTTAATATTATGTTATATTATGGAAAATTAATTTATACTAATAATTATAATATTTTATACCTTTATTTTTGTATTATACTATAAATATAATATCATATTATATTATATCATAATACATTAATATGGTATGTTAAATAATTTAATATTATGTTATATTATGGAAAATTAATTTATACTAATAATTATAATATTTTATACCTTTATTATTGTATTATACTATAAATATTGTATTATATTACATTACATTATAATACATTAATATGTTATTTTAAATAATTTAATATTATGTTATATTATTGAAAATTAATTTATAATATTAATTATAATATTTTATACCTTTATTATTGTATTATACTATAAATATTGTGTTATATTACATTACATTATAATACATTAATATGTTATTTTAAATAATTTAATATTATGTTATATTATGAGAAATTAATTTATACTAATAATTATAATATTTTATACTTTTATTATTGTATTATATTATAAATATAATATATATTACATTATATCATAATACATTAATATGTTATGTTAAATAATTTAATATTATGTTATATTACCAAATATTAATTTACTCTAATAATTATATTACTATTATGCTATATTAACATAATATTATTTTATATTACAATAATATTATACTATATCGTATATTTATGTATTAATTTATGTTAATAATAATAAAATTTACAATTAACTTGGAGTTTGAAACAAAGTTGTTGTAATCTCGTGAGCCAATTAGAGCGAATCCACCTACTGCCACCGAATCCTGAGCCGTCAAAATACTATCAGGATACTCTAGCTTATATGTTTCCGATCGAATCACTTCGGCCACTCGGTGTTTGGGCTCAGCTTCCCGAAGTCTTCTGTTTATGATGCTTCGGTCTTAAGTGAGGCCATCATATCAAAAAATTTACCTTTGATTCTTGAATTGTAATATTGAGATGCTCTTTGTTGATACGTCGCCATGCAGATTTGAGCATGTTCTCTAGTTTATTCTAATAGATTAAAATTAGCTCAGAGCTGATTTGAGTTTGTGTAGTCGTGGAAGTTTTTTACCTAAAGTGAGAGAAACCCGATCTCCAGTGAAATCACCACCTCTACTCCAAAAGTGAGGTTGAAGGGCGTTTCTCCAGTAGGAATTCGATATATTGTTCAATATGCCCATAAGACATTATAGATCTCTTCGGCTTATAGTTTTTTTGCTCGGTCCAATCTTGCCTTCAGACCCTGTAGAATTGTTCAATTGGTCATCTCGGCCTCCCCATTAGTCTAGGGGTGCGCTACCAAAGTAAACCAATGATTGATTTCGAGCTCAACGCAAAATTTTTTGAATCAGGCATTGTCGAATTGATGCCCATTATCTACGATGATTACCTAAAGAAATTCAAACTTGCAAATTATGCCTTCTAGATAAAGTCTTGAGTTTATACCTCGGTAATCTGAGCTACTGGTTTGGCTTCCACCCATTTAGTGAAGTAATCCACAGCCACAACGAAGAACTTGCGCTGCCCAGCTGCCATTGGAAAAGGTCCGAGAATATTGATTCCCCATTGTGCAAATGGCCAAGGGGCGGTGATCAGTGTTAATAGCACCACTGGTCATTGTTGGATACTTGCATAGCATTGACATCGGTTGCATTTGTTGACAAAGTTGGTCACATTCTTCTATAAGGTCAGCCAGTAGTATCATTGTTGCAGAATCTTATAGAACAAAGATCTGCCCCTCAGGTGATTGCCATATATTCTTTCATATAATTCCCAAAGTGCATAATCTGCCTCGGTTGGACGGAGGCACTTGAGGAGCGGAAGTAAAAATAATATCTGATATAGCTTGTTATCAAGAAGAACATAATGGAAGGCTTGATGCTTTATTTGGCAAGCTCCAGCCTGATTTGTAGGCAATTTTTCGTCCTTTAAAATGTCGATAAGAGGATCCATCCAGCTCGATTCGACAGTGGTGTTCATTACGAACTCAGGCTCATCGATGCTTGGCATCCTAGGACTTCGAGATATGTGGCTTTAGTTAGGTTGGCAGTCTCCAAGGTGGCCAATTTTGACAGTAGGTCGGCCCTTGCATTTTCTGTTCGAGGAATTTGTTGTATATCAAAGCTATTAAAGATGAGTTGATGTTCTTTATCTTTTGTGCATATTTGATCATCGACGACCCCGAGTTTTGAACTCTCCTTGCACTTGGATGACAACTAATTGCAAGTCGCTGAAGGCTTTCAATTATTGCACACCGAGCTCCTTAGTAAACTTAAGCTCGGTGATAAACGCTTTATATTCAGCTTCATTATTTGAGGCTGGAAATTTGAACCATGGTATATACTCTATAATTACTCCATCTAGGCTGGTAAGTATGAGTTCATCCCCATTGCCCCCCGAGCTTGATAACCCATCTACATGTAAGATCCATGGCCACTCAGTAGGCTTGATGTAGCACAACTGCAGGGAAAGAGGAAAAGGAGGAAGAACAAGGGGGGAGGAAGAACAAGGGAGGGAGAAGGAAGAAGAGGTTATAGAGACGCAGGAAGAAGAGAAGGGGAGGAGGAAGAACAAGAAGAACAAGAAGGAGGCTAGGATTTTTTCATTCAATCATCAATTGCCTCATACATGAGAGGGGTGGTCTTTATATAGATCTTACATATTGACCCAATTACATAAACCCAATTGACTAGTCTAATAACAAAATAACTGACCAAATTGACTTGACTAAGACAAAAGCAAATAATGCAATAAAAGAAAAATGACTCGGACTCAAATGGACCCGATCTGAGTCTGACTCAATTCGTGGGCTCAGGATCATCTAAATGAAGGGCTTTGATGTCCCCATCAACTCCTCTTAGGTGGAAAAAACTCGATCCCATCGAGTACAGGTCTGGCCGGCTATCGTACTACTCCAAGAGATCGAGGTCAAGGCGCTGTAACTGGGCTCTGAAATTCCACGTCACGTTAGACTTTGGTCGACCTTTCCATCGAACAAGGTAACGTTGGTAACCACCGTTCCTGGTTGATATAACCTGCTCATCCAATATATGTTCTATTTATTCTCTACGTGCATGAAATTTGGGAGGTGGTGGCTCAACAGCAGGTAATAGATCAGGATGTTCAACATGGGCAGATATATCAATAAAGGGGTCAAAAGGCATGAATATTATCTTTTTGTATGGGACTAAATCTTCAATATTAAATGTCGCACTAATCCCATAGTCATCAGAAAGATCCACAACATATGCATTCGAACTAATTTTCTTTAAGACTTTAAACGGTTTCGCACTACAAGCTTGCAATTTCTTGAACATTTCCAAAGAAAGTCGTTCAAGCCTAATTCTTATCATGACGTAACCTCTTTCACTTAACTCTTTATAACGCCTGTGTAAATCAGCAAGGGGATTTATATTTTAAGTTATTAAAATGAATACAATTGCTGATTTCTTGGTGCAATGAATGTGGATGTGATGCAAATGATTGTGCAAACTCAAAGACGCTATACTGATGAGACATGAAAAATAGGTCTATGGGTTGCCTAGGTTTGTAATCATGCACCACTTCGAATGGACTTATGCCTATGGACTTATTAACCGAACTATTATATGCAAACTCAAATGTTGATAACATTAAATCCCAGATCCTAGCATATGCATTCGAGTTGAGCCTATGTTGTGGAAGGCTGGGCAGAGATGCTTTGAAAACTAGATCAATTGCATGTTGGATATCATGCATCGAAGGAAGTGCATCCGGAAGATCATCAGGGACTTCATAATAAAACTCCTCTAAAAGGAGAATTACTACAAAAGAATATTCAAAGTTGGACTCCGTATTGGTATCTTTAGCCACAAGTGCCAATTCAGGTGACTGGCTCTCAATATCTTTCACTACCTCTTCCACAGTAGTGATGTAAAGTGGCTTGGTTGTACTTAGGTCAATAGTCTCCTTTGAAAATTATTTTGGACAAAGTCTAATCCTGTGGGTTCGTCTTCAAAGTTTTCTACATAGTCTTCTATATTTGGTTCATAGACTTCTTCGACATATTCGGTCTCTTGGATCTCAGCTTCTAGTTCAGTAATCAAGTAAGTCTTGGCAGGGCATTGGGACGCGATGTGGCCGGACTTTTGGCGCTAGAAGCATTGGGTTTGGCTTCGAGAAGGAGGGTTGCAACCTAATATTCCTTTTTCCTTATCAATTGAAGGATTTGGGACAGGCATCGAGAAGGTCCTATTCGGTGCTTGGGTTAGACCGGGCTGATTAGAAGGATTGAAAAGCGGTCTAGGTTGTGGGAGATAATTTTGGTTAGGCTAGACTCCTGAGGCCAGTGGTCGAGGGTCGATGAGCCTCACCACAAGTAATCTTAAGAAACTATCTATATCTTGAGCCAACTTGTATGCTTGGTTAAGAGTGGTAATCTCTCGGAGGAGTAGTTCTTTCTGGATCTCCTCGCGGAGTCCTGCCCGAAACCTAGAGAGGGTAAGAGTCTCCTTTTTTATTACACCGCACTTCATATGAAACTCCTTAAATCGTGCGATGTAATCAGCAACCGTCGATGTCACTTGAGTTAGCTTCTGCCACCTATCCATAAGGTGTTGTCGGTACGAAAATGGCAGATACTTCTCATTTAGCTTTTCTTTCATATCCTCCCATGTAGTTATACGAGGAAGCCTTTGGGTCTTATGCATATGTTCAATATTATGCCAGTACCAGTGAGCTTGTCCAATAAGCTTCATTTTGGCAAATCGCACTTTTTTTTATTGTGAGTCATCTCGTTCCACTTAAGGTAATTATCCATGGCGGTTCTCCAATCGAGATACACACTTGGCTCGGGTTGATTAGCAAAGGTAGGGAACTCTATTCTTACGGTACGCAGCAGCCTCTCATCTAGATCGCGATGGTGATCGGGAGGTGGTTGGTTTCTAGGGGGATGGGAAAGGACAATAGGTGGTGCGGCCAAACCGATTTTAGGTTGAGCTGTAATGGGGGTTGGTGGTTTAGGGATCTTAGAATTTCGCATGAGCTCACGGATCTCTTGTTTGAATTCCTCGTTTCCAGCTCACATGGCATCGAACTGTTTATGAGAGATCTCAAAACGTCGGAATTCATGGTAGCTACAAGGGTTTTAGGTTGATTGAAATAGTACTCCCTATCACTACAGGTTGGTATGCAATGACAATACTAGGTGATGATGTGAAATGCAATGCCATTAATGAAACCCTAATAAATATGATGTAGGACCAAATTTGATGCAAGACAACCTACTAATGCAATCTATTATGATTTCAGAGATCAGCAAGTTTTCAAAAGAATAACTTAAAGTTTAAATGTTGCTGATTTTTACTTCGGTTATTCAGAATTAAGAATTAAGATTATTCAATTTAAGAAATTAGATTGCAATCAAGTAGTACAGTTGTTCTGATCCTAAATTAATCTGATCGAAGAATGTTGAGAAATGTCCAATTGCTAGGGTGTGCTAATTTAATATCTAGATTTTAAAGGCGAATAGGATGGGTTTGAAAGGAGGGGTTCTATGTTCTGAATTTTGACAGCAAAAGTAAGTTTCAAGAATATGGCTATCATGCAAGAGAACTAAAATATAATTAAATGAACAAGCCCAAAAAAGTGGAAACCTATCACCTATCGTGAAGCAGACGACTAGAGTCGTTCGCTTGTGGGCTGGGCGACGATCAGGGGCACAGTTGCAGTTGATGGCCTCTTCAATTGGCTTTAACTTGTGTTGGATCACTGCAATTTGGCGGGTCTGATTATCCCGCAAACTGAGGGGACGGATGTAAACGGCCTATATGGGATTAAGTCTGATGACGACAGGGTCTGTTGGGCCTTAAACTGAAGAAGGGGTGGGGAGGTGGTGGATCAGGCCTGTGTAGGGGCGGGGACTGTGGACTTGGGTGAGATTTTGGTGGGGTGTTGGGCTCGGGTGAGTTGCAGTGGCCGAAGAAAAAAGGGATGAGGGGAGGCGGAAGGTGATGGGGGTTCGGGATGGGGACGGCCGGCGGCGGAGCAGAGGCAGGGGAATGAGGGGATGAGGGGAAAGAGGGGAGGCAGAAGGTGATGGGGGTTTGGGATGGGGATGGCCGGCGGTGGAGCAGAGGCAGGGGGATGGATCTCGGCGCCGAGAAGGAAGCATAGGGGTGGGCGGCTCTGTGGTTCGGTGGCGGCGTGCTCGGAGAAGAGCAGCGGCACGACTGGCGCGACAGCTAGGAAGTGGCGGCAGTGGGGGAGACCGAGGTGGTGGTCCTCGGGTGGCAGCGCTCTAAAGGGGAGATCACAGAGGAGGTGCTCGGGTGGCGACGGCGGCGAGGCATGCGTAGGCGGTTCGGCTCGGCGGGGAGCTCAGGGCGGGGCGGCACTGGCGGAGACCTCGACGGAGACAGGAGGCGAGAGGCGGCTCGGGCTTCGGTGGCACGGCGGGAACCGAGCAGCGGAGTGGTGGCGGCGCGACGGCGGTGGAGCGACGACGGCCACGACTCGGGGAAGACGAAGAGGTAACCCCTCTTTTTTTTTACTCTTTTTTTTACTCCTTTTTTTCTCTTTTTTTTTGCACGCATGTGGGGTCATGTGTGAAGCTTTTTTTTTTGAACCAGGTTATCGGATTCGAGTTAACGAGTTTTGTGACTTACCCTTTAATCCTTTCTTCAACCTCCCTTTGGCTATGGGAGGGCGTGCCGATAATCGCAGCGGCGGCTGCGGGGGCCCAGAGGGCGCGGCAGCGGCTGCGGGCTTGCGGTGACCGGCGGCGACTGATGGCAACCGACCGTGGGGCTCCATGGCGGCAGTCTCCTCTACGGACACGATGTAGGCGGCCGGTCATAGGCTTCCGCGAGCGACAACAGGGCGCCCGATGGTGGCGGAGCGCTCGGGGCGCGTGGCGACACTTCGGAGGAGGCGACACTCGGCCTGGAGGTGGTGCTATGCAGCGGCGATGGAGCGTGGGAGTGGTGGCCGCGGGCTTGGCGGCTGGCAGGATGGGCCCAACGAACAAGGGTTTTCCCCTTTTTTTTTTGTTGCCTCTGGTGAGAACCGAGAGACAGAGCGAGACTCTTTTTTTTTTGCTACTTTTCTTGGGAGCACCGAGAGAGAGAGAGAGAGAGGAAAGGGGTGGTGGGCCGTGGGAAGTTGAGGGAGAAGCGGTGTTGGGAAGGCCGAGGCGGTGGGGTGAGGCTGCGCAGCGGGAGTGGCAGTGGATTCAAGTGGCAGCAAGGGAGAAAGATGCTGTTTAGGGATCCGAGGCTTTGGCACAGAGGCAAAGCCAAAGCTTTGATACCAAGCTAATGTAGCATAACTGTAGGGAAAGAGGAAAAGGAGGAAGAACAAGGGAGGGAGAAGGAAGAAGAGGTTATAGAGACGCAGAAAGAAGAGAAGGGGAGGAGGAAGAAAAAGAAGAACAAGAAGAAGGCTAGGGTTTTTTCATTCAATCATCAATTACCTCATACATGAGAGGGGTGGTCTTTATATAGGCCTTACATATTGATCCAATTACATAAATCCAATTGACTAGTCTAATAACAAAACAACTGGCCAAATTGATTTGACTAAGACAAAAACAAATAATGCAATAAAAGAAAAATGACTCGGACTCAAATGCACCCGATCTGGGTCTGAGTCAATCCGGAGGCTTAGGATCATCTGAATGAAGGGCTCTGATGTCCTCATCAAGTCTTCTTTTTTTTGAGGAGCTCAAGAGAATCTTCATCGAAAATGGTACATTCCACCAGAAAGTCAGCCAACATCTACGCTTATACTTAAGGTTAAACTCTCTGAGCTCAACTGCCCCACTTTGCCAACTGACCTACATTTTTAAGTTTTTACATAATTTATTTCATTGGTTAGTCAGTTAGGATTGTGATTGATTGGGCTTGAAAGTACAGTCAGAGCTTTCGAGCTGAGATGATGAGGGCATACACCGTTTTTCCAACTTGAAATACCTCGTCTCGGCATCTCATAGAATTCAACTTGTGTAGTAGATTGGTTGTTGACGTCTTTCTTCTTCTCATAGCAAAATCGAGCTCACAGCAGAAGAAGAAATAGCTAAATATAAATAAAGCATTTCTCCCACCAGTGGTTTTATAAGGAGAGGCGATGAGCTAAGATACTCCTTCAATTGGTCGAAGGCCACTTCACTCCTTGGGCCACTAGAAATTCTTTGGATGCTATAGAGCCTTGAAGAATGGGAGGCAGCGCTCCACCGATTTGGACACAAATCTTCCAAGTACTACAATCCGACCAACCATGCATTGAACTTCTTTGACAATCTTTGGTGGTGCATCCCTATACTGCTCAGATTTTCTTCGGATTTGCCTCAATGCCTCGTTGTGCTACTATAAATCCCAAAAGAAATTTCGAGGTGATTCTAAAAGCACACTTAGTTGGATTAAGCTTTATTCAAAATTTTATGAGGGTCGCGAAAGCTTTCTCTAAATCGGTTATATGTTGCTCTGCTGCTCGGCTTTTTACGAGCATATCATCTACATATACCTCCATATTCCAGCCAATTTGTTCTTTAAAAATTTTGTTAACGAGCCATTGGGTAAGTTGCTCATGTATTTTCTAAGCCAAAAGGCATTATCTTGTAATAGAGAGGCCCTTATCAGTAAGAAAGGTTGTTTTCTCCTTATCTTTGGGTGCCATTTGAATTTGGTTATACCCAAAAAATGCATTCATAAAGGTCAGCAGCTGATGTCCTAAGGTCGCATCCACGAGCTGATCAATCCTTAGAAGTGGAAAGCTGTCTTTAGGATAAGCCTTATTTAGATCGGTATAGTCAATACAAACTACAATTTTTCATTAGCTTTCTTAACAAGTACAATATCGGCCAGCTAAATAGAATAATTTACCTCGCGAACAAAGTCAGCCTCCAAAAACTTGTCAACTTCTTGGTCTATGACTTGTTGCCTTTCTGTGGTGAAGTTCCTTTTCTTCGGTCGCACAAGTCGATATGTCGGGTTCACGTTAAGCTTATGAATAATCACCTTGAAGCTTATGCATCGCATGTCAGTGGCCGATCAGGCGAAGACATCAGTGTTGGCATAAAGAAAGTTAATTACTTTAGCCCAATTTTGTTCATTTAGCTTCAAGCCGATCTGCACAATTTGATCAGGTTCATCTTCTCTTAAGGAGACCTACACCAACTCTTAGATCGGTTCTTCTCACTACTCCTTCTGTTCATCTCTTGTGTCCAACTCTTCAATTGATAGAGTTTCTGCTAGTTTTTTCCCTTTGAGGGTGGTCATATAGCATTAACGAGCTAATATTTGGTCACCTCATATTTCTCCCACTCTACTTCTTGTAAAAATTGCATGAGCAGATGATAGGTAGATACCACAACTCGAAAAGCATTAAGACTAGGTCGGCCTAAGATTGCATTGTAGGCTGAGAAAACTCGAACAACTAGGAAGTCTAACCTCAATGTGTTGTTTCGAGGCTCTTATCACCCAGTGACTGGCAGATTAATCACACCTTCCATGGGGACAAAATCTTCTGAAAAGCCGACTAGAGGTGAATTGACTTTTTACATTCGCTCAGCAGGTAGCTTCATTCATTTGGAAGGCATCGTAAAACAACACGTCAACTAAACTTCCATTATCAACTAGAATTCTCTTTACATCATAATTTATAATTGTAAGAAAAATAACCACAGCATCATCATGAGGAGTCTGTACTCCTCCCAAGTTGGCGTTAGAAAAAGAGATGACGTCACCCATGTGCTATCTTTTCGAAGCAGCTTCAGCCTCTTGCAGGGCTCGGTTGTCCGAGGTGCTTGGAACCTCGAAAGGACCACAGGGAGGCTCGGTTGTCAGAGGTGCTTCGTCCTTTCCTGTCCACCTAAAAATATGCTAGACAGATCGTTGTTAGAACCGACGAACAAAAGTTAAATTAAATTTCTACTCTTACCTTTCCTACTCGAAGAATAGTGGTTGTAAGAGGTCGATCCACAGGGAGGCGATTGGAGTTGCATAAAAATTAGAACGTTCACTCGGATTCAAAATCAATTTTTGAATGATAAAAGAAAAACATTATTTTGAGGATGTGGAATGATTCTCTAGTCTATTAGAGAATTATTTTTAATTGAAATTAACTAGAAGACATGTACTTAGATTTAAAGAGCATTTATATTTTTAACTAATCAAAGAAAAACTTTGGCATAAATTAAACTGGACGAAAACGGTGCTAAGAAGATCAAAAGCCTAGAACATAAATTGCATAAAGGAAAATAAGATGTATTGCATAAAAAGAAAAATTAAATGATTGCATAAAGAAAACATAAATTTAACTAAACCTAGAACAAGGATTGCATGAAAGAAATTGATTGATTTCATAAAAAGGAATTATTACAAAAAGTAAAAAAAATTGAAGATGAAGCCTAATGCTTCTTTCTTCTGCAAATAATAAAATAAAATAAAATAAAATAAAGTTTCTTTTTCTCTCCCACGGTTAAACAACACATAAACTAATACTTTTAATCTCTTTCTTCTTCCCAAGAACAGAGCCTCCCCTGTTCCTTCTCCTTTGAACCAGCCGAGCTCCCACCTCCCTAGCCCTTGGCCTCCCACCGAGCACACCCCTCTTCTCTTCCTCCTTCTCCTTTTATAGCCGCGGACGGATGCCTGATGCGGAAGGGAGTGGCAGACACGGTGAGGACGCGGGTAGGAGTCGATCACGGACGAGATCCGGGCGCTGGGAGGATTCGGTCTTCCGTGATGAACGCAGACGGGTGGAAGAAATGGCATGAGGGGCTGCTGGGAGGAGCCGATCACGGGATCAACGGGCGATTGCGGACGTGATGCTGCGATTTGCTGGAGAATCACGGCCGGCTGGATCGATGCTTGGGCTCACTCGCAGAATCATTGGGAGGAGACGCACGTGGGCGATGCTGGGAGGAGCGGACGCTGGAGGGACACGGCTGCTCGCTAGCACGGTGGCTGGCACGACGCGGATGGAAGGTGGGGACGCATGCGGAAGTCACCGCGGGATCGTCGGGATGAAAGGAGACGCGGGCTGATGAAGAGGAGGCTGGCGTGATCCGTGGGATGGAGCTGAAACGGAAGGTGGCTGCGTTGGAAGGAGCTGGGGGACACCAAGTTCCATCCAATTAGCAATAGATAAAAAAAATAGTGTGATATGAAACTTGGCTTGTAGACGGACGGGTCATCTATTCTGACTGGAGGTCAATTGCAAGTCTTTCAAGTCATGGGTCACCCAGCACCTTATAGTTATGGTATGGCCAAATTAGATTTGCCCAAAATTATTTCCCAAAAGCACAAAAGAAATGGACCCGATTCGGATCTGAATCTGACTCGGACCCGACCCGATCTTCAACCGGGTCGGATCTGGGAAGGGATCCTTTTTTTAGTCAAATTTGTACTCAATGTGCATTTTATCTCTAATTTATGAAAATCTGTGCCAAACCCAAATATAATATTAATCTAGTGAATTTATCATTATCGGTTAGCAATAATACTAATTTAGGTGACATGTAGGTCGCACTTTTGTGCTCTCATCAACAACCTGTTAATATAATGTACACGTCAAGTAAGCGCTCTAGAATAAATAATGTCACGAATGTCTACCTTTGGCATCATAGGCTAGGTCATATTAACAAGAACAGAATGAACAGGTTAAGTAAAGAGAGAATCCTCAATGTTAGTGATTGTGAATCATTGACAACCTGTGAGTCATGTCTTCTTGGTAAGATGACCAAATCACCTTTTACCGAAAAAGGTGAACGAGCTAGTGACTTATTGACCCTTGTACATTCTGATGTATGTGGGCCAATGAGCACAGATGCTAGGGGTGGATATTCATATTTCATTACATTTACAGACGATCTTTCGAGGTATGGTTATGTCTATTTAATGAGACATAAATCTGAAGCATTTGAAATGTTCAAATTGTATCGTAATGAAGTAGAAAAACAAACTGGAAACAGTATTAAAACTCTTCGATCAGTTCGAGGGGGTGAATACCTTTCCAATGAGTTTTTGACATATCTGGAAGAAAATGGGATTCTTTCCTAATGGACTCCTCCTGGTACACCGCAATATAACGGCGTATCAAAAAGGAGAAATCGAACCCTGTTAGACATGGTTCGATCCATGATAGGGTTTGCGAGTCTGCCCATATCCTTTTGGGGATATGCACTTGAGTCAGCTTGCTATATTCTAAATAAGGTTCCAAGTAAGTCGGTAAATAAAACACCACATGAGATGTGGACTGGACGTAAGCCGATGCTCTCTCACCTTAGGGTTTAGGGGTGTCCGGCGTACGTCAAACGTTTGAAGACAGACAAACTTGAACCCAAGTCTGACAAATGTCTCTTTGTTGGTTACCTTAAAGAAACTAAAGGATATTACTTCTACTTTGCTGAAGAACAAAAGTTGCTCGTAAGCAATAGAGCTGTTTTCTTAGAGAAAGAATTCTTTAGTGAAGGAACTAATAGCTCTAATGTTGAGCTTAGGAAAGTTCAACATGTAGAAGATCTGACACCATTCACTGAATCAATTGAGTCGGATTTGATTAGATCAGATCCAGAACCCATATTAGAAGTACCATTAAGGCGATCGAGTAGAGTACCACGGCAGCCGGACAGATACTACGGTTTCTTGGTCTGGAATGGGGATCCTATCGAACTTGATGAAAACGATGAGAATCCGATCACATATATGGATGCAATGCAGAGGTATGACTCTGATAAATGGCTTGGAGCCATGCAATCCGAAATGGAATCCATGAAGGTCAATGATGTGGACATTAGTTGACCCATCCGAAGGGATTAAACCCATAGGGTGTAAGTGGATATTCAAAAGGAAACGGAGCGCAGATGGAAAGGTAGAGACCTATAAAGCCCGTCTGGTTGCCAAGGGATATCGTCAATGTTATGGTATTGACTATGATGAAATGTTTTCTTCCGTGGCAATGCTCAAGTCTATTCAGATTGTGCTTGCGATAGCAGCACATTTAGACTATAAAATCTGGCAAATAGATGTAAAGACCGCATTTCTAAATAGAGATTTAGAAGAGAAGGTGTATATGATACAACCTAAAGGTTTTACATCTATAGATGAGTCTAAGGTGTGTAAGCTTCAAAGGTCCATTTATGGATTAAAGCAAGCTTCTCGAAGTTGGAACATACGCTTTGATAAGGTAATCAAAACATATGGCTTCATTAAGAATGAAGAGGAACCTTCAATTTATAAATGGGCAAATGGTTCCGTTATTATATTCTTTATTTTGTATGTGGATGACATTCTTCTAATCGAAAATGACATTCCTGCATTACAAGGAATAAAGGTTTGGCTATCATCTCAATTTGCCACGAAAGATTTGGGAGAAGCATCTTACATCCTAGGGATGAAGATCTATAGAGATAGATCTAGAAGATTGCTTGGATTATCCCAATCCACATACATTGATACTATACTGAAGAGGTTCAGTATGATTAATTTCAAGAAAGGCTATCTTTCGATGGGCTATGGAATTAACCTCTCTAAGAGGGATTGTCCGACAACCCCTCAAGAAAGAGAGTGTATGGATAGAATTCCATATGCTTCAGCAGTGGGATCTATAATATATGCCATGACATGTACTAGACCAGACGTGGCATACTCGCTAAGAGTAGTGAGCAGATACCAGTCTGATCCAGGTAGCAACCATTGGAGGGTTGTAAAAACCATCCTAAAGTATTTGAGAAATACTAAAGACCAGTGGCTTGTCTACGGTGATTCTGACTTAAAACTTGAGGGATATACCAATTCAAGTTTTCAGTCAGATCAAGATGATAGCAAGAGCGTGTCGGAATATATCTTTACTCTTAAGGGTGGGGCCATCTGCTGGAAGAATTCTAAGCAGCATACAATGGCAGATTCTACATGTGAAGCAGAATACATCGTAGCATCTGATGCCGCCAAGGAAGCTATATGGTTACAAAAGTTCATCACCGAGCTTGGAGTGACACCCTCCATTGATGGTCCCGTGCCTATATTTTGTGACAATACTGGAGCCATAGCTCAAGCAAAAGAACCCAAAGCACATCAGCGGACCAAGCATATTCTACGTCGCTACCACCTGGTTCGAGAGATCGTCGAACGAGGTGATATTGATCTTCAGAAAATTGACACAAAAGAAAATCTGGCTGATCCATTTACCAAAGTCCTCGACATCAAAGAGTTCAACGAACACAAGTCGAAGATGGGTATTAGATACTGTGCCGATTGGCATTAGGCTAAGTGGGAGTTGTTGAGATTTGTATCCTAAATATCAATCGTCAGCATATTGATGATTGAATTTTGTAAATGAATTGACAAATTAATAAAGTATTATTTGGCATTATTCGTCATTTCATCTTTAAATGAACTCTTATATGATGAAGTTCTTAGGATTTATGTTATGATAAAGGAGGATTTATCTTTGAGTCCTTAAACTTGTTCGCGACCAAGTGATATGTTGTTACTGGGACGACAGTATTATCGAGATTAGGTCGTTGTGTGATATATACGTTGGTTGTCCTCTTAACCAAGGAGTGTGGAGACACTAGTATGCCACACAGGTGAAGTGTAGGAGTACATTTCACTGAACGTGACCAATTCCGGAACGCTCTACTGTCGAGAGATGTTCCGAGTGGATATGGGTATAAGTTTGGCTCTCTGACCTGAGACCGCAACCTATGACTAGCAAGCAACTCACTGTACTTTGGTCCTAGACTACCTGAATTTCTAATTCAGTGACGGAAGGTCAGTGGGTGCAGTCAAGTACTTGCGTAGTCAGTTGTGAGTCAAGATGGAATTGATCCCTTCTGAAAACAGGAGATATCAAGTACTTGCGTAGTCAGTTGTGAGTCAAGATGGAATTGATCCCTTCTGAAAACATGAGATAACGTCTTGTAATTAATTTAGCAAAATCTTGGCCGAAATAATCTCAGTGAGGAGTCACGAGATATCTAAGTTAATCACATAATGGATGTACTAATTATAGGGTTGACAGTGAGCTCTAAGTCATCCTGGCATTAGGAGTCAAAGGGATTGAATTATATAGTAACTATAGTTCAGAGTTCTAGAATATTTGCTTTGCATTTGATCTTCTACTAAGACCTTCATGCCATCAGTGTTAGGGGTCCCTGATAAGAGTCCTTAGATCAGATCTAAGTCCTCTTCAATCCCTCTAAACCTTTCCTTCAAGTTCTTCCAAGAAGGTGGATCAAAAGTTGATAGCGTTGGAAAGATCAAATTTCAGCCTCAAGAAATTCTGCACAAGCTAGCACTTCTGCAGGATTGGATCTCTCCAGAAACTTCGCGTGGACTTCTCATAGAGGCCATTCGTGTGCATGGCTGCAAAGTCGAGGATTAGATCCACAAGTTTCATCCATCATAAAAGGTATTAATCCTACATTAATCTTTTATTTGGTGTCAGGGTCTAGATCCGATTCTTCGAGGTTTTACCCTTCTTTGGGGCAACCTCACGGAGATATCTCCAGAATTCATTCGATGGATATTCGAAGATTAATCAGAATAGAATGTTTAACTTTCAGATCTGATAGTTAATGATGCATAAAGTTTTAGCATAATTGTTTAAACGATTCCGGCATAATCCTATGTGTTCTTACATTGCTGATTTCTAGATTTGATTTTGTAAGCATGCACGAATTAAATTGTTTGATTCGATTTGCAGCAGCATTTTTGAAACTTAAAAGAACTACGTATGGCTTGATCCCCCTTATGAAGGGGTACGTAGGCAACCCGATCAGGTTCAGCTATGGTTTTTTTTAAAAAAAATCAGCATGCTTAACACCGAAGAACCTAGGATTCACTTTCACAGGAACGGCTGTTGATTCCATCCCATCGGCGTCTTCTGGAGCAATCTCTAGCCCAGCCCCGGCAGCGGCTTCCGCAGCATCCTCACCCGCCTCAGAAGCCCCATCCAGGTCTGGTTCAAGGCTGCTGAGGTCGACTCCTAGGCAAAATTGCCGGACTTGGAGACGACAATTATCGAAACCTTGGACCATAGCAGCAGTAGCCCCTTCCGCCAGTTCAGTCAGGTACTCCTCCGACTGACAGAACTTCTCAACGGCCTCACAGGCGGACGATTCTACCAGGCCCTCAAGCCGCCCGACCTTCAGCTCCCGCTCTTCCGCCTCGCCCTAAAGGCGGACCAGAGCGGCTTCAAGCTCGGAGATACGACTTGCAGAGGAGGAGCGAGCCCGGGAATGCTCGGCCTCCATGACTTCGATCTGGGCCAGCCTATCCTCTATTACGGCCTCGGAAGCACGTACCTTCTTTCTGGTCTTCCGAAGCTGCTGTGTGGCGGCAGCAGCTTTCTCTTCAGCCTCGCACCGCTGCTGCTCAATGACGGCTGCCTGATTTTCGGCCTTCTGCTGATGCTGCACACCGGATACTGCTCGAGCTTCAGCCTCTTATTCTCGAAGCTCGGCATGCTCCGTCCTTAGCTGGAGCGCCTTCAGCTCCTTCCAGTCAGCGAGTATGCTGGACATCATCATGTCGACCACGTGAAGAGACTGGCATGAAAAGAGAAGAGTGTCAGCAAAAACTGGGCATCCACAAAAGAAATAAACAAGGGACAGAAGGGCGGCATTACTTACCTGCACGCTCGCCGAATAAACGTGATGGACGAGGTCGCCAAAGTCCTCCTCCATCAATGTGCAGTCGCGCGGAAGCATGATGCTACGCACGAGCCCGCGAACAACTTCTTCGAATTTGAAGACCAAATCACCCTCAGATGGGCGCCGTGGTTGTTCCTCGCTAGACTCGGGAAGCATTGGCTCGATTCTCGCCAAGGCCGAAACTTCGGAGAAGGTCGCAACCTTGGCGCATAATGAAATTTGGGGGGGGGGGGACCGAAGTCCCGAGCCCACACCCCAGCTCGAAATCTGGTCCGGACGGCTGGATTATCGCAGCAATCTCCAGAACTTGGTCAGTAAGAGCGACCGCCGCTTGGATGGGAAGATCTCTCCCTGTCGTCGATTAGGGTACTTCGGCTTCTGCAGGCCCCCGGCTAGGCCCAACCAGAGCAGTGGCGGCAACCTCGGGCTCTTCTTGCTCGATCTTGAGGCTGGGGGCGACTTTCGCCTTCTTCGGCCTCCCCTCAAGCCGGACCCCTTCAGGGGCGGCCCTCTTCTTCCTATATGCGGCCATTAGTGTCTTGGTGTTGAAGAACATCCCTGCAATATCTGAAGATAAAAAGTCTTGTCAGCATCCCCAACATAAAAAGGAAAGAAGAAAAAGTCAAATTACTCTTACCCTCGGGACGAGCCGGGCTCATGCCAAGATTCACCAGGGCCTCCTCGCTGAGCAGGTCGGAGAGCCGAGGAGTTTCTTTCAGTCCGAGCAAACTATCTAAGATTTTCTGCTCGCACTGCGACAACTGCGGAAAACTATTATTCACTGAAGCCGGCGGAAAGCTCTAGGTCGGATTAAATCCCCACAACCGCTCGGAGGAGATGAAGAAAAAATTATCATTCCATCCATGGATGGAAGTAGGCAGGCCCCCAAACAGCTTGTGACCTCCTCAAGGGAAGAAGTACCACCACCCTTTGTCCACAGGGTTGCCTTTTAATATAAAGCAACTCCTAAAGACATTCACCAAGGGGGCAAGCCGTGTGCCAGGCAGAGGGCGAGGAAGCCGATGATTAGCCTCCATGAGTTCAGGGCAAGCTGCGCAGGCACCAGGCCATACGTCGTCAGAAGCTCACCTACAAATCTATGCAGAGGAAACCTCAGCCCTGCTTGGAGTGTATCTACGTACACTCCGACCCAACCATTAAGTGGGTTGGTGACTCGGCCTCCGAGGTCCGGAAGTTCGAGGACGAACTCCGGAGGAATGAAGAATCGGGCTCGAACCGAGCCCAGATCCTCGTCGGTCATGAGCGAGCCAATTCCATATGGGTTCGGGCCCACCTCGAGTTCAACCTCTTCTCCCTCGAAAGAGGCCGGAGCTCGCGATGGACCTACATCGAACATCGATGACCTCGTCGGCGAGTCCATTGCTTTGGTCATAAAGATTATGGAAAAAGGGAGGGAGGAAAAACGAAAGACTCTCCAAGCGACCGAAAGGAGGGATAAAATGCCTACCCGAAAGCTCGTCGAAAAAGATGGACGGGCAGAGAAGAAGAATATCTGCCGGAAGAGGAAAGCAACGGCCAGTGCGAAAGCTGGCAGAAGGCTCCCAAGAACGTCTGGAAGAAAGCTCCAACACCCCGGCAATGGCCGCTGGAGAAAGAAGATCATGAGTAGGGGAGGGTCAAGTAATGACCCTAGGACCCCCTTTCCAGGTCTTATATAGGCCACTACAGTGGCTCCGATCTGGCAACCTAAATGATCAGACAGCCCAAAATTTGCCACGTGGCGAGCCATAAGACAGCCTCAATAAATCTCCCCGAATCGCCCCACTAAATGCTGATCACTATGGAGGGCGCTCCAGAGCTTGAAATATTAATGATTGACCTCTTGCATTCCGCCAGACAAGATGCTTCGGAGAAGAGAGCATTAATGGCCGGCTTCTCGCGTTCCGCCAGACGGAGTGATTCGGGGGTTGGGAAATTAATGATCAAAATCTTCCTCGTCCTACTCCAGCAACCCCCCCAGAAAAGAACGCCCACGTGGAACACTGGAAAATTTCCACGGCGGATTCTACTCAAGAAAATCTGGCAGTTCGAACCTCCCAAGTCCGACGTCAACCTCTCGGCCAAGAAATGTGCCAAGGCTCGCCCGATTCGGTATATACCTCTTCTTGCCTATGTGATTGAAGCACTAGACAATCAGGAGTCTGCCTACTTCCATCGTCCGAGCAGCAAGGCAGCTCGACCGCGAAAGTGAGGGACAAATGATAGGGAGAAAAATGGATCGTCCAGCCCACAACTAAAAGGCCGCCCAGTTTCGGCTTAGTAAACGTCAACGACCATCAGCTGAATCTTCACTTCAGCCCAGAGTCAACTCGACTTCGGGACTTCGCCAAAAGCTCCACCAACTTAAGATATTTGCCGACTCCCCCGACCAAGCTCGGGGCACCTTCAGATATTCGCCGACCCGCCCTGACCAAGCTCGAGGCACCAACCCCAGTAGTATGCCCCGACCCTCGAGCTCGGGGCGCTCCACCAAGCACGCCTCAGAGCCCGGAAAGCCGAGCCACTCCAAGCACCAGCCAAGCTGACCTCGTCAAACGTATGACGCGACTACTTAACAAGCTCGGCCTCGCCAACGACCACACCCATGTGCGGGCCTGCGCTCATCAATGTGGCCGTACTTCACAATATTACCGCGTCACATCTCCATAACCGTTCTTCAGCAGTCAAACGGCACCTTAATTACTCCAGCTATATCCTGCCGTGACTGTCAACACCCTATCATTCTGAAGAACGGGCAGTACTGCACGCCACCAGCCAGCCTAAGCTGCGCACCATCAGGCTCAGAGCCATACCCCCCCATGATGAGGGCTGACAGTACCTCTGCCACCTGGGCCACTCCACCAAGACTATAAATAGCTCGGTCAGGTAACTTCTAAGAGACTTTTTGGCTAAATTAACTTTATCCCACTCTAGCTTGATCGTCGGAGGGCCTTCACCGGAAACACCGGTAAGACTTTATGCAGGTCCGTAGCCGTCGCGCAGGAAGTGGCTCCCGTCTTCTCCTTCCAACCAACGACGGCTCTCTCGGCTCCACCGGTGTGGTCACCCTCCGGCCGAATTTGAACCACAACCGATATCACCATAACTCAGCACGGAGGAGGACCTGTCAAGAACTCTTTTCTTATATTTACAAGTATTTACTAGAAGAAAAAATGTCTTTCACTTGGATCACCGTGATGAAAGTTTGAGCATTAAATTCAGCAGGTTTAATACACATGAGAGGGATCGTCCACAGATGTCATTTGATTGTGGCGATCCTATCAAATGTTGAAGGTGTGGAGGAACAAGTTAAACTTGCAGCAAAAGGCAGTAGACGACTTAAACAAATTGAATGAAATGCATAAAAAAGACCAGCAAGAAAGATGAATTGCATGGCAACCTGAAAGATTTTTTTTTAAAAAAAATGTAGAGAACAAAATTGAAGAAGAACTCATGGGTTTAATATACCAACAGAAGATAAATGCTCTTGCAACATTATCCCGCAAAACCAATTTACCATCACAACATAAATTTTACTGGACAAGCCTTCCATGTATCACATGCTAATTCGCTGGCTACACCCGACTCTCAGATGCCCTTTTGTTCAATTGTTGCTCATCAGGCTTCATCGATCAGTCTTTCCACATTTGAATCACTAAGCAAACTTAATGAATTCTTCGAAAAGGTCTAGTCATTAAGTATGCCAAAGTAAATTAACACCAGAAAGCAGCCACAAACCAAGCGCTTCCAGCTATATTACATAAAAGAAATAGTCACACAAAAATTCCTCAATTATTTGGGAGTTTTCAGTTTCCTTCTGAATTTTAATTTAATGCAGTCATCTTATCGAACTTTTAAATTCGTTCAAGTTGAACCCTGGCTATGAATTTCATCTGGCAGCCATGACGAAATTGTCATGTGATGTTACATGACGCATCATCCTCTTCCGCTATATATGCTGGTTACGTGACAATTCCTTCACGACAGCCAAACGGAATTTATAACCAGGGTCGAATTGAACAAATTTAAAAGTTCGATGATCTGATTACACTAAATTAAAGTTTCGGAGGAAATTTAAAACCCTCAAATAATTTAGGGTTTTTTGCATAATTATTGCTATATAAAACCCAAAACAAGAATGTAAATATCTAATTAATGATACCGGCTAACATAACATGAAAAATATGAAACATGGCAGAAACCAGAAAACGTCCTAAGATAACCTTAGTAGACAAGTTGCTAGCACCCAACATGTTCAAAGAGAAGAATCAAAAACTTGTGGCAACTGAAGGGAAACCTCATCAAAACCGGCAGCCCTCAAATGGAATACTTTCCATATGCCCTGAGTATTTTGCAGCGTGTTGTTCCTGAAGGCATAGCATCTGATGGAGTAAACAATGATGAGGAAGATAAGGGCAATGATGTTGATGAGGGCAATCCTCTTCCAGTCATTCTTGATGTTGTCCAGGACACACCTTGCTGGATTGCAGTCATAGCAGAGGAGAAAAGGATCATTTTGCCACATATCGCAGTCTGTCATTCAAGATCGAACAGTTGAATTTAATCCAGACAGTTTCACTCTGGTAGCTGAAGCCACATAGCATTGGTGGCTTGTAGCATCCAGACTGAGCAAAGAAAACTACACGGAGAATGTGAGGTTTTTAAGTATACCCCGAATTAACTAGACTTCTATGGTAATATTACACCACACAGTATAATTAAAAGGATATGGAGAAGTGCAAATAAAAATCATAATTCATGATTATATGATGGATTCTATGGTAATATTACACCACACAGTATAATTAGAAGGATATGGAGAAGTGCAAATAAAAATCATAATTCATGATTATATGATGGATTGGTAAGGATATATATATATAGCTTTTTTCACATAGAGAAGAGTGAACACCTTTGGGATGCAAAATAAAGATCAACATGCTCTCACCAGATAATATGAAAAATAAAGGCTGGAATGCTCAAGTAATGTGCTTTCTAGCATATAAAGAAACAAAGATACCAGGTAGCGGCCCAAGAAGAGCAGGTGTGTGGAATAGATTACAGTAGATTACTCGTTAAAGATCGATATGAACTCAATTCATTTTAGTAGGTAAAAAGCCAGGCGCAAGCACTACCACTTGGATACAAATTTGTATGCAATCAAACTCAGTGATTGCTACAAAAAAGTTGGTGCCTACATCACAGAGATGGAAAGGTTTACATAGGTTAGTAACCATAGTGCTTTGTTTCTGTGAGTAGAGACCCCTTCCTGCTTGTGTTACCACAGCCCATGCATCAACCGAGGCATGGTCATTTACAGCAACTCTAAAAGGATATTTCCCAGGTAAGTTAATTTCAATATGTGTATTGAATAAAGATTAAAGTGGACATTGATAGAAGGAATTATGTTACGAGACATTATTCGGACCTGAGACACATGAATATATCAAAATAAAGAAATTTTAATTTACTAATTATGAATCCAAATACAAGTGAAATCTATACTGATATAGCAAAAAGCTCGAGGACAAAATTTCATGGAAAGTTTGCATAAGCAGTGCAACAAGAGCACACAAAACTAAATTTCATGCAAAGCTTTACAAAAATGCCGAGTATCACATATCATCAAACAAACCAGTAATAAACATAGAGAAGAGAAATTTTCAAAACAAAAACTCATAAAATCACAATTAAGCCCCAATGGACAAGAGCCAGTCAATATGATCACCAAAACCTGCAAACTACCTTTTCCTCAAAAGACATAAAAGACACTGAAATACCAAGGACCCCAAGAAAAGAATATATAAAAGAACAAATTAGCATGTAGACACATTCTCAAGAAAGCCTCCAAAACCAACAAAAACCGAAGGACTAACGGATCTAAGAAACAGTAACCAATATATCAACAATCCATCATACACTTAAAGAAAACCGCTTATTGTGATCGTAAACCAAAAACTCATAATTCAGGGGAAAAACATACAAGAAAAGGTTTCCAAGGAGCAATATTTCAACCAGTATCTAAAATTCCATCACAACACAAAAATCCAAACCCACTAGGCAAAAGTCATTAATTTACATTGATGTGGTAGCCAGCAAGTCCCATGGGCATCTTTTGTCTTAAATTCGATATGACTTTATTGCATCAATAAGGTTAAAGCAATGGATGAGGTCTGAAACAGTTTTGTAAGCAGCATCATTACAATCTACAGTGAATTTTAAGATTTGTGTTTCATCTATCATGTTTCTTAGTACATTGTAAAGAGATAATCAAGCCATACAGAAATATCAAAGTCTACCAAGTATTAGACTCATGAACACAAAAATAGATACTCAGTTTCCAGTGTAGAGGAATCATACAAAACCTCACTCAAACAAAATTGACAAAAGGTCTTTGAAGATGTTGCCATCCTTCCAGATCCCTTTATTAAAGTTTACAAGCATTTATTTCATAGATACTGCAACTTGACATACACTATTCTCCCTCAGACTGGCGATAATTGGGTACACTCTCATTCATACATGTGAAACTTGCTCCTCTTCGATATATGCATAGATGTAGGAAGTCTAGCCTTCATACACATGAAGATTTACTATGAAGAGAGCAATGTCATTCCCCAGTCACAAGACAACTCTTCCCAATGTCATATGCCAACAAGTAATCGATCCTATTCTACAAACACCAATTTAACGTCACAATTCAGAATATGGATGTGCCCGAAATTAGTTCACTCACATTATCCAGAGCAGTGAAAATTAGAGTCATTATTCATGATCACATGATGAATAACTGAAGCAATGCATTGTTTTCTTGGATGATTAGATAAGAGAACACCTTTGGATACTGAATAAAGAATAACATGCTCTGATTAGATAAGAAAAGAACAGCTGGAATGATAAAAATATCAGCATGGGAGAACCCAGGCACATGAAGAGCAGATGTTGCGGAATACTAATTTACTAAAAATATCCCTCTATTCAATATACAAAAGAAAACAGCACATAAGCACCACCACTATGATGTAAAAGACATTTATAGAACCAGACTAAGTCAATGCACTTAGGAAGTTGGTGGTTACATTATAGAGCCAAACATAACTGGACATGTCTCCCTTGTGCCCAATGCTAAACCACTCACAGTAACCTGACTTTCCAACACAAGATGATTGGAGTAGCAGAGATCAAAAGCAATTAACCAAGTGACAGTAAGCAAAATCAGTAGAAGAAAGGTTATTTAAAACTGCATTATATAAATCCAAAGCAGGTTAAACTACAACCAACATAGTTATCCTAGGTAATATAACATTTTAGATACAAAAGATGCCAGTAACCAGGTATGACCTCCTAGGCTTGCTAAAATGATGAGAAATCAGCATCTAGAATGTACAGTTAATTTTGAGAAATAGCACAGATGAAGGAAGAGGGAGCTGTCAGAAGTCAAAACCTGTCAGCCCTCTCAAGGGATTCACCACTCAGGATGAGCATTCGCCTGCAAGGCATAGAGTACAAAAGAGTAGATGATAATGAGGTAGACAGTAGAAAGAGAGAGTTCGATGAATGTTGAAATCTCACCACCCATGTAATCGTGGGTGCAAGGTTGTATTTATAATCATTGAGATATACAAGAAAGGGTTTTACAAGGCAACAAATAAAACATATTGCAAAAAGATAGGAGAACAATCAGCACTGTTATTGACTTGAGCTGGAACTAGGCTGGTTGGCAACATTGCTGGCTAAAGACCCGGATCTAGCTAACGCTTCAACATACAGCTCTAGATGATTTGAATTTTGAACTGATTTTGAATTGATACAGCTAATATCCTCCCTCAAACTGTGCATGGTAGTAAGACACAATTTGTGTTGCAAGCATTCCAAATCAAGACGAGTTTGAGGCTTGGCGAAGATATCAGCAATCTATGATGAGGTAAGGCACATGACGAGTAACCAATAGCCCAAGAGATACATGCTCACGAACATAATGATAGTCTAACATAATATGCTTACTACGAACATGAAACACTGGATTGACTGTCATATGTAATGAGCTCAAATTGTCACAATAATAAAAAAAAAAAAAACAGGGCATTAGGTAATGAGATATGAAGATCACGAAGTATAAATAACAACCAAGTTAATTCAGCTGCAGTTTGGACCATTGCTCTATATTTGGCCTCAGAGCTAGACTGAGAAACAATTGTTTCTCTCTTACCACACCAAGAAATAAGATTACTCCCAAAATAAGTGCAAAAATCAGTAGTTGATCGTCGAGTTAAGGAGAGTCCAAGAAAGCATATAAGTCTAGTGTACTAGATGCTTCAATGTGAAGACCCAAGTTGATGGTGTCTTTAATATACCTCAAAATCCTTCTCACCGTCGTAAAGTGACTATTAGTTAGAGCTTGCATAAATTGAGAGACATAATTAACACTGAATGAGATACCAGGCCTGGTTAGAGTCAATATTGCAATGCACCAACTAATGAGCAATAGTGATGTGGGTCTATGTATGGTGTAGAGTTCTGATTTGACTTAAACTTTTGAGACATAGGAGTAGAAATTGGTTTAGACTCATGCATAGGATCATGTTCTAACAAGTCAACAACATACTTAGCTTGATGAAACACAATACCATTGGAGACATGTGAAACTTGAATTCCTAGAAAATAATGGAGGGGATCGAGGTCTTTCATTGCAAACTCTAAATTTAGAGGGGCAATAACCTCATTGAGAAGAGCATCAGATGAGCCTATGAGAATTATATCATCCACGTACAAAAGTAAAATTAATGTACGTGCCGCTGAGTGAAGGATAAATAAACTGGGATCGGCTAAGCTGCAGAAAAAATCAGTTTCAAGTAAGAAGGAACTAAAACGATCAAACCAAGCTCGAGGAGCTTGTTTTAGTCCATAGATGGCTTTATGCAGCAAGCAGACATAGTCAAGATGTTCAGAACTTTGAAAGCCAGGAGGTTGCTCCATGAAAACTTGTTCGGATAACACATCATGAAGGAATGCGTTCTTTACATCTAACTGATGAATGCTCCACTTGCAAACAACAGCAATGGAGATAACTAATCTGATAGTTCCTGGTTTGACAACAAGTGAAAAAGTCTCAAAGAAATCAATTTCGTTAATTTTATGATACCCTTTTGCGACCAATCGAACTTTAAGCCGTTATAAAGATCCATTAGCGTTGAGTTTAGTTTTAAACACCCAGCGTAAACCAACAACATTCATTGACGAGTCTCTAGGAACAAGAGTCCAGATCTAATTGTGAGATAGGGCAGCAACTGCTTCCATAGCCTCTGTCCAACCATGATGCTTAAGAACAGCTCGGATAGTGTTGGGTTCTTTTGGAATAGGACCGTAGTCATGTAGCAGGGCATAGCAAGGATTGGGCTTGCGATTACATGATTTAGCACAAGTTGTCATATGAGGGAGACAGATATTTGAGAAAAATATGTACCAGTAGCAGATTTGTGAGATAGGACATCATTCATAGGCTCTTGAATTTCATTTGCTACCGTGGGTTCAAGAGGTGCATTGGTCAGAGGCAAAATACATGCATTAGGAACAGAGTGTGAAGCATCAGTGAGTAAATCAGAGATGACTATGGTCTTTTGTTAATGGAGCATCAGTTGGTGGAGGTTCATATGAGGGCATTTGTTGAGTGGAGTTTCTTGGAATTGAAGGACCATATGGAGAGGCTAAATTCGAAGGAAGCCATTCTTTAAAGGGAGTGACCATTGACTCAGGAGCACCACATTGAAGAGAGGTTGGTTCTTTAAATGGAAGTGTTGCCTCATCAAATACCAAATGGTGAGAGCTAATGGTCCGCCAAGTAGGAGAGTAGCAGCATCGATACCCCTTGTGCCTATCATTGTAATCCAAGAATACATAGGATAAAGACTTAGTATCAAACATACTTGTTTTAGTATCCCATATGTAAGGAAAGCACCATGAACCCAAAACCCAAAAGGAACCATAATCTGGTTGTTGATTGTGAAGCAAATAAAATGGTGACTGCCATTAATAGCTCTCACACATGGGAGCTACTACTTTATTGGACACAATCTTTATTAAACCAAAACTGTGAAGATGTGCTACGATAGATGCTTGAGGATGGCCGAGCTACTGATCTCATAATTTTTCAGTGACAACTCGAAATCTGGTTGAGAAGAAGGCAGCCGGAGAAGCACGAATGAAGTACAAGTAACTCTATTTTATTCCCCTCATCAGCGCCTTTTGGGTGACTCGGTCCTTTATGATAAAATCTTGATTAGAGAACTCATAGTTAACTGGATAATCGGAAGTAAGTTGGCCAATAGATAACAAATTCTTCTCTAAATCCAGAACCAAAAGAGCATCAGTTAAGGTAATTTGAGAAGAACCAGAATCAAGAGTAGCATCACCAATATGAGTTATACATAATAAATCCCCATTCCCAATAAGAACATGATCAGTACCATTGTAGGGACGAAGATTATGCAAAATACCTTCTTGAGAAGTCATATGAGCTGAAGCCCCTGTGTCCAACGTCTATTCTTCATCATTGGCATGTGAATCAAAATGAAGAGCTGCATATATCTTTGGTAAATTGTCACGATTAAACCTATGCCAGCAACGGAGGGCATTGTGACCTTGTTTATCATAGTTTGACAAACAAAATCGCGATTGTTCTCTTGGGAATTGTTAGGTGCAACAGGGGTAGAGCTTAGAATATTTGGTTTGGCCGAAGATTGGTTAACAAAAGCAAAACCCTTACCCTTAGAGGAGAAATTATCTTAGTTTCTTGGCTCTTTGTTGTGTGACTTGGAGTTGTTTTTCTGCCCAAAGAAGGCAATGTAGGCAGCCTGATCTGGAGAATGAAGGCTCACACATGCTTCATAACTTTGCAGCAAAGGAACCACTTCGCCATAGGAGGGCATAGGAGGTTTGAGCATTAGAGTAGTAAATAGTTCATAGCGAGCACCAAGACCGTTAAGCAAGAAAAAAACCTTTGTTTTGTCACTTACCGGATGTCCAATAGCAGCTAGGCCATCACAAATACCTTTAAACTTGCAAAGATAGTTGTTGAGAGACATTTTTGGATCTTTCTCCATGTAGGTAAGTTGTTGAATGAGTTGAAACTGCGCTCTTGAGAGGCTTGAGCATAGGCTTCTTTAAGAGCAGACCAGACTTGTGCAGAAGTATCAAGGCTAATGACAATGCCAAGAGCTTCCTTGGACAGAGTTCCAATGATCCACCCTTTAAGAAAACGATCAGTAGTTTTTCATTTCTGGTACTCAGGGTTTGGAGCAGGGGCAGCATTCGATCCATCTGCTACTGGAAGTACAGCAGTCGGAGATGACATGTCGCCAATGAGATAGCCTACCAACTCTTAGCTTTATGCAAGAGCAAGAACCTGCTCACGCCAAAGAGGATAGTTTTTTGGTTTCAATCTAAGTGTGACAAAATTGCCAACATTAAGAGATGAGAAAGATATGTTTCTTTTTGAAAGAAAAAAAGGCACTCCTCACAATTTGAGTATTCTGATACCAAGTAGAAAGAGAGAGTTCGATGGATGTTGAAATCTCACCACCCATGTAATCGTAGGTGCAAGATTGTATTTCTAATCATTGAGATATACAAGGAAGGGTTTTACAAGGCAACAAATAAAATAGATTGCAAAAAATTAGGAAAACAATCAGCATTGTTATTGACTTGAGCTTGAACTGTGTTGGTTGGAAACATTGTTGGGCAAAGACTCGAATTTAGCTAAGGCTTCAACATACGACTCTAGATGATTTGAATTTTGAATTGATTTTGAATTGATACAGCTAATATAGATGAGGAACATAGTAGTGTGGTTGCTCACCTCCTTTCGGTCATTCCTAATGCTGGCAATGGTACTAGCTTTGTAACACTCGCGGTCGTAGCAGAGGGTGGAAGAGTTGTTTTGCCAAGTATTACAGTCGGTATTGTTTGAAGTCAAGGTGGTGGGCTTAGTCCAGACGAGGGCACTCTGAAAGGTGAAGCCACATTCCGCGGGTGGAATGCAGCATCCTGGCTGAATAGAAAATAAGAAGATAACACAATTTTTTAAGTTGAACAGGAATTAAAGTTGCCTAGTATGGGAGTATTAAACAATGCATATGTTTAACTAAACATAGAATTGTGCAAATTACAAATGGATGATCTGGACAGTATGTTGTTATATTTTATATACAAAATGAACATAACTCTAAGCAAATAAACAGCATACGTTGTGAAGCAAATAAACTAATATGTCTCCATTCAATAAACTAAGAAACTGCATGAGAGAGAGAGAGAGAGAGAGAGAGAGAGAGAGCACATGAAGGTGCAGAAACACTTGGATACAATATTGCAACAAAATCAAGTTCAACCACCACCTAAAGCTCAATAAGAAAAAAAAATCTGAAGGACTACAATAAAACTAATATGCCTTTGTTCAATAAACTAAGAAACAGCATAAGAGAGATTCTCCTCAAAATCACTGCCTTTCATAGAAGCAAAATTTTAGACTTGTTGAAGAAAATTTTGATCCATTATTTTCTCTCTTTTTCTGCCTAGATTTTCTCTTTCAGGTGCCAAAAAAATGAAAAAGAAATTTTCGTCTAATAAAACTTTTCTTTCACTTTCTTAGCAACCAAGTAGAGTCTAAATAGCACAGCCACAATGCATTTTTTATTTTTTAAACTCATTTGTCACAATTTTACATCCATAATTTGATCTAGAAGTATGTACAAAAACTTATAATATCAAAACTTACATAGCTAGTAAAGTCTCGTGGTAGTTAGTATTTGAGCAAGGATTGGGGAGCCACCTCTGTCTCGGGGTCCCCCGGCGGGCATCCCCAACCACACATGAACCAGCCATAAACTAGTGATTGTATGGTGGAGGGAGTTCATCCTTTCCTTGTTGTGTAGGATTGGAGAGAGCATTTGATTGAGATTTGTGTCATGATTTCTTCTCATCCCCATCTATTTGCGCACATATCCCTTATTATGCTGTCATACAAGCACGCAAAGAAGCTTCTTGGATGCTCCGCGACCCACTCTACCCGCTCCCGTTCCCAGCTGTATTCCTGGGCATCTCGCCGTAGATCTGGCAAAAGCTTCCCAAACAGGCCATCCATGTGTCAAACTTTTCTTGAGATATATTTCCTGAACAAATTATGGAAGGCTAAAAAAATTCTTTCTCCAAAAAATAAAAGCTCGAAAGAATTCAAAAAATTATTAATATATAATGTAGGCTGATATCTTATGACGTAATCAAACTATACTAACTAAAAATATTTAGGATGGAGATTTTTTTTTTTTCATGTTAGCGCTGGATAACCAATATCGGTACAAATTAATAAATTCTAATAATATGAAAACCCTGGATGGTAGGCAGTGTCATAATCTAACTAATTCTTCCTACATTTTGTTTGACATCTTCTTCATGAAACTTGCGCTTCTTCCATACATGGAGAGAGGTAGAAGGCCTAGCCTTTTTTTTTTTTTTTTTTATATCGGCTGCCCACACTAATCTCGCATAAACACAGCCAGCTGAATTTATAAAAAGTATGCCAAGTCTAAAAGATCCCTACAGAATGTTGGGCAGCAAAAGAAGCGACCCAATCAGTAGCTCTATTTGCCTCTCGTAATATATGCAAGGCCCGGAAAGCACAAAACTCCTTTAGCATCAGCCGGATGTCACCTAAAAACAGGTGCTCCACCTCTTTCCGCCCCATCTTCAGTATGGCTCAATCACTATGGCTGAGTTCCCCTAAGGATGATACATCCCGTCTCTAGCACGTCTCGCTCAATCACCTAGGCTTTGCACATCAAGCAAATAATGTCATTCCTCAGCCACATGATAACCTTTTACCAAAGTCATAAGCTGATCTCGTTCTCTGACCACCAATTTAGCAATCACCACACGAATTCCTTCCGGCCAGACTTCATTGATACTATTTCCCTTTCTTTCCACCACTGAATTATTGAGAGTATACGAAAGAAGGCATCAAGAATGATAAGAGTTCTGTGCACCAAAAACAACCGCAAAACCAAGTGATAGTGAACAGTGATATAGAATAAGGGGTCCTAACCGCTTTATATATGAATTCAACGAGACAACCTACAGCCAATATAATGATCCCAACACGACATGAAAAATATGAAATATAGTAGTCACTGAAGATGTCCTAAGCTAATCCCAGTGGAGTAGCAGCTAACATCCAGAATGTACAGCAAGAAAAAAGAAAAGGAAAAAACTAATCAAAAACAAGAAGCAGCAGGACGAAGAGGCCTCATCGAATCCTGCTGGCCCTCTATGGGTATCCTTTCCATCCGCCATAAGCATTGTCCCGCCTGTTGTTCCTGAAGGCACAGCAGCCGATCGAGTAGACAATGATAAGGAAGACAAGGACTATGATGTTGATGATCGCAACCTTCTTCCAGTCATCCTTGATGTTGGCCAGCACACCAGCCTTGCAAGATTGGCAGCTGTAGCAAAGGATGGAAGGGTTATTATCCCACGCATTGCAGTCTGTGTTGTTCGATGTTGAGTTGTTGGATTTAAGCCAGACAGTTTCACTCTGATAAGTGAAGCCGCATGCTGTGGGTGGCTTGCAGCATCCAGACTGAATAAAGAAAAGCATATAGAGGTCATAAGGTTTAAGCAGACCAAGAATCAAGAATTATCAAAAAAAAAAAAAAAAAAAAGGTAGACCAAGAGCATCAAGAGATTCATCAAGAGATGCTAAGCAAATATAAGACAATACAGTATGTGTACAGTAAAATATGAAACACCTTTGGAATGTTAAATGAAGACCACTGTGCTCTTATAAATAAGAGAAACACAACCAAACTGATAAAGTAACATGCTTTCTGCTATCATGAGAGGGCCCAGGCACACGAAGAGCAAATGTTCTGGAATCATAAATTACTAATTAAAAAGTTCAATACGCAAAACAAAAACAGCACAAAAGCACTACCACCTGGATATAAGATATATAAGACCACACTCTGCGATTGCATCGAAGAGGTTCGTGTTTACATTATAAAGCTAAACAAAAAAATAAAAAGTGTAGTAACCCTAATGCATGCATTATTTTTGTGTTCAAATCTCCACATGTTTGTATTCAATCACCCAGCACGTATGCTACAATCAAGGGTAGGTAATTGACGATAACTCAGAACCACACATTTTTCCAATGCAAGTTAATATCTGCATATAAAAGAAAGTTTGAGAAACAATTAAGTAGACCATGATAGAAGGTATTTTGTTAAGTCACGCACTTAAAACACGTAAAACATGGGGAAAAAAATCAGATCAGGAAGAACAAATCCAGATGGAATTGAGATGCATCTGGATATAATAAAGAACTCAAGCAAGAAACTTCATGGAAAGTTTACAAAAGCAGTGCATGGTGAGCCAGCCTATGACTGACCACACATAGTCAAACAAACCAGAATCCAAGGTGTTGGATTTTGGAACCAATCAAGAAGAAAGGTGATAAAAAAAACACAGCAAATTAGTCACAAGTCTAGTTGAACTGTTAAAGATTGCAAGGAAACAGAACATTTATCTGCAAGAAAGAGGTAATATTTCTCTGCAATCTCTATAAGAGACATTTGGATTTACTAACAACCCCTAAATCAAGAAACCACAGATGATGATTGAACCAAAAGACAGGTTGAAAGATTCAAGAAAACAGATAAACCCTGCAATTCAAAAGGAGTTGATTGTGAAAAGGCACCTACTTCTCAATCCAGACGGCGTCATCTATGGGTGGGAAAGGAAAGAATGTTAATATCATGAAAACTAACAGACTGATAAACTGCCTGGCAAAGTTAATTTTCTTAGAAAATCCAGTTTTTCATTTGTTTGTTCCAAGAGAAACTTAACAAATTTGAAACTTTCATCCCGAATATCTGAAAAACCAACGGAAAAAAGTGGTAGTTTCCGTTTTCCTTTTCCCTATATCTAATTGCTACCGAACAAACCCTAAAAAGGAAAATAATTAATTGCAGTTCCCGAAAGAAAAGAGAAAAGTGCCCCTTTCCAACCGTCTAAAACGATACAGAGATAAGAAGACATATGGCAGTTACGGACTGTCTAAAAGACGAATTAAATTAATGAAAGCCAAACATGGAGCCCCAACGGACATGAATCACTCGATTTAATATTCAAAATCCGAATTTTTTTGTTTTTTTCTAGAAAGAAAGCTCGAAAAAAGAAGGATCTTAAGAAAGGAAGTATTGCACAAAAAAAAAAAAAAAAAAAAAAAAAAAAAAAAAAAAAACTGGAACCAGCGTGAAAAAAAATGTCAAGAGAACCCCAAACCAGCGAACCCCTAATAATGGGGCCAACGGATGAAAGAAACCGTAACCATATACTCCGAGAAAACCACCGATTAAGATCTTATACCAAGCAAGACCGAAAATTTCATCAAGATCCAATTCTTTTAGAAGCCCAAAATCCCCAGATGAAACTAATTAATCTATAAAGAAAGACAAGGAAAACAAAAAAAAAATAATGTTCAAATCAGCATACCTGAATGGGAGAGAGGCTGCCTTGGATGAACTGATCGAGGGTCTGGTTCTTCGCCTGCAAACGCTGGCAGACCTTGCTGTCCTGGAGGCAGCTCCGGATCTTGGCCCAGTTTTTGCCGTTGTTGACCCTCTTCTGAAGCCAGTTGGAGTAGTCCCCGAGGCGGTACTCCTTGTAACCCCGGCCAGAGACGACCTCACCGGCGCCCTTGTTGGTGACAACGAAGGCGAAGACGGTGAAGCAGAAGAGGAGGACGATGAGGAGGAACATGCAGAAGAGGTAAACCCAGAGGAGCCAGGAGACGCGGCAGCAGGCGCCGACGAGCCCCGCGAGAGAGACGACCATCAAGAACACGCCGACGGCGATCACCGGCCCCTGGAGAAACTTCTCGCAGTCGGTGCTCCCCCTCGTCGCCAGCCATATCCCGCTGCCGAGGATCGGGATCGACAGGAGGAACGTCAAAAAGTTCAGGATCCCGATCAGGTTGTTGCTCAGCCGAAACATCTTCTTGATTTCTTCTTCACCTTGGGCCTATACACACCGCGGAGGACCAGAACTCAAAGGTAGAGTTGGGGAGAGGGAGAGGAGCGGAAATGAGGAATGCGTTGAAAGGGCGAGAGACAAGCGTAGGCATAAATAGCGACCGGGGAGTCGGTAGCGTGAGTGTGTAATTGGGGAAGGCCGCGTGGGAGTTCAAACAGGAAACAGCGAACCGCGTGACGCAACGCGTACATCAGTTTCCAGGCAATGGATGTCGTGGACCTCGTGGTCGAACGGATAAGTTAAGCCTTTGGATGAGTTTTTTTTTTTTTTTTTTTTTTTGCTAAATTTGGATGAGTTTTTAGCGTAACGGGACGAGGGGATGGGGATATTTGAACCAGATAGCGATGGCTGAGGTCATTTGACTGGTGGCAAAATAAAATTTTGCAAGCTTTAGTGAAGGATAAGGACATAAAGTGAAGGCAACGAGAGCACAAGGACAGTTTCATTAATTAATAAAACATATTTAAGCACACAAGTACTGTAAAGGAATCAAATTTTAAAAAAAAGGGCAAAGGTAGTAGGAATTGTGCACAATCTACAGAATTCGACACATCCGTCTCACATAACCTTCAAATTCAACATGTGAGCAAACCATAAATGAGAGCCCTGCATATAGCGAAAGAGTGTCTGCTTTGAGATGACCGCATCAAGTGAACTTCGATTGATATCAAGGATTAATCCACACTTCAAGATGTACTATGAGATAGAAGTCGTTCCACAAAATATTATAAAATTTGAAAAAAATTAAAATTTAAAGTTAAAACCTTTTATAGTGAGAAATGGGTTTGAAAGTTGACCCAGCACATTTTTTTATTTTTCGTAAGTATCTAAGCTAGCTCACTCCAAAATTATTTTTGAAAATTTATGAATACAAATCTACCATATAATTTTATGATTTTGCTGGTTGCATTGATCGAATTTATTAATTTATAGGATTTTTAGCTTAATTATTTAAATAAATTTTTAATTAGATTTGGAATTGATTTGAATTGTAAAAATTTAAATGGGTCGGGCACGGAAAAGATAAATTTTATGGATATTCTAATCGGTTGCTATTTGCACCAGAGCCAGCGTTCAAGGAGGAAATCGTTGTGGAGCAATGATGCTACCTCCCATGTGAAACGTTCAAACTGTCCAGTTGTAATTAAATCCAATAATTAGGTGAGAGCGCACCGTCCATTATTCTACATTTTCGACGTGACTTGTACGCGACCACGGCAGCCCGAGCACCGCTGAGTCGAAAAAGTCTTCTACCTTTTCGAAGGAAGGAAGGAAGTATGAAGTATCGGACACCCTTCGCCGCATGCGGTTAGGCTGTCGTTTCGTTCGTCGACCGCGGCGAAGTTAACACGTAGCGCAGCGAGTTCGTCTTAAGCAATCCTGTGGTTTTTTTTTTTTTAAGCCTATGCCTTATATATATATATATATATATATATATATATATATATATATATATATATATATATATATATATATATATATATATATATATATATATATATATATATATATATATCAGGTATGAAGACATAAAAAAAAAAGTGCAACATATAATCTTCCCTTCTAGCCACAGTTTTTTTTTTTTTAAGAATGATTAGCTATATATCAAATTATCCAATCTGCTACTTCTTTGGTCTTACGATATATATATATTTTATCTATAAAATTATTTTATTAATAATTATGATCTGAATATTTTTATTTTTTGGCCAATATATTAAATTATAGATGACAAGACGAGAACAAGTTTTCAGTCACCTCGCTTGCCATTTTGATCCACTCCCACTCCATCAATTAAATGCGCCTCGTATTGCATGTATAATTGCCAGGAAATCGGAGAGCGGACGTGGAGAGCGGACGCGGTCGAACAGTTTGCCCACGCGTAGGAGTAAATTCGCCTCATATTGCATGTATAATTGCAAACGCGTTGTATTGGATGTATTAAAGGAAGGAAGCGCCTCGTAGGTTGACCACCAGCTTCAAGCGCACCACAAGATGCTTCCCAGAGTTGATTTGCTTTCTAATGTGTAAAAATAAAGAAGCTTGCATGAGCATTAGTAGGTATAAAGCCACAAGATCCATTTGATTCTTTTTTTTGAATAGCAAAATAAATATTTAAAAAATAATTTTTGAATAATCCATTTTTATCTATAAAAAATAAAAGTAGATACAAAAGGAGTAGTCTATGATGTTTCTCCTTTGGAGTGGTTGTGCCTGCCACATGCAAGTTTGACCGGCATATATTTGTTTCTTGATTACGCTCTCTCTCCCAATGAAGGCACAAGCTTTAATATCTACTTCTTTCCCTTCACAAACAAACAAACGTAGCCAAAAATGACTTGTCTGAACAAATAAAATTTTGCATATTTATTATTTTTATCATAGATATTATTTGTCCAGATGCATCATAATAATCATTATTACATAATCAAGGCGTTAGATAGTTTGGCTATCCCTTTCTTGGTGTTTTAAAGATTAATTTTGATAAATCTGTATGTGGTGACATAACTGCAGTAGGTTTTGTGATACGAGATGAGCATAACCGTCTAGTGAAGGTTGTAGGAAAGCAGCTTATATCTTGTGTCATGCCATATGCAGAGTTGGTATGCTATTATAGTAGACCATCATAGAAATCATCATAGATCTTGTAACTGTCACAATCTAGAACCTCACCTAAAAAGACCAACCGAAAAATATTATTTGGATTCCTTGATCTTGTATAAGTACCCAAAATCTACCTAACAAATAACTGATGTGAAACTAAACACACGCCCATACAAGTCCTCACATACTTTCTCTGTTTAAGCTCTGATATTCTAATCAGGCTAAGAGTTCAAAACCATTCAAATCTAATCATAAACACTACAATCAGTCTGTGGTCAGCCTCAATAGATCCGTACTGCAATGTCCCTAGTCCACATAGGTTATGGGCTAGATCCGCTCTAATACTATTTGTAACAACTCAAAAACCTCACCCAAAATGACTAGCCGAAAGATATTATTTGGATTTCTTGATTTTGTATAAATATTCAAGATCCATCCAACGAATAACCAATGTGAAACTAAACACGCCCCCATGGATCCTCATAGTAACAACTATTATCTGCTTCATAAAATATCATTTTATTTTTATATTTAAACAATTATCACTATAATAATTGTTATAATAGATAATAATATACTATTATTATTATTATTTATTTTATTGGCTTTTGACTAGTGATAACTTGATACACCTCCTTTCTTCACCTGAAACTTATTGAGAACCCACCCAATCTGGGCCAATTAAAATTAGACAAAATAGGATTATGGCAAACCTCCAAGTCTCACCAATGAAATTTCTATCCATAAGGCATGTCGCACTTCATCGTTCATCAATATAATGGCCTAAGGTTTAACAGGTAAGAGTTCCCTAGACGCAGGAATCTAGATAAGCTGGCCTTGCTTTGATATTATGTCCGACGGCAGGCCATACCAACAACCACTAAGAAGCGATCCGCAACCACAGATTTGCATGCAGTACTCCCCGAGAATGACAAAAATGGCCACCTCTCCAAGTTCTTCTAAAAATCTTCTCATGTCGATTATCCTCGATCCAATGTCCCTATCATCTTTCTCTATGATGGCTGGGCGGACCCCCACCTACATGATAGAGGAAATCCTTTTCCCTCAATGGAGATTCTCTCCTGTGTTTTTCTCTCCATTAACGGTGGGCCTCCTTCCATGTCTCAATAATGCAGCAGGTCAGTGCCTCTTCAAAAGAATTCCATTGCAATCCGATGGGCCAGACTTATTTCCACCAAATCCAGCAATGATGAAAGGATAACTCCCATAATTTCACATTTTCACTGCAGATAGTTCTTGAAGCTAAACATAGCGAGGTGTATATGGGATAACCAACACAGAAACCAACATGAAGACCACTGAGTTGGTTTGCAAGGAAATAATTTGCTGATAAAGTTGTATCAACGCATTACCAGTCATCCTTTTGTTCAAGCAAATGTTAAAAATCATCACAAATAAAAGTTGTCATGCAATCAGCAGCAAGAATTCTGTAACAGCACTAGGAATCTAGGAAGAGTGGTCAAGAGCAGCAAAGTTCTAGGCATTGGTCACTTAGAGGGGGGCCGGAAAAGTGCCACTCTCCTTTTGCTCATTCCATTTCTCAATCTGGATCAGTCAGGAAACAAAAAAGGGTCAATAAAAAGGGGAGAGACAAATCAAACATGACAGTTAGTAATACATAAGGTGCAAAAAGGCTGTAAGTCAGATAAGAAGGTTGGATAGGCTTATCACCATGGTGCATCTTCTCCTCCATTCCATGGTGCTGATAGAACACAAAGAGAAATATAAACAACCTTCCCGATCGGTACCTTCATTCCATCCATGCAGAGTGGTTGGGTTTGGTTATATAAACAGTTTTTTTTTCAGATCCACCGATGTGGGACTAAAATGAGGTGGTTTTTTGGCTTCCGACGACGCTTTTAACGACGCTTAAAAGCATCGTTATTTAACAACGCTAAAAAGCGTCGTTAAAAGCGTCGTCAATTACATATTAACTTTGACGACGCTTTTAAGCGTCGTCATTAGCCGACGCTTTTAAAAAGCGTCGGCGAATGTTGACGGGGGAAAAATTTTTGCCGACGCTTGGAATAAGCGTCGGCAAATAAGAGTCGGAAATTTACTTTTTTGGCGTAGTGCCACTAACAGAGATAAAAATAATGATAATAAAGTAAAGTAAATTTAAGAAGAAAGGAAAGTTCCAAAAAGCATAAGAAAGAGATGAGAAAACAGAATAGAGTCGCAACATGGTTCCATTGACAATAGGCACTACAGTAAAATTAGAAAAAGCCGGCCCTTTTTTGCCGACGCTAGAAAAAAGCGTCGGCAAAATTTTCTGCTGCGCCAAATTTTGCCGACGCTTTTTAAGATCGTTGGCAATTTGAAAGAATCGACGACGCTTAAATGCATCGTCACAGTCCTCTAGCGAAATCGTTGCTGGAAAGCATGGGAACTGGACCTATGACGATGCTTTTAAGCGTCATTGTTGTCCCCTGCCTAAGACGATGCTTATAAGCGTCAAATATACACGACACGTATAAGCGTCGACCAAAGACGATGCTTATAAGCACCGTCTAAGGCTAGAATCCCTCAAAACCCAGCGCCTGAATCCGATCGAGCCCTCATTCTGCCCTAGCTACTCCCCCTATTTCTCCTCTCCGGCTTCCGTCTTCCTCCTCTCCGGCACTGCCCTAACTTCCGTCTTCCTCCTCTCCGGCGCTGCCCTAGTCACCCGTCTTCTTCCTCTCCAGTGCCGACCGTCCGATTCCAACCTCCTCTCCTCCTCCCTCCTCTCCGGCGCCAACCGACCAACCCCGACCTCCTCCACCTGAGGTATTTTTCTCCTCCTTCCTCCTCTCCCTCCTTCTCGCTTGTTCTCCTCCTTCTCCGCCTCTTCTTGTTCGTGTGTTCGTGGGTGTTTTTTTCTTTTTTTACAGATTCTCTAGCTTTGCCTTCACCCGAGGATCTCCTCCTCCTTCCTCCTCTCCGGCGCCGTCCGAGCAGCCCTCAAACCTCGATCGAGCGGCAACCCTGATAAGTATGATCGTTGGTGCACAATGAACAATTATTATTTTTTACTATTTTGTTGCTATTTGGCTAAGTTAAAAAATTGAGTATCAAATCAGTTCTCCTAAGAGCCTATTTAGATAATCTATCAAGATTTGGATTGAATTTTCTACTGGATTTATAGGCTTGTAAGCCCATTTGAGTACCGTTTTTATCAACCCAACACTCTCCGGCCTGAATCATGTGGGACTTTTTTCCTCCTTGGAGATTAATAGGCCTAGGATCAGTTAACAAATCCAACCCCCCAGCTTCCCCAAGAACCTTTAATCAAAGGAAGGAAACATCTCCAGCAACTTCCCAAGAAATCAGTAATTGCCTTACTTCAAATGAAAATTCACATATCCATACCATTGATCATGGTCACTGTTGCTGGAAATTGGACCCGGGGGCCGCCGCGAAGCTGGGGAAGGAGGAGCTCCGCCGCGGGGAGGGCGGCGGCGGTGCGCCGGCCGGCTGCGTCCTCCTGTGCCCTCCTGGGGTGTGTGAGAGAGCGGAGAGGAGAGTGCGTCCTGTCCTGTCCCGTCCTGCAAAAAAGAAGCCGGTGGCCGGGCTCCCCGGCGCCGGCCCTCCGATGCTTAAGTCAGAGGGGGCAAATATGTGGAGAGAGCAAGCCAGAGGGTGAAGAAGAATAAGAGGATATTGGTGCTTAATTGTCTGTGCTGTTGTGTTTCGGTCCCTCTTCCTCTCTTTCCTCCCAGGCTCCCTTTTATAGAGGGATTTTATGTTGCCCGGGAGGTGACAGGGAGTTTGTCCTCTTTTGTAATAATTGGGCACGATTTGGCCCATTAATGGCATAGTGGAAAATAAGGCCGACTCAGACCGGAACCAGGGAGTTGTCACGGTCGATCGGACCTGTTGGAGTGGTTGAACCGCCGGCCGTGGTAGGCCCGGGGTCCATGGATGGTAAGCGCATTTATTACCGAATGAACCGGCGGTCAGGGAGAGCCATACGCTTTGATGGTTCAGTGATCCGGAGATCGTCTTGAGCCGTGTTCATTAAATGACTGAGCGCATCGGAGACTTGAGGGGGTCTCATGCATTAATGGCAGGTCGTGCCAAATACCTGCGGAGATCTTATGCCTTGACGGCTTGGAGATAGCGGCAGGTTGTAGTGGAGTTGTCAAGTCCCTCAGGGGGTTAGGTAGGAGTTGAACACCTGGTCAAGGCAATCGGCTCGGCAGGGGTGCCGAGCCGAGCTGGTCGCCCAATGGGGCGCCCTGTGGCGGGGTCGCTTCTAATGCTCCTGGTCGGCGCCCTTTGGTCGAGCGCCTTCTAGCCGAGCGCCTTTATTTCGCGCGCTTTCCTCTCTGGTCAACGCCTTCTAATCGAGCGCTTTTCTGGTCGGCGTCCTCTGGTCGGCTCTTTCTAGCCGAGCATCCCTATTTGGTCGTTGGTTGGTCCGAGCGCCTCTTGGCGCTCCGGTCGGCACTCTTGGGCCGAGCATCTTTTCAGATCGGCGCTCTCTAGCCGAGCACCCCTCTGGTTGGTGCTCTTTGGTCGGCACTCTTCGGCCGAGCGCCTTTCCGGTCGGCGCTTTTTGGTCGAGCGCCTCCGTGGCGGTATGACTTGGGGTTTTTCCCCCAACACTACCCTCCGACTTCCGAGTTCCAGTTGGCTACCAGCTGGAGCGCGGGAAGTAGCTTTAGTTGGGCCGTTACGAATTCTGAAAATTTTAATTTATTGCGCATTTTGAATTATCGGACGCTTCGAAATGCCTTTAATAGGCGGCGTCTCTTCTTTCCCGAAAATCCTCATTATTGGGACACCTTTTGCGAGGCGTCCTCGCGCCGTGGGCTCATGATGGGGCCGCACGATCCGATGGGGCGCTTCGGCGTTCGAAGCGTTAGCCCTAATTAAATGCGTCGTTCTGTCTTTTGGACTGACACGTGTGGTCATCTCAATGGGGTGCGGCTTTTCTTTTGCCGATCGGGGCCGTTGGGGAGGTTTATATAAACTCCCCCTCTGGCCCTCCGTCCCCTTCCTATTGCCTTCTGCTTCTAGCTTTTCTTCCCCCAGCTTTTCACAGTCCGAAGTTCTTTTCTCCGACGTCTTCCCCAGGTCCCCCTTTTTCTTTTTAATCTCTCTTTCTCAATGGGTTCTCTTTCCAGTGAGGTTGTATCTACCATGAGCGTCCTGGAGGTCGAAATGACCGAAGAGTGGTTCTTCCCTCTTCACGGGTTCCGTTTGGAACCCGCCAGGCGTGGGGATCGGGTAACTGATCCTCCGGTAGGCCGGATTGGAGTGTACCTAGAGTCACTCTGGGCCGGTCTCCGATTTCCTCTTCACGGCTTCGTGAATGAGTTGCTGATGGTATGCCGGCTTGTTCCGGCGCAGCTCGCTCCGAATGCCTGGAGGACAGTGATCGGTTTCCTGTCACTGTGCTTACTGCACGGGATTCCGACCTCTGTCAACGTTTTCCGGCGACTTTTTATTTTTAAGTCGAATCCGGGAGACGGTGAGTGGCTCTACATTGCCCTTCGGGCGGGTCGGCCACTTTTTCATGGTGCCCCCTCATCCATTCATGGCTGGAAGGAGAAATTCTTCTTCCTTGGTTCTGCACAGTCCTGGGGGTTTGACCCCAGGTGGGGACCGGCTCAACTCAAGTCCATCAACAAATCCCCCAGACTTTCTCCACGTGAGCAGGGGATCCTCGACGCCATCCGCAGCCTCGGGGACGGCATCTTACTGAACGGCCTCATATGTGAGGACGCTTTGGTGAACGTGGGCTTGAGCTCGGTACGTCCCCATGGTAACGATAGTTAGTGTCTCTTTTTATTTCCTTACTGTTCTAATGTTCTAATCCTGTTCGCCTTTGCAGATATCGCAAAGATGGTGACTAAAAGCGAAGTCCTCTATGCTCGCTTCCAGAAGAGGGCAGCCGAGCTCTCGGGCGAGCCCGCCGAGCCGAGGAAGAAGCAGAAGGTCTCGGCGACCTCAGCGACCCCGGCGACAGCAGTGGCCGAGGCGGGTCCTTCTCGCCCCGCGCATTCCGATGCGGGTCAGAGGGAGGGCGCGGATTCCAGGGGCTCGGGCTCCCGGGGAGCTTCGGTGGTGCTCCCATGCCCGGTGCCCTTGGCACAAATCCCTGGTCGGCAGGATGCTTCAGTTGCCGACCAGGGGAGGAGTTCCGCGGGTCCCGCGCTTGCGCGCCCCGCCTCAGTCGTGCGGCAGTCAGATCGGCCGCTTGTCCGACCCCAGCCCCCTAGCTCCGAGCCGGGGAGCAGTCAGGGAGCCTCGGGGTCGGCTCCGCCGAGGCCAGCCGATGCTGGCCTTCCGGGCCCATCAGGCTCGGGGGAGCGAGTGCCTCTTGCACTCACCTGGTCGGTATTCGAGGGCGATTCAGCCCTCAAAAAATCCTCGAGTGACGCGCGAAATATTCCGGGTCGCGCTGCTCCCGGCCGACCGGGCCATGATACAGTCCATGAGCTTCAATGCCTTCATGGACGCTACCCGCTGCAACGCCGTCCGGGTAAGTAAAATTTTCGTCTGTGTAATTTGTAAAAAAATTTTACTCGCAGCGCCTTATGTCTTTCTTTTCGTCTCTTTTACAGCATTTGCACGAGACGGAAATGCTGATGCACATAGTCCAAGACTACCGGGAGCGGGCCGGGAGGTGCCAGCGCGGTTACGAGGAGGCCCAGGCGAGGTACCTGGCCGCCGAGGCGAGGTACCAGGCCTCCGAGGCCGAACGTCAGGTGCTCCAAGAGAGAATTGGAGCATCCGAGGAAGGAATTCGAGCTCTGACCGCCGAGCTCGATGAAGAGAAGGGCGCGCATACACTAACAAGGTCCGAAGTGCACGCCGCCGAGGCTCGTTTGGCCACAGCCGAGCTGGCGTTGGCCTCCCGCGAGCAGGAGGTGGGGAATGCCCGCCTCCGACACTTGGAGCTCGAGCGGGAAATAAAAATCCTCGAGCGGAAGGCCACATACCACGAGGCTCGGGAGCTCGAGGCTCGGGAGCAAGCCCAGAATGCGGTAAGGCTCTTCCGCGAGTCGGAGGAGTTTCACGACCTCCTAGCAGAGGAGGGCGTGAACGGGCTAATCCAAGTCTTCCGGAATTTCCGCAACCAACTGCGGCGGCTTCTCCCGAATTTCGATGTAAACCTGCTCCAACCGGGAGCAGGGGTCGAGAGGCCGGAGGCGGAGGCAGAAGCTCCGGGGGCCGACCAGGGAGGTCCAGCCGAGGCGACCGAAGCCGCCCCCGAAGCCGCCCCTGAGGCTACTCCCATTGCTGCCGAGGCTACTGAAGCCCCGACTGCTGAGCCTACCGCTCCCGATACTGCCGAAGCCGAAGTGGTCGAGCTCGAGCCTTAGTGTAATTTTTGTTATTTTTGTAAAGTCGGGATGGTCCCCCATACTTGTAAGGGCCAAATCCGAATTTTTGTACTCAGCCTACGGGCTTTTTGAAATGAATATACTTTTTTGGAAACTCGTCTGTTGTAGTCCAAGTTTCTCTGCTCGGATCCATTTTAGGTTCCGAGGACATGGGCCCTAGGGCCTCAGCTTTACCCGCCACAGGGTTTGGTTTTAGGTTTGGCTAGCCGAGCTCCATTGCTCGGCCCTTCGACCAGTGGTATAGCAACGCTTGTGCTTAAGGGATTTGGGCTCGGAGAGTCTTTCCGAGCCTAGCCCAGATTTCGACCAAGCCCTAAAGCGGTCACTGGGACAACTTTTTAGCAAAGTTAGTAAACTTTGGGTCCGAGCCCCACATTGCCGGGGCGGGTCGGATTCTTTTCCAGCGAATGGGTCGAATGCTCGTCAGCTCGTGACGGGGATTCAACACTGTTTATACCAAGTTTGTTGGTATCGTGAGTGTTTCACGCCGAGGCGACTAAAACACTCTGCTCGGAGTCCACTCTTTGAGGACGTCGGCAGAGAAATCCAAAACAGATAAGATAATGTAGAAACATTAAGTAAATGGGTACCTTGTACCGTGTGCGTCCTTGCGCCAAGGCGACTGAAGACGCTCCTCTGCTCGGGGTCCGTTCTTTGAGGACGTCGGCAGAGATCCAAGAGTAGATAAGATAATGTAAAAACATTAAATAAATGGGTACCTTGTACCGTGTGCGTCCTTGCGCCGAGGCGACTGGAGACGTTTCTCTGCTCGGACTCCGTTCTTTGGAGACGACGGCAGAGAAATCCAAGAATAGAATAGACAATATAGAGACATTAATGTGGAAACATTAATTAAATGGGTACCTTGTACCGTGTGCGTCCTTGCGCCGAGGCGACTGAAGACGCTTCTCTGCTCGAACTCCGTTCTTTGGAGACGACGGCAGAGAAATCCAAGAATAGAATAGACAATATAGAGACATTAATGTGGAAACATTAATTAAATGGGTACCTTGTACCGTGTGCGTCCTGGCGCCGAGGCGACTGAAGACGCTTCTCTGCTCGGACTCCGTTTTTTGGGGACGTCGGCAGAGAAATCCAAGAATAGAGAGCGAGCCGAGCTCGTTGGCTGAAGCCGGCGAATAACGAGCTGAGCTCGTCTTGGTCAATGAAGACCGCATCCCAATGCATCGGGTCATCCCGATAAATCGGGGCATCTCGACGTCTCGAGGCATCCCGACCGAGGTCGGGGTAGGAGAACGAGCCGAGCTCGTTGGCTGATGGAGCACGAGCCGAGCTCGTCGGTGGAAGTCGATGGAGAACGAGCCGAGCTCGTCTGGTCAGAGAGGACCGCAACTCATATCTCGACGTCTCGAGCTTCCCTATAACCGGGGCATCCCGACGTCTCGGGGCATCCTGACCGTGGCCAGGGTAGGAGAACGAGCCGAGCTCGTTGGCTGATGGAGCACGAGCCGAGCTCGTCGGTGGAAGTCGATGGAGAACGAGCCGAGCTCGTCTGGTCAGAGAGGACCGCAACTCATATCTCGACGTCTCGAGCTTCCCTATAACCGGGGCATCCCGACGGATCGGGGCATCCCGACGGATCGGGGCATCCCGACGTCTCGGGGCATCCTGACCGTGGTCAGGGTAGGAGAACGAGCCGAGCTCGTTGGCTGATGGAGCACGAGCCGAGCTCGTCGGTGGAAGTCGATGGAGGACGAGCCGAGCTCGTCGGTCACTTAAGACCGTATCTCGACGTCTCGAGCCATCCCGACGGATCGGGGCATCCCGTTGTGGCAGGGCATCCCAATATATTAGGGCATCCTGACGTCTCAGGGCATCCCGACGGATCGGGGCATCCCGACGTCTCGGGGCATCCTGACCGTGGCCAGGGTAGGAGAACGAGCCGAGCTCGTTGGCTGATGGAGCACGAGCCGAGCTCGTCGGTGGAAGTCGATGGAGGACGAGCCGAGCTCGTCGGTCACTTAAGACCGTATCTCGACGTCTCGAGCCATCCCGACGGATCGGGGCATCCCGTTGTGACAGGGCATCCTGACCGTGGTCAGGGTAGGAGAACGAGCCGAGCTCGTTGGCCGATGGAGAGCGCATCACGAACTCATGAACCATCTTCAGGGAGTCCACGTGGGTACTCTATCATCCCGAGATATCGGGGCATCCCAACCGTGGTCAGGGGAGGAGAAATAAACCTGGGATCATGAGATAACCAGGAAAATCGGTGAGCTTGAAATGAGTATGCAGATCATAAGTTTATTATGAAATGAAATCCACAGAATGAAATTCAATAGTTGAATAATGAGGGACCCCTTGGGGTTCTACTGGTGGTACACGCGGAGGTTTTCAGAGTTCCAGCTCCGCGGAATGGGAGTCCCATCTAGAGACCCCAATTTGTAAGTTTCGGATCGGCGGATGCGCGTGACTCGGTATGGTCCTTCCCAGTTTGGGGCCAGCTTCCCTTGCTCAGTTGGTCGGGAGGCCTCAGCTCTTCTGAGGACAAGGTCCCCTGGTCTGAAAGATTTGACTTTGACCCTGGCGTTGTAGTACTGAGCTGTCTTTTGCTGGTACCTCGCCATACGAACTCGGGCGGCCTCCCTCGTTTCCTCGACTAGGTCAAGGTTGCTTCTGAGCTGCAAAGAGTTGGAGCTGGCGTCGTGATGCTCGACTCTTGGAGAAGGAATCCCAATCTCCAGTGGGATGACAGCCTCCGTCCCGTATGTCAGGTTGAAGGGAGTCTCGCCGGTGGGGACGCGGAACGTGGTCCGGTAAGCCCACAGGACATTGTATAGGTCTTCGACCCATTGTTCTTTGGATTTGTCGAGCCTGGCTTTGAGACCCTGCAAAATAGTACGGTTAGTTACCTCGGTTTCTCCATTCGTCTGAGGGTGCGCGACCGAGGTGAAGCGATGGTCAATGCCAAGCTCGGAGCAGAACTCTCTGAAGTGGATGTTGTCGAATTGGCGACCGTTGTCAGAGATAAGGATGCGGGGAAGCCCGAATCCGCAGATAATGGACTTCCAGACGAAATCCCGCATCTTCTGCTCGGTGATCCGGGCGAGGGGCTCAGCTTCCACCCACTTTGTGAAATAGTCGATGGAGACGACCAGAAACTTCCTTTGCCCGGTGGCCAGTGGAAATGGCCCGAGGATGTCAATTTCCCACTGGGCAAAAGGCCAAAGGGAGCTGATAGAAGTCAAAGGAGCCGAGGGCCGGCGCTGAACATTGGCGTTCCTTTGGCACCGGTCACATCTTTGGACGAAGCCCATAGCATCCTTCTGGAGTGTCGGCCAATAGTATCCTTGGCGTAGAATTTTGTGGGCCAATGCTCGCCCTCCCAGATGATTTCCACAGATTCCTTCATGGACTTCGCGCATGGCGTAATCAGCCTCCGTTGGGCGGAGGCATCTGAGGAGGGGAGACGTGAAAGATCTCCGATAGAGCCTTCCCTCATATAGTATGTATCGGGTGGCGGAGCGCTTGATTCGGCGAGCCTCTCGTTCATCGGTGGGGAGGACTTCGTCTTGCAGGTAGCTGGTGAGTTCATCCATCCAGCTTGGCTCGAACTCAGTGCAGAGGGTCTGCTCAGGCTCGTCTGTACTGGGCCTTTGGAGATACTCCAGTACTACCGTTTTGGGAAGCTCGCTCATGCGAGAGGACGCCAGCTTTGATAGCTGGTCGGCCCTGAGATTCTCCGACCTGGTAACATGTTGAATGTGAAAAGAATCCAGGGTCGAGGTGAGATCCCATACCTTCTGAAGATACTTCTGCATGGTCGGGTCTCTGGCTTCAAAGTCGCCCATAATTTGGTTGACGACGAGCTGAGAATCACTGAAGGCCTTTAAGTCCTTCACTCCTAGCTCTTTGGTTAGCTTGAGCCCGGCGACAAGCGCTTCGTACTCCGCCATATTATTGGAAGCGGAAAACTCGAGGCGCAAGGCTTGCTCGGCGACCACCCCCTCCGGGCTGGTGAGGATAAGTCCCGCTCCACTACCCCCGAGTTTGAAGAGCCATCGACATGCAGAGTCCATATCAAACTCGGGGTCGGCTCCGTTGGTGGCTCAGGCTCGGGCTCGGCCTCGTCCGGTATGATACACTCGACTATAAAGTCTGCGAGCGCTTGTGCTTTGATCGCCGGTCTGGATCGGTACTCGAGGTCGAATTCCCCGAGCTCGATGGCCCATTTAGTGATTCAGCCCGCACGGTCTGATCTCTGCAAGATCTGCTTGACCGGCTGATCGGTCAGTACGGCCACTGTGTGGGCTTGGAAGTAGGGTCGGAGCCTTCGAGCTGAGATGACCAGAGCATAGACAGTCTTCTCCAGCTTGGAGTATCGGGTCTCGGCGTCCCTCAAGACCCGGCTGGTGTAATATACTGGCTTTTGGAGTTTACCCTCCTCTCGGACCAAGACCGAGCTTACCGCTACAGGGGAGACAGCTAGATATAGATAGAGAAGCTCTCCCTGTTGAGGCTTTGTGAGCAGGGGAGGGGAAGCCAGTAGATGCTTGAGCTCCTCGAAAGATTGCTGGCACTTGTCCGACCACAAAAAGTTCTTCGGCTTCTTGAGGGCTGCAAAGAATGGAAGGCAGCGCTCGGCCGAGCGGGAGATGAATCTCCCAAGGGCTGTCACTCGGCCTGTGAGCCGTTGTACCTCCTTGACCGTCCTGGGAGGCGCCATCTCTTGGAGGGCTCGGATCTTCTCTGGATTGGCCTCAATTCCTCGTTGTGTAATGATGAAGCCGAGGAATTTGCCGGAGGTGACCCCGAATGCACATTTAGCTGGATTGAGCTTCATCTGGTACTTTCGGAGTGTGGAGAATGCTTCATTGAGGTCGGCTATGTGGTCTTGCACCACCTTGCTTTTCACCAGCATGTCATCCACGTAGACCTCCATGTTTCGGCCTATTTGGTCTTTGAAGATTCGGCTGACCAGCCTTTGATAAGTTGCCCCGGCATTTTTTAAACCGAACGGCATCACTTTGTAGCAGTAAGTTCCTCCGTCGGTGATGAGGCTGTCTTTTTCTCATCTTCTGGCGCCATGCGGATCTGGTTGTATCCGAAAAAGGCGTCCATGAATGCCAGCAGCTCGTGACCCGAGGTGGAGTCCACGAGCTGGTCGATGCTGGGGAGTGGAAAGCTGTCCTTTGGGCAGGCTTTATTCAGGTCGGTGTAGTCCACGCACATACGCCACTTCCCGCTGGCTTTCTTGACGAGGACCACGTTGGCGAGCCATTCCGGGTAGGATATCTCCCGGATGAAGCCAGCTTCAAGGAGCTTGCCGACCTCCTCGGCTGCTGCTCGTTGTCGTTCAGGGGCAGCGCCTCGTTTCTTTTGTCGCACGGGCTTGCTGGTTGGCTTCACTTGGAGCCGGTGGACCATGATCTCCGGGTCTATCCCCGGCATGTCTGCAGGCGACCATGCGAAGACATCCATATTGTCCCGTAGGAAGTTGACGAGGCGACTCCTCTCGTGTTCGCCAAGGCCAGAGCCGACCTGCACGGTTAGCTCGAAAAAGTTCTCTCGTAAGGGAACTTGAATTAACAACTCACCAGGCTCTATCCGCTCTTTCTGGGGGTTGACCCGTGCCTCCATAACTTCAGTTGAGGGCTGGTCAGTTGTTGGGGCAGGTACCTCGGCTGGTCGTCTTGCCTCGTGGGTCGCTAGGTAGCATCGCCTTGCCACCATTTGGTCCCCTCGAACTTCACCGATTCCCTGGCTGGTGGGGAATCGCATCAGCAGGTGGTGAGTCGAGACCACTGCTCGGAGGGCGTTGAGTCCTGGCCTTCCGAGGATGGCGTTGTAAACCGAGGGCAGGCGTATTACAAGGAAGCTCATACCCACGGTACTTTCACGAGGGGCGAGCCCGGCTGTGACCAGAAGGTCGATCTCGCCCTCTACTGGGACTGAATCCCCAGTGAATCCAATCAACGGAGCATTCATCCTCCGTAGTTGCTCTTTTGTCATCCCCATTTTACAATAGGCACCATAATACAAAACATTCGCCGAGCTTCCATTATCGACCAAGATGCGCTTTACATCAAATTTGTTTATGATCATGGAGATGACCACGGCATCATCATGGGGAGTTTCGATTCCCTCTAGATCATCATCTGAGAAGGAGACGGCTTCAGAGGTGCGCGGGCACTTCGAGGAGGCTTCTTCCCCTGAGGCCTCCCCAGCCGAGGTCCCGCCTCGGATAGTGTTGATGACGCCGGCGATGGGCCTGTTGGCATTTGAACCTTCAGGCTGTGCTGCTCCTTCGGCGGGCTTCTTCCCTTCACGCCGGCCTTGCACAAACCGATCGAGCACCCCTCGGCGGATGAGTGCTTCGATCTCATTTCGGAGCTGGTAACACTCCTCGGTATCATGGCCGTGATCCCGGTGGAAACGGCAATACTTCCGGAGATCAAGCCGGATTCTGGTGTCTGGCTTCGGAGGTGGGAGCCGGATGCGATCCCGACTCTCAATCTCCATGAGGATTTCAGCCCGAGGAGCGTTAAGGGGAGTGTATTTTTCATACCTCTCCTCGGGTGCATGGGCCCGCAGTTGGAACTTCGGGCGGAGTGGTGACCTCTGCTGTGGCGGTCCCCTCAACCGGGGTGGACTCTTCGGGCGGGGCGGATTCTTAGCTTGTCGCGGAGACGGGCTTCTGGGCTGGCCGCGCTCCTCGCGGCGTCTCTTCTTGGGGTTCTGCTCGGTCCCGCCCCGCCTAACTACCACGGCCTCTTCCGCCTTGGCGTACTTCCGCGCCCGAGCGAAATTTCGGTGAGGTCCGAGGGGAAACTCTTCTCGATTGAGAAGAGGAACCTGTAAGACCGGGATCCAGTCTTCAGTGCTGACATTGCGATTGACTGGTCAAGCTCCTGGACCTCCCATGTTGCGGCGGTGAACCGGTCCAAATACTCCCTGAAGGACTCTCCTTCCTTTTGCTTAATGTCTAGGAGGGAGTCGGACGTCCGTCGCTGGGGCTGGCTGGCGGCAAAGTTGCCGGCAAACTGTCTGCCGAGCTGCTCAAAGGAGGAGACAGTACTCGGCTTCAGCCCGGTAAACCACAGCCGGGCTGGTCCTCGGAGTGTCGCCGGAAAAGCCTTGCACATCATGGCCTCCGAGGCTCCTTGTAGGGCCATTAAGACCCGGTAGCTTTCCAGGTGGTCAAGGGGATCAGCCTTGCCGTTGTAGGGCTCCACCTAGGGCATCTTGAACCGTAGCGGAACCGGTTCATCTTCGATCTCCAGGAAGAAGGGGGACTTCGTAGTGAACTCGAAGTCGTCGTCACGTCCTGATTTTCTCCCGTGGAGTGCCTGGATTTGGCGCTCCAGCTTCTCGACCTTCTTGTCGAGTTCGTCATTCTGGAAGATCGCTGCAGCGGTTCGTTCGAGCGCAGGTTGCCCTGGAACCGACTCAGCTTCTGAAGGCTGTGGCCAGCCTCCGTAGCCCCTAGCTGGGTGCTCTCTCCAGAGGGAGGCCTGGACTTGGGAGTCCTGACCTCGAAGGGGAAGTCCGCTTGTAGGGGGCTCCGGTTGAACTGGAGCCGGAGGAGGCGGTGCCGTTGGGATGCCCCTGGGCTGCAGGCTTTGGACAGCGGTAGCCAGGGCCTGCACCTGTTGCACCAGGGCATCAAACTGCTCCGGCCGAACTTGATGAACTGGCTCAGCCGGAGGTGGTGAGTTTCGGACGGAATGCTCAGGGCTGGGTGGAGGACGTCGAGAGGCATTGGAAGCCCCTTTGCTTCTTAGCTTCATGGCAGCGAACTCGGTCCCTTCCTCTAGCGCCAACTGTTGCTGGAAATTGGACCCGGGGGCCGCCGCGAAGCTGGGGAAGAAGGAGCTCCGCCGCGGGGAGGGCGGACGGCGGTGCGCCGGCCGGCTGCGTCCTCCTGTGCCCTCCTGGGGTGTGTGAGAGAGCGGAGAGGAGAGTGCGTCCTGTCCTGTCCCGTCCTGCAAAAAAGAAGCCGGTGGCCGGGCTCCCTAGCGCCGGCCCTCCGATGCTTAAGTCAGAGGGGGCAAATATGTGGAGAGAGCAAGCCAGAGGGTGAAGAAGAATAAGAGGATATTGGTGCTTAATTGTCTGTGCTGTTGTGTTTCGGTCCCTCTTCCTCTCTTTCCTCCCAGGCTCCCTTTTATAGAGGGATTTTATGTTGCCCGGGAGGTGACAGGGAGTTTGTCCTCTTTTGTAATAATTGGGCACGATTTGGCCTATTAATGGCATAGTGGAAAATAAGGCCGACTCAGACCGGAACCAGGGAGTTGTCACGGTCGATCGGACCTGTTGGAGTGGTTGAACCGCCGGCCGTGGTAGGCCCGGGGTCCATGGATGGTAAGCGCATTTATTACCGAATGAACCGGCGGTCAGGGAGAGCCATACGCTTTGATGGTTCAGTGATCCGGAGATCGTCTTGAGCCGTGTTCATTAAATGACTGAGCGCATCGGAGACTTGAGGGGGTCTCATGCATTAATGGCAGGTCGTGCCAAATACCTGCGGAGATCTTATGCCTTGACGGCTTGGAGATAGCGGCAGGTTGTAGTGGAGTTGTCAAGTCCCTCAGGGGTTAGGTAGGAGTTGAACATCTGGTCAAGGCAATCGGCTCGGCAGGGGTGCCGAGCCGAGCTGGTCGCCCAATGGGGCGCCCTGTGGCGGGGTCGCTTCTAATGCTCCTGGTCGGCGCCCTTTGGTCGAGCGCCTTCTAGCCGAGCGCCTTTATTTCGCGCGCTTTCCTCTCTGGTCAGCGCCTTCTAATCGAGCGCTTTTCTGGTCGGCGTCCTCTGGTCGGCTCTTTCTAGCCGAGCATCCCTATTTGGTCGTTGGTTGGTCCGAGCGCCTCTTGGCGCTCCGGTCGGCACTCTTGGGTCGAGCATCTTTTCAGATCGGCGCTCTCTAGCCGAGCATCCCTCTGGTTGGTGCTCTTTGGTCGGCACTCTTCGGCCGAGCGCCTTTCCGGTCGGCGCTTTTTGGCCGAGCGCCTCCGTGGCGGTATGACTTGGGGTTTTTCCCCCAACAGTCTCCAATATCTAAATTGCATAGAATTGAATGTTTTGAAGGCCTCTTATGCATTGATGTGAATGTCCAGAGATGCAGTTTTACCAAACAATATGTGCACTCAAGAAATTGAATTTCTTGACATAGGCATGTATGGTGTGGGTGCTAAGTGTCCAGAGTGTTTAAAAACTGTGACACGGGAACACTTGTGCAATATAATTTGTAGAAATAAAAATGTATTACCTTAAAAAATATGTTAATCACTAGCATAAGTTGACAGTCAGTAACATTTTTTCAACAGAGAACTTATAAATAGGCTATAGGTTTGATGCTTCACCATAAGAGCCTAGACATTTTACTAGTATTTATTTGGTAATATAGTTGAGAATTAAGTGCCGACAATTGCTATGATGTTTCTTAGATCCTCAAAAAAAAAAAAAAAAAAGAAACATGCAAATGCTCACACTTCTCTGAGTAGGATGCTCCATTTTTTCCAATATTGTGTTGTCTTGTGTTGGCTTGGACCTATGGAGTGATATTGAAGGTCTTCCAATTTTTAAGAGTGATTATGTTTATTTTGAATATTTTGCATGATTTTGGTGCTACAATAGAGCAGAATTCAGGATCTTTCTATTTTTTTCGTGACAAGAAATTGTCTACACTTTTGCTGAATGATTTTACAGTATCTTTTATGTAAAGCAAGAAAGTTAACAGGTAAGCCTCCTGTTCTTTGGCACATGTATACTTCCTCCATGGTAGTAACTGTAGATAATTGTTAGCTTCTGAACTCTATGTGGTGATGTCTGATGCACTCCCACTTGTGCTCAAGGAACAATCATAAAATATTCTCATTTACAGGTTATGTTGATTCTTGAAATGATGTATCTCATGATATGGTAGGGCTCAAGGAAAGCCAAACCAATACCGGAGCCCGTATCGATTGGCGACCAGCATGGTACGGTACGGATCCATACCATACCACGTCGATAAAATCATATTGGAATTTTGTTTAATCAATATACTAAGCAGCAATGCATGGACTTCGATATAGATGTATATTGATTCTTTTTTTTGTATACTAGGTAACAATATGCCCCGAGGGAGATGATTTAGAGATGTGGAGTTCCAGCATTCTCAGGTGAGATCTACTTCTGATCAGTCCCTGCAGTCCCAGCAGCCATGTGAGCACCAGCAGCACGAGTCAGGATCTCAGCGTGAGCCTCCTGCTGATTGCCCGGAGGATGAGCTTCGGATCTAGGGTAATTCGATTTAAAGTTCATATTTTATGTTCATATTTGTCTTCAACTTTTTAAGACATATTTTATTTAATTTTAATAGATGGACAAGGGACGGTGAGGACGAGACGGGGACCCACTCAAGCAAAGGATGTGTGGAAGCTTCCTCCGGGTGAGAAGATCATCATCCGATGCAACGAATTGGGACAGCCCATCAATAGAGCTGGAAGTCTTCTATCAAGCTTTTTAGGATCGATTGCACGCAAGGGTCAGCTGTGTCTAACTTCTTTATTAATTTTACTTCTTTTAAAATATTAATGTGATTGTTTTTTTTGAGAGAGATATAGGAAAGAGCTACAACTCTTATTTCAGAGCGCGTCGGGGAGTCATCATCATCCGATGCGGCCAGTCGCGTCGAGGCTCAGGTCTATGCCGAATTGATGGGCCCAGAATGTTATGGTCGCGTGAGGGGTTATAGTGTCGGAGTCACCCCCACTCAGCTGTCTGCAGTGAGTCGATATACCCAAGATGCCAAATAAGGTACTAGCACTGCAGAGATTTGTAGTTTGAAGACAGAGATGGCACAGATAAAGCAGTCATATGAGACAAGGATAGAGGAGATGAGGCAGAGTCATATGACTGATATAGCGGAGTTGAAGCAGAGCCAAGAGTTGAAGATACAATCTTTGCAGGATCAGCTTGACCATATTTCATCTTTTTTGCAGAGATTTGCTTCTCCGGTACATAACTAAATCTATTTGAATATTTTATGTAATTATAATTTATTCTTGTATGAGCGTGATGACTTTCGTATTTTTAGTTTCTAAAGTATTTTTTTGCTTGTAAGTTGCTGATACTTAATCTACTCGTAGAGATGATGATGCCGTCGACCCTTGATACATCGTAGATTGTATACTTAGGAATTTGAGATGTATGTTTTTAGAATATTTTTAAAGTACAATATAATCAAATATGATAATATGAAAATTTTGAATGAAAAGTTCTTGTTTGCGACGTGTATTTTGTTATCTATGTGATTTAGGCCCTGTTTGGGGAAGCTGTTAGTAGTAAAGCTTTTGGAAGTAGAGCTGTTAAAAGTAGAGCTGTTGGAAGTAGAGCTGTCTGAAGCAGAGCGTTTATAAAAAGCTGTTTGTTGTTTGGTAACTACATTTCTAAAGTGCTGTGGCACTTTAACATGTATTTGGTAAACAAACTGAGAAAGTACTTTTGTGTGACAAAATGACCATAAAGGACATTACCAGTATTATACAACAGAGCATAATAAAATATAATATGTATTAATACATAAATATATGATATAGTATAATATTAATGTAATATAATATAATATTATTATAATATAGTACTATAACATTATCTATTATAGAATAATAATTTAATATAATATTAAATTATTTAACATAACATATCAATGTATTATGATATAATGTAATATAATATTATATTTATAGTATAATACAATAATAAATATATTAAATATTATAATTATTAATGTAAATTAATTTTTCATCCTTCTAATGATCATTTATCTCTCTAAAAAATAGAGAGAAAGAAAGAAGAAGATAGAGAGGGAAAGGGAGAAAGGAAGAGGCGGGATAAGAGTTTTGGGGAAAAAAGTGTGATTTAAATGGGGGTATTTTGGTCCAAAAAATAGCTTCCTGACAAAGCTGAAAACAGCATTTTCGGAAAGCTCCAAATTGGAGCTTCTCCCCAAAAGCTGTTTTCAGCTTCCCGCAAAAGCTGAAACAGCTTTTCAAAAATTTTACCAAACATCATTTTTTATCTTAAAGTACTTTTGGAGGGCCAGAAAGTGCTTTTTAGCCCTCCAAAAGCTCCCCCAAACAGGGCCTTAGTGTATTTGTTTTGTTAGAATTTAATGTATATAGAGTATTAAAAATTGCTTTTACGAAAAAAAAATTTAAAAAAAAATTTCTATTGCCGACGCTTTTAAGCATCGGAAATAGCAAGTGGCACGACATCTGGCACGCCTTTAACGACGCTTTTAAGCGTCGGAAATAGCAAAATGGCATGAAATCTGGCACGCCTTTAACGACGCTTTACAGCGTCGGTCAAGAACCATAAGCCGACGCTTTTAAGCGTCGGCCTAGTCCGACAAAAACCAACCGTTTGAAGCGTCGATCCAAGTTCACCGACGCTTTTAAGCGTCGGTTACCTCGCGGATGAACGACGCTTAATAGCGTCGGCATAGATTGACGACGCTTTCCTGACGCGTCGGCCTAAACCGAGCCCACGCCCACCTGCCCGACGTCTTACCCACGCTTTGGGGGGCGTTCGCAGGAAATCTACCGACGCTTTTACCAAACAAAGCGCCGGGAGATATCGACAGCCTGTGCATTGGAATGAGTGTCTAAAACCTTACCGAAAGTGGTTTGCCCCAACTCATCTTCTGGCTTCTGCAGTTGAACCTGTTCTAAATTTAAAGACAATCTATTCTTGTTTAGCTTGTTTATGAAATTTGCTGGGTCTTGATAGTAGCTGCTTATAGGCATGATAGTGTTCTGAAGATTTTTTACAATCACATTGCATCTTAGTAGGACCAGCGACACATCAAATGAATCCAACTGGCCACTAAGACCACCAGATTAAAGCTCAAAACAGCCATCATCGACCACTATTTTAAGTACCAGTTTGGGTACCCATACTGGCACCCAGCTGGTGCAGTATCATTATAGTACAGATTTTGCACAGGACATACCGGGTGTTGGTTTATTGGCAATAAAGTATGGTATGCCCAGTACAGACTAGTACTCAAAAACATGTCCCAACAACCGATGAAATGCATCCACATGAACAACATACTGAACAAAATTTCGCAGTATTTAAAAAGATCTTAAGCATAATCGAGAAAGCGTATGTGCAAAAGGAAAAAAAGCAACACTTTGTGCCCTTCATTTCCTCTATTCAAGCATGTCAACTTTAAGATGCCAAGTTCCCAACCATATTGAGTTTCAACTTGTTCATAATCTCTTGAACAACAAATCTCATAAACTATCAATGTTTGTAAAAATAATGTGCATATTTCGATGAACCATGATATGTCCATAGATATTGGACAGACATTAATCGTTCTCTTCAACTGATACGGTGTTCATGGTGTTCATGCATCTAATAAGCAAGGTTTCTCCATGATGATTCCATTTTATATTATCCTTAAACATTTATGATCACAATCAAATTTAGATAAAAGCACTTTCAATTTCCTGACATATAGATGATGACCATACTATCGACAAATTAAGAGATGTGATTATAGCACAAATGCTCAAAGCGGAATTATGATGACATCCTTGACACTAGGCAAGCTCAATGGGTCCATCATGCATTTGGAGCTTCATCAACCTTGAGCAATAGGTGGATTAACAACTCTGAAAGTAAGCTTCTTGAGGCTCTCAATCCAATGGTTGAAGTATTCAGTCACAAATTTGACCCTCAAGTGTCCATGCTAGCTATCACATAACCAGTCCTTATGCTCCAATTGCTTCTCTACCTCCAACAGCAATCCTATATAAAATTATGTCTAATTGGGATGCACTTGGACTGAACTAAACCCACAGCCACAACATGCAAATATATCAAGCTAATATTTGCTGTTCTAGATCCTGTGCTCCTCATTGCATCGAGAGATCAAGTTCTTCCATGTCGTCCTTAAATCGAATTTCTTGCTGGAGTTTGTACATTTGAAGAGGAGAAAATAGAGAAGGTATTTATCAGGTAGGAACAACGTTCACTAAAGTCCATCTTCTCCAGTGAAGTTTAAGATGTTTATTCAACACAAGATGCTAAAAAAGAGAATGACCAAAAAGGAAGTCAACGAGATCATATGGAAGCGACAAAATTAGTTGCTTACTGAAGAATGTTAAAGACACAGTAAAACCTCATTCACGATCAAGGTTTGAGAATAAAGAAATGGCAAAAGACTAGCATGAATTGCCGATGTATAAAATAAGTTAACAAGAAATTCAAAACAAATCACAGAAAATTTGGTTAAGACTGAAACTGAAAAGTTTCAATTATGCTGTCAGAGTTCGAGAAACTTTGAGACATCCTTCTCATTATCTTGGGTTAAGTCAGGACAAATGGCCAGCAATCTCTCATCATGGTCTTATATCTTAAGCCATGCTCTCAAGGTTCTCTTTCATATTCTCAACTACTATCTCCTACATCCACGACGCAGCAATCTAATACCCACCACTCACCAGCATATCCTCTTACCCAATCCTCCCAAAAAGAAAAGAGCTTGCCCAACAAATCTTTATTTACTCTTTCTACTGAATATATTTATAATGCACTGGCAATTATAAGGTGCACATGTCCTTAATTCATATATGCTTTAGAACTCTCATGCATATCATAATGTTCACTTATCCACACCTATGCAAGTACCAGTTACAATACTCTTCTTTCCCAGGATTCAGATGCCAGGTGGTCCAATTCTGAAAATGCAAGTTTGTAAACCCCTTCTTTTACACAATTTCAGCTGGCAATGATCATCAAGTAATACTACTCTCCACTCCCAATTATATTTACATTCTCATTCCTTAATATGCAATCCATTTTCTTTTTTTTTTTTGCATCACCTAGCATTGAATTCACATCAATTTGCTAACAAATTTCAATCATCTGGAACATGTAATCTAACATAACCATAAAAAATTAACTTAACAAACTTGAAACATATAAAACTTGTACCTCATTTAAATCCAACTGGCGAAGACGAAGCTAGAGGAGCCTTAGATATTATTCAATTGCTGAGAAAATGAATAAAAAATAATACCAACAGATAAAAAGGAAAGAAAGGAAAATCAAGAACTTTCTTATGTTTAATCGGGATAAAAAAACTGCAGTGGAATTTGTAGGCAAAATAGTCAATATATATTTGTCTCCTCCTAGTCTACTTGCCTATCTGTTATTTTCCCTTTAAAAGCCTTCTTTTGGAGAGAAAAAATTCTAGGTTTCTTAAAGAAAAAATGTGGGTATTACTATCTACTTAAATTTGATCTTACAATTTTGTTTTTCATTACTAAAGAATGGTATAGGTCATTCTCCTTCTTTCTTCTCTCTTACTTTCTTAGCAAACAAATAGGACCCTAGATTTCATATTAACCAAACAAGGGAATGGCCACCAAGTTTATATTCCATATTAGGTTGTACCAAAAAACTTCTCAAAGGACTCCCACACAGGATAAACTTTAAACAACAAGGGAATCTGTACTGTAACATGAAAATAATGGTTCTGTGAGGCTGATGATAAATATTAAAGTACAAATTAGACTGAAGATAAGTGTGCTAGAACAGGAGGCATAAGCACTCACCCATTCCAGTGGGCACAAAGATCTATAGTATCTGGCAAACTTTTGACAATCAGCAGCATCTTCACCTTTAGCCTTCAAACACCTGAATTTGCAGTTATACGTCTGGCTAATTACTTTTACAATATGAATTGGCATGGTCAATAGAAGATGCACCAAACAGACTGTAAGCGGTCAGCATGCTACTTGCATATTAAATATAGATTAAAACAACCATACTTGTGATATTCAATGTAGCGAGTAAAACAATGCCTTGTCTGATTTGCTGAGGGAAAGCAAAAATCTGCTGGTGCAGTTTTCAACTCAATCTAATAAACAAGACGCAATAATATAAAAAGATTAGCATGAAATATTCTCCACAGGCATTCTCATACTAAAAGAAGGAGAAGTGTTGAGATAAAGCTATCAAGCAACCTAATAGGAAACTAATGTTTAAGCACAAAAAATCAAATGAAAAAACTAGATGCAACAAAATTTTAGAACAACATTATTAGGTACAAGTTACGTGACCATCCAAGCATCTAAGAAATTCTGAGATTGACTCGCAAGTTATGCAATTCTGAGATTATATTCACAATTCTCGGCTTTGACTGAGCAATTTCATAAAATTATACACAAATGAAGCATTCGATATAGTATGAATAAGTTGCTTATGGCAACTAGAACATTTGTTACTCATGGAATTAGATGAAAGAGATTGTGTATTTGTAGATGAAAAATTGCAATGTATTTATATATTCTACTTCTTTTATTCTTCAGTGCGCCAGAAAAGAAAATGCCACAGCCAAAGGGAACATTCTTTCATCAGGCAGCATAAAAAGAAGAAAAAAAAAAAAAGCATGGTAACAAAAGGAAAACAAATGAAACTACAAAAACGTGAAAATTACGTGATGATCCCATCAAGAAAACCAAAAAAAAATGGAACTGAAATTATAAAACAAAATAAAAAAAAAACCTTGGTCAACGGGTTACCCCATATATTTACAGTGAAAAAAACAAAGAAGCCCTTGTATAAGAAGCGCTGAGAAATTGCTTGGATCAAAGATAAAAGAAAAATAGATAGAAGACCATCTAAGAAGCTAAAGGAGAGAACTTTTGACAAGATCCCCTAAAGCATCAAATATTTAGAAAGATTCTTGGCCGATAAAGATTAGCAGATCCGTAAGCGATCTCATATACATAAATAAATGGAGGGGAAATAGGAGAAAGATCGGGTCAGCTAGGGTTAAATCGAGCGATCGTAACATCGATTGGTCGATAGAGAGAAAGTGGTGAGGGTCGTTTACCTCCGCCATCGGTAGCTTCTTGGCCGCACGAGACGAAGCTCCGGAATGCGGCTCACCACGGAGGCCGGACGCCCTTGTTCGAACGTAATAAAAATGGATCCCCGTTGTCTCCGTAGATTTTCGACCGTTGCATCAGAGTCGACAAGCTGACCGTACTGGGACGGAAAGCTGAAACTTGGGCCAGGCTGCATTCCGCTACGGGCCAAGCTGATTATTTTTATTATTATTATTATTATTATTACTACTGAAATAGATGTATTATACATAACAGGTACGAATACATTTAAAAAAAATCAAAAGATAACAAGTTCTAAAGGCACCAGATAGTTCCCTCTTCCGCATAAAAAGCTATCCACAAGGCCTCTTCAGAATGGTTAGCCGCATAGGAAGCTATCGACAAGGTCTCTTCAGAATGGTTAGCCACATAGGAGGCTATCCAATCTGCTGCCCCATTGGCCTATCGATATATATGCTTGGCCTACAAGACCATCCCACTAGAGTTGGGCACTGGGTCGGGCCGCCCACGGCCCGGCACGAAGCGGGCCGTGCCTGGCACGACCCGCTTGCTACAGTGCCGGGCCGTGCCTGGCACGGCCCATTTGAGAGGGCCGTGCTGGGTCACAGGGTACTGGCCCGCGGGTCGAGCCCGGCACGGCCCGCTTCGGGCCTGGGCCGGCACGGCCCGCTCTAGGCCCGCGGGCCAAGCACGGCACAGCCCGCGGGCCTGGCACGGTCCGGGCCTGGGCCCGGCCCGGCCCGATAAAAATTAATGCTTCATAAATTTCCTAAAAAAATTAATAAATATTGAAAACTAAGGATTTATGAATATAAAGCCACCTTAATGGTGGGGGGTTTGGCATAGACCCCTACCAGTTTATTAATTTAAATCAAAATGGTACATGAAGGGAGGTTTGGACCTTGGTCTGACCTCTAGAATACAATAAGAAACTAAGAAAGGGCCGAGGTTTGGACCTTGGTCTGACCTCCAGAATACAATAAAAAAGTACAATTATAAAAAATTAAGAAATCTTACTAATCATCAGTGATTCAGTGAATCAGTATTCACTCTTCAGTCTTCAGTCTTCAGTCTTCAGTCTTCAGTCTTCAGTAGTGTTTGTATCATCATCATCAGAGGATGTTGTATTATGTCCACCTTTATCTTGAAGTCTTGCCTCAGCATCCAACCAATCCTTGAAGCAGAGAAGCATCTCCACCGTTTTACCCGTCATCCTACTTCTCTTTTCGTCAAGAACACGCCGACCTGCACTAAAAGCGGATTCCGATGCTACCGTGGATATCGGCACAGCTAAAATATCGTGTGCAATTGCAGACATAACAGGATATTGATTTCTAACACTCTTCCACCAAGATAATACATCTAGATTCTCTATTTGATTTTCATCATATGCAGACTGAAGATCATTTCGTAAATAAAATTCTAGTTCACTACTTAAAGATGAAGAAGATGAAGAGGAACTTGAAGCATGTGTGTGTCTTCTCTGTGCAATGAATGAAAAAATAGATGACGAACGAGAACTACTAGAAGAAGAAATAGAGGTTTGTATTTGTGTTCTAGATCCACGAATTTTTTCATCATATATAGCATAAATATCATAAAGAAGTTGTTTTACCTCATCTTTAGCAGATTCAGAATCTTGATTCATATTTTCAGAATATGCATCAAGTAAAATTAGCACGCCATTTAATTTAACTCTAGGATCAAATACAGCAGCTAAGTTATGCATAGGACATATCTTGTCCCAATACTCATTCCATTTAGATTCCATTAGGTCAATAATAGGCATTAAAACATCATCATATCTATGTTCTGCAAATTTTTGACTAATTATATATGCTTGTTGTAAAAATGAACATGAAGTAGGGTAATAAATACCAGAAAGAACATTGGTAGCATTATAAAAACTAAGCAAAAAATCTTCCAAAATTTTTTCTTTATTCCAATCAGTTTCAGACAATGTAAAGCCTAATCCACGATCATTAATATATGCACTTAATAAGTTTTTATATGGGTATGCATCATGTATCATGCTATATGTGGAGTTCCAACGAGTAATTACATCAAGTTTAAATTTTTTAAAACGTTTACCATGATTTATGCATAATTCCTTAAATTCTTGAAGTCTTGATCTTGAAGCATGAATAAAAGAAACTGCATTTCTAATTTTTGAAATCACATCTTGAATCATGCCCATGCCAGCTTGAACAGAAAGATTTAAGATATGACATGCACATCTAATATGTAGTAAATTTCCATCTAATATGGGATGCAATGAGTCTTTTAATAATGCAACAGCAGAATTATTATTAGATGCATTATCAAAAGTAATAGACATAATTTTATCATTAATATTATATGAACATGCAGTTTGATAAATAATATTTGAAATTTGTTGCCCAGAATGTGGAAAATCAAAAGCACGAAAAGCAAGAATACGTTTATTTAATTGCCAATCATTATCAATATAATGAGCAGTAATGGCAATAAAACAATTACTACCTACAGATGCTGACCAAATATCAGAAGTTAATGAAATTTTTACATTTAAAGTAGAAAGTGTTTCAATTAAATTTTGTTTCATTGCTAAAAAGTTGGTCATAGCTACTCTTCTAAATGTACGCCTACTAGTTCTTTTGTAAGCAGGTTGTAGGTTTAATTGAACATATTCTTCAAAATTAAAAGATTCACATAAACTAAAAGGTAATTCATCCTTAACTATCCATTTTACAAGTGCTTTTCTTTGATTTTCATGATTATATGCAAAATTACCTACAAGTAATCCCCCTTGTATATTAAGGGTACTTTGAGTTTGAGCATGAGAATCATGCATCCTATGACTCTCTTGATGTCTTTTTAAATGCCCTGTTCCCCCACTACTACAACTATAAAGTTTGGCACATTTTTTACATCTAGCTTTCCAGACTCCATCAACCATAACTCTATCAAATTCATTCCATACAGCACTAGTCCTCTTACGAGAAGAGGTTTGATCTTCACTCGGTTCACCAGTTCTAGAGGAACTAGGAACATGGGGTTGGGGATTAGTTTCTTCTCCCTCAGAAACAGGAATGCCAAACTGACTTTCCTCAAAAGATGACATATCTATGATTAATTCAAAAAATAAAAACTAACCGCAAGGAGGAATTGAGTAGAGGGTCGGAGGGCAGAGGCAGAGCCGAGATTCCGAGCTTCCTCTTGTGCTCTCAACAGAAGCGACCTTCTCTTCTCAACAGGAACCTCCTCTTGTGTAGCACTTGAACAAACTAAAAATTAAATTGCTAGAAGAGCACTTTAGAAGAGAGAAATAATAGCAGTAGAGAAGGAGAGAATGAGAGGTTTGGTGTGGTGAGAATGAGGGAGGAATGGGCTATTTATAGAAGCCCAAAATTTTTTTTTCCCAAAATACCCCTCAATTCAGCCATTATTGGACTGTTGGGAGGGGTAAAATGGACTTTTTCCCGAAAATAGCCGTTGGAAACGGCTATTTTCCTCCCCCTCTCCAGACGGGCCGTGCCGTTGCGGGCCCGTCTGGAGCCGTTGCGGGCCGTGCCAGGCACGGCCCGTTTGAAGCCGTTGCGGGCCGTGCCTGGCACGGCCCGTTTGCGCCCGTCACGGCCCGTGGCGTGCCGTGCCCGGCCCGGCCCGCCAATAGACGGGCCTGGGGCCGGGCCGGGCTGGTGTTCCGTGCTGGACGGGCCGTGCCAGGCACGGCCCGCTTCATAATCGGGCCGGGCCAGGCACGGCCCGTTTAGTCCTTTGGCCCGGTGGGCCTGGGCTTTTGCCCGCTTCATAAGCGGGCCGGGCCAGGCACGGCCCGTTTAGTCCTTTGGCCCGGTGGGCCTGGGCCGGGCCGGCCCGGCACGGCCCGTTGCCCAACACTACATCCCACCCCTCACCATTTTCTGAATATCCTTAAGGAGCAGATAGTAATCACCCGCTTCTCCCACACTCTACTGGATCCATTTAATAATAGTTGCCAAGCTGCCCTTAAGCATTAAGGTATTGGCCTGTAACATGCGCCAGGCATACCTTAGGCAAGTTCAGGCAGCCCTCAACTCTACCCCTGCAACAGAAATATCGAAAATCTGGCAACCACTAGCTGCAATCACTCTAGAATTTAGAACTCTAATAAGAATGAAACCCGCTTCTCCCCTGCTACCGCCATGGTACTCGTTTTTCTGCCCGAACTAGCTACGTCACATGGCTTCAGATATCACTGGAGAGACACTGCAATGAGTACGTAACCTGCGATGAATACTAAATACCTTAAATATTTAGTAGGACATGTGTTATTACGGTTATCAATTAATCATTACAGGAAAAGTATATGCAAACAATATAAAACTAGACTCATTGGTCGTCCAAAGACACGAGTTACAACACAGGACGTAGCATATGAACCATGGACCTATATTTCTGATATCATGTGCAATCAAAGCGAAAACCAATTCTTTAGGGGAGGCTTGAAAGCATATCAGTTCATCTTAAACTAGCCCTTGAGAAATTTTCACCATGTAATTGAGTGGGGATTTGATTACTACAATGGCGGTTGATGACCTCAGGTTAACCTCTAATGAGATTCCAGTACAGAAACTAGCATAAAGATGATCAGCCTCTCACTACTATATATGAGAGAATGCATGGTTGCTTAACATGGCATAAAACTATAGAAGAACAAGAGAACAAGGGCATGTTCCGTTTGCAACTATAGAACAAAACAAGAGAACAAGAGAAATTTGAAGTGGTGCATGGATGGCATAAGGCATAGTGATTTGTGATTGGCCTATATTTGTAGAGCTGATCATAGGTCAAGCCTTGGGCCTAAACTTTATTTATTTTTAATCAGATTTCATGCCGAATCTATTTAAAATTTGATATTTTTTGTACCAAAGTCCGGCCCAAGACATAAAGGGAGCAAAATAAGTTGTGAAAAATACCAGAGAGACTGATTACATTTGCACCAGGCCCGCTAACAGTGGAATGGGCCAGGCCTCAGGCCTAAAATCTATTCATTTTTAACCAGGCTTCGGGCCGATGATATGTAATATTTAATATTTTTTATGCCCAAGCCTGGCCCATAATCAGCTTTGGCGTTGATGCAGCTTAATCCTTTCCCATGTAGATGACCCTTATCACGCTAGATCTTCCCCAAAAAGGTTTTGAGTAGCCCAAATTATTTCATAGCCAGGGGATGATTACTTATTGAATCAGATTTTGACAAGTGAACCGTAAATGTAGCCATTGTTCTATTCATCCATTCAGGTGTTTGTATGACTATTTGTAAGAGTTCAGTACTTTCCCATTTTTAGTTGGACTAGAAAAGACCGGTATGCTGATAACAGGCCATCTATGCATTATGCAACGGTCATGTTTGAGGGGATCATGTGTGGATATCATGCCATATGGAGCTTTTCTTTTTATAAACCATATTTATTAAACCAATCTAGAATAAATATATTTATGGGAATCAAAAAATAAAATGTCTAAAAATTTAGCAGGAAAATCTAGCCAACAAGAAATATGGCTTGTTTTCCCCTACAAAAAAAAAGTCATTACATTATAATTCAAATAATGTAATAGGATCACTTGATGGATGTTCGTGTTTGTGCCTAGCTTTGTTTAGGACTTTAAGCCAGCAACAATGCTTTCATCAATATTTTTTGATTCTGAACTAGCAATATACTTTAAATCAGGGCCCGTTCCGAGCCAAAAGTTTTTTGTGGCTCGCGGATAAACTGCGACGATCGGCTCCATACGATATAGATATAGGAGTATGATAATTTTGCTTTATTTTTTTATGCTTTGTCCGTTGAGATCAAAGGATAGGATGGTTTTTCTTTTTTTTCCTGGCCCGTGGGACTTAATTTTAACCCACTCAAAAAGAAAAGAAAATCAAAATTTGCATGGTCCGAAGGTTGTTTTTATCCATACATGCATGCAGGCACAATATCATCGATAGTCATGATGTCTTCTAGAGTAGAAAAAAATCATACAATCTGGTGATCCTTTTTGAGTGTGTCTTTAGTTACCGGCTTGTTTGGCAACACTGTTGCTGTTGTCATGCTTTCGTTAATCGCAATACGAATTAGTAATTATATCAAGACTGACATTCAAGATTGCATTTGCACAGGATTTTTGAGACCCTTTGCTTCTATTTCTGCTCTATTTTGAAGGCAACAAAATTTGCTTCCAAAAATTTCAAAAATTTGACAAATAAATTGAAAAATAAATTTTTTTTCCTCATACATGTACATTCTTAAACATATATATTTTTTTAAAACAAAAGAAGAGTGATACCAAACAGGCCCTGCACCATTCACAACAAAAAAAGAAATACATAAAAAAAATGAAAACAAATTAAAGATAAAGGCAGAATAAACATAACATCGACTTTATTGATGTAAAAGAGCGTTGAACAGTTTTTACACAGTTAACAACACTGGAAGAGAGAGAGACTTTTGTTCATCTACCGAAGACGTGCATGGGTTTAGAGACCGCAGAATGAAATGCACACAGCTGGGCCAACGGTCTCCTCGTCAGTGGCGGCCACCCCCCGAACCAGACCCGGAGCCATAACCATATCCCTCGCCATACCCCGAACCGGACCCGGCACCATTGCCGGAACCACCCCCATACCCATGACCTTCCCCGTAGCCAGACCCTGAGCCCGAACCACGCCCACTTCCCTGACCCGCCCCTGAACCCGCGCCGGACCCTGCCGAAGACCCAGCGCCTGAACCACCCGAACCAGCGTAAGAACCGGCGTTGGAGCCAGCGTACGAACCTGCTCCCGAGCCCGAACCGGACGCCGAGCCCGAGCCGGAGGCGGAACCTGAACCAGAGCCCGAGCCAGATGCCGAGCCCCCATCGCCAAGGCCGAGCCCGAGACCAAGCCCGAGGCCGAGCCCGAGGCCCAAGTCCTTCCGGACAGGACGGCTCTCCGTGGTGGATAAAGCCAAGGAAAAGGAGAAGAGAAGCAAGGCAACAAAAGAAGTCTTCTCAGCTGCCATCTCTACCCTCTCCAGGCTATTATTTGGAAACTCTTAGAGAAGTGCAGGGGACTAGGAGAAGGGTATATTTATAGGCCATTCTGCAACCGAGTGGAAGCCGTCATCACACGTTAAAATAAATGGTTGGAGTTGTATTCAAGAAGAAGCAAAGGAAGTCCATGCATGATTTGTGGCTGAAAGGAATGGCACAAAAGATAGTGGGGGTTGCAGGAATCCATTTAGTTTGTGAGGGCAACAAAAAAGAAAGATCGAGTGCCACGTCCACGCGCACTAGTGTCTGAGAATAACACGTACGGGGCCAATGTTGGAGTGGTCATTAGAAAATAGATATTGATCTGGTTCTACCAAATCTCTTTAGACTTCGTGCATGGCTACATGCAAACAAGAGAATAGTTGGAGGTTTAATACAGAGGAACTTCAAACAAGCTATAAATTAAACCAGCTAGTTCGCTACGTTTCTAAAACTTGGAGCCCTCACCCCTCGTTTAGAGGGGCCCAATGCTAACATGTTAGGTATTGGTGCATGAAGCTATTATAAGGTGTCGATGGGTCCTGCGATTTGGACAACAAATTTAATCTCTTTTCTCTCTCTTTTTTTAATGTATAATAGCAACACGCGTCAGTATGAATTCATTTTAGATCCATGGTCAACCTGATCTACCTAATAATTTCTCTATCTCCTCAGTTATGAGCTGCAATATACAAAGTGCACGAAAGATTTCGGCTATGCCATTGTTGTCAGGTTCCACTAGCGAGGACTTAGTGGCCGCAGCTTTACGACACTGTCACGTTAAAATGGTCTATGATTATGTCCCGGCCTGCAGCCACTTTATCAAGTTGCCTTTAGCTGGAGGTCCCGGACCTCGTTTCCTTCGTTCGAATGGGACCGAGACAGAAGGGAAGGTGCGATGCTGCAAACTTTATTTTATTCCAACGCATGGCTCAAATCTCTAGATAGGGTGAGGTTTCAGTTTACGTGCTTTGGTCTTCTAGGATCTAGAAGGTGATAAGATTTTCCTACGGATGGAGAGTGCAACATTGCCAATTGTCCGAAGGGTAACATTATTGCTGTTTGTTCTATTGCAAAAGCAAATGTTTGTTGGACTCTGGAACAAGCAAGATTGCATATAATCTTGTGATTGTTGTTGTTTCAAGTGCACAATGTTACACTCTTGATCAGCTTTGATTATTGTTGTTCGAATTCATTAATTGATATTGGGTTTCTAGTATTGCAAGTCGATGAGGCCCGATTAAGGGCTTACCAATTCCAACTCTACCTGTTATCTTGCTGATCCAAAATTTAACCGGACTTCAAAAGATTTTGACCTTGCTACAATTTCTTGTAGATAGATGTAAGCTGATTTGGATATATACATGCACTTATACACATATATACATATCTATGTATACATATTCGTGATTCTGGGGAGCAATGTCCCTCTCTGGCTCTCTCGTTGCGATAAAAAAAAGTTACTTTTGAATCCATGTCCTTGCGAACTTGCCAAAACATCGTCATTATCTAGGGTAAAGTGCTATATGCACATTTTTTTTATATAAAAAAGGAATATCACGAACTTATCAGTTTAATTAATAATACTGTTACTTGAAGAGTGTATAAGATAGAAGTGAGATACATAAAAGTGACGTGTTTATGCTTCTTGTCTATCTCGCATTCCTAGGATTCTCTGGCCGGCTTGAAGCCCAACAGACTGGGCTTCGGCCTAGCTCGAAAAAATTCAAACCAAATTTGGGCTTAAATTAGTAGAGCACGGATATGTCATTAGCTCGACTCGGGCCCAACCTAAGCCTGAGCCCGAACAAGACCTGAGATGGTGCCTGATTTGAGACCCGAATCAATTTAATTTTGTATGTTATTATTTAGAGAGAATAGTGAGAAAGTAAATGATTATAAATTAAAATGGGTTGAGCTGAGAATAATGTATTATGTATCATTTACTTGTATTATAGGAGAGAGTCAAATTTTTAACTAGCTCATTTACTTGTGAAGTACTATCATAAAATATAAATTTTCAATTGGGTTCAGACTGAATCTATTTTTAGCCCAAATGGATAATTCTAGCGGGCCCAATCGGGTTTGGGCCGAGCTTGAGCCTGAGCTTGGGGTCTGGATTATCCAAAAAACTTTGGACCTAAGTCAAGCCTGAAGTCCCAAACAAATTTAGGCCGGATTCGAATAGAAACGTGGGCCGGCCCGGCCCCCTTCCAGCCCATCTATCAGCAAGAGGAACAGCTTTGATGACTCCCGCAGCTTCCGAACCAAACGGTAAATTGACTGCGTCGACCGTTGGCAAGCAGTGGCGCGCAAGACGGACGCGGAGGGCTCCGCGGCGCGCGACGAGAAACAAAAGCGGAGCCGATCCCGCCCTCCATCCACTATTAAAGAACACGCGTACGGCCAACATTCTTCCTCCAAACCAATATCCGTTGGCCGCCTCACCTCCGTTCCGATCCAAATGCTAAGCTCTTCCATCTAACTATACTTTTGACTCTTTCTTAAACCAAAGATTCCATCAAGATATGCGACTAACAACCCCCCTAATATCTCTCACTCAACTCAACTCGCTCCCTCACTCCTACTACGTACTAATCTTGTTCTTTTCTTTCTTGTTTCTCTGAGAAGACTTCACTACTTGATGACCTCTGGGGCTCCTGCACCCAAAGCCCTCCCTCCTCCCCCTTCTTCCCCCGCCGAGAAGATGAAGAAAATCCTCGGCACGCTTGCCATCTTCGGCTACTTCCTCTCCCTCCCAATCCTTGCCTTCGGCATCTGGCTCCTCGCCACCCGAGAGTACGAGTGCGAGAATCTCCTGCAAATGCCGGCAATGCGGATAGGCATCGGCGTCGGGCTGCTGTTCCTCTTTGTGACCAGTAATGTTGTGGTATACTATGGGAGACGGGTGCTGATGCCCGGGCACACGATACTGAGCGTCGCGCTGGTGGTGATGCTGACGGTGGGGCTGTCGCTGGTTGGCACGTACAGGATGGAGGCCAGAGGAGTGCCGGCATCGCCGATGTGGCTGCGGGGGAGGGTGGCGAGAGGCGATACATGGAACAACATCAAGACATGCCTCTCTGACAACGGCATATGTGCCGAATTGACCTACAAGACGATCCAGCTCACCTCGTACGAATTCAGCATGGTGAAGCTCTCTGCTATCGAGGTAAGATGAGATATAGTGTAGGAAAATGATCGATCTTAGAGCCTGTTTGGCTAATCCAGCAGGAATCTGCTGAATTTTCTGCTGGATTCCTGGATTGAGCTGACCATTTAAGAACGGCTTATATCAACTCAACACCTCCTTTCTCTTCCTACGGACGGACTGACCCACTCCGAGCTGGTAGCTATTTGCCTCCCTTGTCTTCGAAATTTTTTTTTATGATTACTAAAGGGTAAGTGACAGTAAGTAGGTTATTGGAGTAACTTAGGGCCTTATCTTATACGCTAGGAAATGAATAGTTTAGATGGAACGAGAGAGATTGATACCAATTTCGTGCACCTTCGTATTATTAACAACTTTCACGTACAAAACAATCTTCTTTAACATTGGTTATTCTAATCATGATGGCAGCCAACTCACTCAAAAGATCGGCTTTAAATGAAGTAGAAATCACTCAATTTTTTCGTTTGTTTTTTTGTTTTATAGTGTTTGGCCTATCAAATTTATTGTGTAGCCAAGTCGAAGATGATTGTTTTGCATTATGTCGATGCAAAGATGGCGAGAAGGTCCATCACCATTTCCTTGGATCATGAAAATTTTCATTTGTTTGATTGAAGAAGATCTGTTGCCTTCTTAATTATAAAGTTGATAACTAAACTACAAATTAAGTTAATGTTTTAAATGTTATTGACGATGATTTTTTTGTGATGAATAAGGCTGGTTGTTGTAAGCCATCGGACTTGTGTGGTATGGTGTATGTAAATGCTACGTATTGGAATGCGGCTGGGAGGAAGAATGGAGGAGAAAACAGATCGGCAGCAGATCCAACGGTGCTTCCTTCCTTTGGGGATTGTGGCAGATGGAGCAATGAATGCAATGAGCTCTGTTACGGTTGCTACTCATGCAAGGTGGGGTTCTTGAAGACCATAACATCTAGATGGAGGAAGACAGGTATATTTCTCACTGTAATGTCAGTGTTACTGGTGGCAGTCCATTCCGTACGTTTTATTCTCATGATGTCTGAGAGGAACAAGTAGCTAGCAGAAAGCATAACACTTGGAACTGTAGGGTTTTTCATTGTTTAGCATGTCTTTTGAAGAAAGAGTTTTTTGTAGTCCATGCTAATGGAAAGATTAGGTTTCTCTATTTTATTTTATTTTACTTTCGTTTCTTGGCTACGTAGTAATAATTTTTTTTTTAAAAAAAGAATGAATTATTGATGAAAATAGAAAACAGGACTTCCATGATCACAAAATGACTAAAAATTCCATAAATTTGTTCCTTACAACTTCTCTACAATCACAGGTAGAGCGCCCGCAGCTGGGAACGATATATCCCACTTTATAACTTAGTCCTCAAATCTCTGCACATCTTGCTAATAATTTTTCACTTTAAGCATAAGCATAATTAATTTCATAATCTCAACGTGCATCAATTCTTTATCTTTTTAGGATACTTTAAGCATAGTTAATTAATTTCACAATTTCAAACAACCAACCAAATATTATAAATGTATTATCCTTATGATGAAAATGTTTTTTATAAAAGCATCAGTAGGCAATAAAGATGAGAATACCGCTAATTAGCTCTGCCCCCTAGTAAAGATGAGAATGGATTGATGACTCGGTTCAACAGTCAAGAATTGATAAGCTGGTTTCTTTAAGTCAATCATATTTCGTTAGCTATATGAAACGCCTAAAGGTCATGCAACCAACTCTTCTGTGTGCGCGGGGCCAAAGGGTGAGACCTCAATAGCAGTAGGAATTGCTCCAACTCGGTGAAGGCCGAGGTTCTGGATCTAGTGACGGTTCGGGCTCAGGTTATGGTGGGGGTAATGGGTATGGGTCTGGGGTATGGTAGTGGCCATGGCAAGTGATTCACTTGACTGTAATTTTATGTACTAGAATTGCACCACCTCACTGTATTAATAAATAAGGAGATGGCCAATAAGAGTGCTTAAGCTTTGATCTATGATCTTTTCTTTCAACTGCTTTTCTTAAACACTACGGTAAGTTCTGACTTCATATGTGCAATTTGTATGGAATGTCAAATTTCCCGTATGGAATGCCAAAGATGCATCTATCATATAAGCTGTGACTAGAGGATTGCATGGCCACCTAAGAAAGCTCGATTCCTAATAAAAGGAGCGAGATTTATCGCGTACAATATTTTTAAGAAAATCATACAAGAAAGATGGCTCCCTTCTAATGCCAACCTGACTGCATATTGCTCTACATCAATCTCTCGCTTACCCTCACTCGATATACTCGCAGCATGCTCTCCTAAACTTGGAAAAAATGCGACGGCAAAACTACTAAACTTAATTAATTGTTTCCTAAAACTAAGGCAAACTACGGAACTATGCCCGGAGGCATGCAAGAAGACCAGACCTCTTAAATGTTAACCTGGTAGAAGCCGGCTTCAACTAATTATAGGGGATGTTTTGACATGAAAAGAAGTTGGCTATCTCATGCAGAGCAGCCATGCATGCCCTCAGAAAAGAAAATCTCTACAAAGATGCAATAGGTGAAGAGGAGTTCCTTCATCTTTTAGGTTCAAATTACTAGTTATCTTGAGCACCTGTGCAGATCCTATATGTTGTTATAATCATCATGTCATGGAGACACAAAATCCAACTAGCAGACCAACTTGGTAATGGGTCTCTTCGCATGGCAGTTGATCCTCCACAACTGAAGTCATAGAGTTGCATAACCAACAAAAAAACAGGGCAAATTGATTCCTGGTCTTTTCTTTGACTGTCAGGTGCCCCAATGGAAAGTAATTTTGCACAGCTACAATTGTATAGGATTGCACATTCTTCAACTCGAGAAGTCTTGCATTATTGGCCGGATTGAAATGATATATACTCATACTTCAAATTTTATTTGAATTTTCAGTTCTCCCACCAGTTTTAGGGCTTACTCATCTGTAAAGAAAAATGTAGATACTAGACAGAACAATGAGAAGCCAAGATCTAATATACCTGGGTTGGGCGTGTTCGAGATCATTTTCTATGCTTGCTTCGTTAAGCCATGAATCCTCATAGGAAGTATCAGCATGCGGCCAAGATTGGATGTTTTCTTGAGTGCCCTCATGGCACCTGGATCACCTCCATCTAAGTTTGATAGATGCAAACCAAGATGAGAGCAGGCTGACACCAGCATCCAATATAAGACTGCCATCATCTCATCATGTTTTGAGTAGGTGCGGTAGTCATCCAAGCTGTCCAGCACCTTCACAATTTTGGTGGCAAGATGTCATATCCTATTTCATACTCCTTTCAATTAGTTTTCTAAATAACACAAGTTGTTTAGCTGCATTTCCAATAGCAACTACATTGACGACTCGTGGCAATCAACCTCAACGCGACTCAGCAGAGTAAATAGTTTATCCATTGATCCCTTTTCTTCTAGACAAATTGTGCATTGTTCCACTATGAGTGCATGCATGCCTGGATATATATATATATATATATATATATATATATATATATATATATATATATATATATATATATATATATATATACATCCTGTTGAGATAACCACGTAACGCTTCTTAAATAAAATTCTATCCTACCGCACCATTTTAAACCAAATGTCGCCTAAGAAGAGATCTAAACACAGCAACCTTCATCTTTTTTGGAAGCTCTGCAATCCACTAATTAAATTGCTTATTATAAAACAAGTAGATACTCACTCGACCTTTAGTGCGCGGGGCAAATGGGCGGTGGGGTTCGGCTGCGTGGCAAACAGCACCAGAGATTAATGCAGGTGGACTCCTCCACTGAGAACGTATACAATCTCCTCCACAAGCTTCGAGGGGCACGCCAACCCATCGAGATCCTTCTCTGATCAGTCTCTCCAGTCATCACCAATGCTTTGCTTCTACTTGCCGCATCCTTGTATCCACCAGCCTATAAATAGCTATTCCTTCAGCTACTCTTCGTCACAAAACTTACAACTATACTACCATCTTTTTAGTGAGTAGGAATTAGAAGAAATGGCTTGTTTGAAGCCTCTAGTCCTTGCTGTTTTTGTTGTTGCGTCCTTTGCTTTGGTTGCAGAGAGCCGGGTCTCTAGGATGGACCTTGGCCTGGGACTGGGTGGGGGAGTTGGTGCTGGCACTGGAGTTGATGTTGGCACAGGAGGTGTTAGTGTCTCTGGCTCTGGGTCTGGCTCGGGCTCGGCATCTCGGTCTGCAGGCTCCGACTCCGACTCCGATTCATTTTCTGCTTCTCGGTCTGGGTCTATTTCAATCCCCCTTCTGGGACCTGGAGGTAGTTCATCTGCGGGTTCTGGTGCCGGTTCCTCTGCGGGTTCCGGTGCTGGCTCCGGTTTGAGCTCCGGACATGGTGAAGGCTATGGTGAGGGCCACGGACATGGGTCTGGCAGTGGAAATGGCAATTAAGAGAGTAATATTATGAACCAGATGTCTTGCACCACCTTAGTGTAATGATAAATAAAGAGATGGTGAATGAGAATGCTTGTGCCTTGAACTATATTCTACTTTTCTTAAATATTTCCTGTGACTAACAATAGCGTAATTCATGCATGCAGCCCTTTTGACTTACTTGCATTCCTTATCTAAGAAGCAAAAAAAAAAAGAAAAGAAGAAGAGTTTTGCATGTACACCATCAATGGATGGCGTATTGGAACGTGGAATTTGCATCTAGTAAATAACAGTGGCTAAATAAGTCATAGGTTTCCTGTAAGAGGGATGAAATCCACTATAACACTCGTTCTTCCAGATAAATGGAGGTCTGTGTTGTATCTAATATTTTAAATACAAGAAGGATGGTGTTTCTTTGTTGTCCTCCACCATATATATTTCTCACCATATATTGTTCTGTGAGATGATGGATGGATATTAAATCAAGTACGCTTGCCTGCATGGAATGCCCCAGCAGATCAAAGCAGCTGGAATTCTAATCAAAACGTAAAAATTAATCCATACGTTTCTTAATGCAATGAAGAAAAAACGTGTGGTGTTAAAGGCAGGATAATGGATGGACAGTTTTCTTTTGTTTAATGGTAAATAAAAAACTTGTTGCCAGTTTTGTATTTCGCTTTTAATGGTTGGTTAAAATAAACTTGTACTGTTGGGTTGTAGATGCCTATATAAGGCTACTGTTGTTCTTTGTTTTTAAAAATATATATTAAAGAAAGGCCTCTATCTTCATTTGTGATAGAGTTCTAAGTTCATAAATTTAGAGCCTTCAAAAGCATCCTTACAATGCCTAGTGTAGGGATTTTTTCTGCAGATAATATTAATGCCAGCTGCTACCAAGTTAAGGATGAGGGAAGGCTGATACCAAGTTACCAAAATCCAATTTACAAAGTCCCTAATCTCATATCGACATGTTTCAGATATATGCAAGAATTATCCAGGAGTTCTAGAGCAGTTCATCAATCTTGGCACCCAAGACCTAATCTACTTTCCCTTAAAAAAAATGAGATTTTTTTTGATACATGATAAACCAATGATACCCCTTCTATTAATCTTCCTAAATAGCATAACTGGACAAGCTGAGGCCAGGTTTGACTAGTAGTAAACCTAGCCCGCTGCTTCATTAATTATATTTTCTTTTCTTTACCCACATACGAAAGCTTAGTCAACCTCCATTTGAATTAGTAGAATGGTTAACTTTAAGCATGAGTCCATTACACGCATGCATTGCAGATAAAAATGTCTATTGATGTTGGTGATGGTTAAATAAATAAAATCGATGCATCACACCGCACTATCTGGATCATTCGGCCAAAGACCCAAGGTGTCACTAAGTCACCTAACAAAGGATGACCACTACAACGTCAAAAGTAGGTCACGAGACCAAATGAAACCACGCTAGAGACTATGGGGGATGGCTCCACTGTGATTGGATATCCTATCTCCTCCGGTGCTTTCAAGGCCACAAAGCACAAAACATGGAAATCAGTCCCCCCCCCCCACCCTCCCAACAAAAAAAAAAAAAAAAAAAAAATCACAAAAGCTTGTATCCAGTGTTGGAGCAATTTGGTTATGAATGTTTTTATGTGCCATTATATGGGGTTTGATATACAATCAATGTAGACATCTCATGGTGGCCTCTAAAGAGAGAGACGAGGTACATGACGGTGTTGGAGCAGAGAAGACTGTAGCTTTGGTATGCAACACCTTTTGTGAAATTTTTTATAGATACTGTTACGCCCCCACCTGCACGGGGCACGTGAGATACCCAGTGCCCACGTAGGAGCCACATGAGGGTGGACCGTGGGGTTCTCCTGCCAGATATTGTCTGATTCCGGGGTTTGCACGCGCGCCGCACGTACCGCTTAAACCCCTCCCCGATTTTGTTTTCCACCCAAAACGCGTCTGCAAGATCTAGAGACACCTGCCTCATATGCCCAGACTCTGAAAGGAGTCTTTCCGATGTGGGACTATTGGGTCTCGCACCCTTCCCACGATCAGATAAGAGCCGTCCTTGGCTTTGATATATACCAAATGTCATGCCCCCGCCTGCGTAGGGCACGTGAGGCACCTAGTGCCCATGTAGAAGCCACATGAGGGTGGACCGCGGGGCTCCTCTGTGAGATATTGTCCAGTTCCAGGGCCCGCACGCGCGCTGTACGCACCACTCAAACCCCTCCCCGATTTTGTTTTCCACCCAAAATACGTCTGCAGGATTTGAAGACACCCGCCTCATATGCCCAGGCTTTGAAACGAGTCTTTCCGATAGAAACTATTGGGTCTCACAGATACTATGCAGAAGATTAGAATACAAAAAATTATAAAGTAAACTAGAATCAATCAAGGAGTACATTGAGATCCCTCTGAAGCCATTGATAATTATTTTTTGACTTTCTCGGTATGATCTTGCGACTTTTAAGCCCACTTTTGAGTAAGCGCCTGAATGATTTCAACAAAAGGAGGTAAAATCTCCTAGTTGGGCTCTCTTCGAGCAAGCTCTTCGCAGCAGTAGCGAAAGAAGAAAACACAAGAGCAGAAAGGATCTTTCTATCTTCTTCTCCTTGTTGATGCATATCTCCTTAATAGGATAAGAGCCTCCTAGGAACGTAGAAACGTGGATGCTCTAGAATTTTATATCATACGGATATATGTACAAGTGGAGTGGTGACCTGGCTTAATTAGTATAATGTTGATGGGTCTATCCATTATGAAGCCTATTAACCAATCTAGGCCTATACCAATACTCACTATATCATATAACTTAGACAACAAGGTCCAAATTAACAATATGATCACAAATTTATTTTAGACTCCTTAAATATTCATTCATACGATAACTAAGCTCGTATTATATAGTGAAATGAAATAAAATCAATCTATAATCAATGGAAGCCAATTTTTCTGAAAAATTCGAACACCCTTATGTTGAAAACCTGCATTGCAAGTGGAGTATCAATCTCCCTCTCACTCTCTAGGGATGATGACTTTCATAACCATTGTTAATTATTATTTTAGCAAGAAACAACATATAATAATGAAAGAATAATAACACTATTTATCTAAATTGCCACTTGCTACATAAAAAAGCATTATTTTTCGATTAACATAGATTTAAGCTTTAAAATTCTAAGTCCATATCTGTATTAGCTGAAAATCCTTCTTTTTTATATGGCAAGCAGTGATTTAAAAAGCCTTGTCTCATTATATATTTCAATAAAAGATTATTTAATTCGAGTAAATTTAAAACTTTGAACAACATCTCCCATCCTACACCGGTTATGATTTAAATTTTGTATGATTAATATGCTTATTATCTTCTAAAGAGGTATTCCTTGTTGTAGAGCATCAAAAGGCTTCTAGCAAAACGCATATAGGGTTTTCCTTTGGAAAAATGCTTCCTCTCCCTCAAAATTTTCTGGAAACTTATTCAACCCAAGATTTTTGTATTTTAGCCCTCACACCATCTACCTGTGTTTGGCGACAAAAAAAAATAAAGAAACAAATAAAATGGGGTTTAGATCAGTGGATATTATTCAGTGAAGCTTGAGACATATTGTCAGAAGATCTCTAACTTAGCAATATATTAAAAAATTATTTAGACGAGTGGGCTGAAAATTTTATTAAATTTGTAGATTGAACCAACATAGCCAATAAAATTATAAAATTATGGGGATCTATACTCAGAAATAGCTTTAAAATGGATTGATCTGAATTTTATGAGGAGAAAAAAAATCTACTTAACCTAATTTATAATTTCATAATTTTACCGGTTGCATCGACAGAATCAACAAATTTAATAAAATTTTCGGCCCAGCCTAATAATTTCATCCATTCCGTATCATGTGAGATCGAGTAGTGAGGAAGTACAAAGCAGACAAAAAGAGTTAATCCGCCGAAACTATGACTCTTGCCATGATGCATGAATTGCTGGATGGCATTTATTCACATTCATTTCCCATGCCATTCTCGCCATCAGTTTAGCCCAACACAAGGCCTTCGTAGTTTAATTGGCACCTTGTTTTTCTTGTAGGTCCACATTATAATAATCGACCAGTTCTGTTCTGCTGTCTTCCACCAAATCACATCAACATTGCATGGGCCTAGTATTCACATAACATATCTCTCTCTTCTTGGACTCCCTTTTTCTCTGTAGAGTGTTATTCTTGTATGGTTCCATGATATGTAATCAATGAAGTAAATATTATAAAGCTTCTCCTTTTGAGGCTTTTTTTTCGGTAAAAGAAAAAAAAAAAAAAAGAGGGGAGGAGAGAAAATTTTACCCGCGTAGCAGCTTCCACTAGGCTTTCCTTCCACCAGAAAATGGTCGATGCAGACCGCAAATTTCCGCATATCCTCTCCGACCTATGAGTTTTTCCCACTAGGTTCATCATTATCCACGTGTGAGTACGTCACCCCAGCGCCACTTCAGTATCAGCAGACCAGATGGCGACTCTACCGGACAAATCAGGCATGAAGCATCTGGTCCTCTCGTTTAATCGACGCCTGTATATTTCGAATCTGGATCACTCTGGTAAAATTTAAGCTCCATTCCAATCGTGCTACCTAAGGATGACAATCGAGTCGGGTCAGACATAAACGGGCCGGGTCAGATATTAAATGGGTCAAAAAAGTATAAACCTGAACCTAACCTGTTTATTAAAAATGTTAGAAATTACAATCAGAACCTGACCTGTTTAATAAATAGATAATCCGACCGGACCCGTTTAACCTGTTTAATAAATAGGTCGATTAAACAGATCGGGTTGGTTTATGTTTACCCGTTTAACTAAATATTACTGCAAATAACCAGAAATAAAATACTCAAAATAAAAGAGGAGAGAGATTACCCGTGCTCGATGCTTCCCTCGTCCTTCTCATCGGGGAGCTTATTGGCGCTCCTCGGCCTGCTATCACCGTCATCCACCGACAAGAGAGAGAGAGATGGGAGGTTCGACTAGGGGAGAGAGAGAGAGGTTGGGGGTTGGGGTCCTTGGGGTTCCGTTCAGCAACAGAGAGATGTGGAGCGGTTGGGAGGCTTCGACGGAGAGAGAGAGAGATGTGGAGCGGTTGGGAGGCTTCGACGGAGAGAGAGAGATGTGGGGGGTTGGGGCTTTAGCCAGAAAGAGAGGGTGCCTACTGGTTTGAAATGAAGAGATTGAGAGAGATACGACTCACACTTTCTCTTCCTTTCTTTCTAATTTCTCTGCTCCTTTTCTTTCGTCTTGCTCCTCAGCTCCATGGCAGCCGCAAGATTTCTCCTCCGCCGCAGCTCTTTCGCCGCCGCCTGTTGCTCGGGTCCAAGTCGTCAAAACCCTTAAGCTGCTGCACTGTTACCTACATCGTAGTCCATGGGCTTGCTCGAGTCCCTGCCGCGGTCGCCGTTGACGAGAAGGCGGAAGTAGTCGGCAAGGGGGAGGAGAGGGCGGAGGCGGAGGTCCGGAGGAGAGGGGGAGGAGACGGCAAAGGCGAAGAATCCAGAGGAGAGGAGAGCGGAGACCGGGAGAGGGACGTTGAGGGAAGAGGGCAGAGCAGTGAAATCAGGCCTCGGAGGTGACACAGTGAAATAGAATCGGGACTGGACACCGAGGGACAGAGGGAGGAAAATGGGAATAGAGCTCGGGCGGCCACAAACCCTAAGGTCTCTAACCCTAACTTAGGAAAATGGGAATAGAAGTCGCGTACGGCGCTGTGTGGACCTCGCAGGCCGACGCGGGGAGTTGGGCCGAGGCAAAGAAAACAGGCTGAGGCGGGGAGTTGGGCCAACTCTGGGCTTTGTGGGTTGTGGCCCTCATCTAACAGCCCAATAGTTAAACGGATTAAATAGGTTAAACATGTCAAACATCTAAAATCCGTATCCGATTCAATTAATAAATAGGATAAACGGGTCAACCTTTTTATGACCCATATCTGTTTAGGCCAAATTCAAATCTTTTTATGGTGGATCGTATATGGATCAAATTGGCGGATCGAATCATATTTTGCCATACCTAGTGCTACCATCTTGGTGGCCAAGCTTCTCCTTTTGAGGCTTTTATGTGCTTTGCCTTCACTAGGTAAGGCTTCTGTCATCATTAAGAGGACAGCTAACCCTTTTCCGTTGCTGTCTTCCATCGAACGTTAATAGCATGGAGTTTTGTTTTGCACTCCAAGGCACCCCGGTTATCCCGCCCACGTGGCGCCAATTCGGTCTCTCATCGCGGTGCGATCAGGCGGGCCCACCGTGCTATGATCATCCCACCAACAGCCGCACGCCGTTACGGCACGAGAGACTAGAGAGATGCCTCTTTATAATGGCTTGTCGGATCTACTTGACGACGGTCGATCTAACGGTTGTCATCTTACACGAATCAAAGTACACTGCCTGATGGTATACTCCATTGAAGAGTGATAGCCTACACTAAAAGCTATCGCGCAGCTGTTTGGGATTTGTTAGGTACGGTGACGCTTTCGGCCGAATAGAGCTGGATGATAACACTTGCACCAGCATTTATGACCCACATCAACCCAACTTGGAATTTGGTCGGGATTCTTGGATCCATATCTTGTGTCCATGAGTTGACTTTAATTTGACCAACTCATAAGACCTTTGCACGACCATCTCCAGCCGACTCGACTTGATCCGTTGTCCTAGGCAGAGGTAGTGCAACCTTATCCCATTGCGGCATCCCTCCTCAATTAAGACCATAATGTTATGGTTTGACTCAGATCAAAGCTTAAATCCACTCTATCCAGTAAAATTAAAAAATAAAATATTTAAAAATTAAGATGAAAGACGTGTTGGAGACCAAGGGAGGGTTAGCCAACGATAGGGTTAGCGACGAAGGAAGGGGCCAACACTAACGAGAGGCAAATCTTCAACACGTTTGTGCCTGCACCGAGCGTAGAATGGCATGGAAAAGCATTTTCTATGCAAGGCTAGTGTTGGACAAGTATCGCATCCTCCTCGAAAGGAACTCAGTTACGGTAGTTGGGTGAATTTGGAGTCGAAAATATGGTGGGGAGGAGAGATTGCTGCTCACGACGCTCACAGATTGTTGGAAGAGTGTATTTTCTATCAAGTAGACTGAATTGTCTCCAAGACAGCAAATTATTTTAGAAATTTTTATTAAGATAAATCACGAATCAATGCCCGACTGTCTGTGCCTCTATATAGGCTTTTATTTTCGGACCTTGTTTGCTTGCTGTATTCCTATCCTGTGAGCTGCAGTTGTATGTAATAGTAATTAAAAAAACCCAATAGTACGGGCTCTTTGATAGCTCCATGGCTAAACCGTTGGATCACGATCAGGTGGTCCACTAATTTTCCCTGTATTATAGTAATTTCAAAGCCGACCAGTCGTGGCGGACCTCCCGAAACTGCATGGATTTGAGCGCTATTCAAGTTTGATCCCGCTCAATCCAATAGCGCGTCCCATCGTTGACACGCTTCCGCCGCGGAAGATTCCAGACGAATCCACGTCATGTGGTCCCCGATGTCCGCCCCACCCATATCGGACCGTCCAATCAGTCCACGTTGTGGGCCCAGATTAATATCATGACGTCAAAAGTGTTTATAAGTAATAACAGGACGAAAGGACGCGTAATTGTTGCCCTTTTTACAGCTGGATATAAAACGGTATGAGCTGTAAGAGGACGGGAGGCAGATTGACGGGAACCGTACGCTCCCTAGAGCAGGCGCGGCGTATCAGAGCCGTCAATTATGGTGCTCCCATCCGTCCCGCTGTCCAGCTTGCGCCCATGATTCACATATCGTGGCCCGAAACTCACCTCCCGTCCACTCATTCATTTAAAGCAAGGCCAAACAAAGTTCCACAAGTCGACCAAGATTCCCGCAATATTTACGAGAGATGCCACTTACCGAGAGCCTTTCCCACCGCCGTCGATCCGAATCTCGAGCGCCAGCCTGTTCGTGATAAAAGACCGGCTACTTTTTCCAGTGGACGGTCACGTGGAATACTCAACCGTACTCCGGTGATTGCGCACCGGCGGTGATCGGATCTCCCCGACCCCACGTGAAGGAGAATAAAGAAAGAGAGAAGCAGCAGAACAGAGTCACCGACCAGTAACATAAATAAAAGAAGAAAGAAGAGATAGAAAGATTAAATATCGGAAAAATTCCACCGCCCAAAACAATAGATTGATGGAACCGGAAAACCCGATCCTTCCTTTACAAAATTAAGAAAAGAAAGAACAGAAAAAAAGTTCCCCACAACGAGTACAGGATCATCAAAGGCAAAGCCTTTTTCTCCTTCCCTTCTTTCCCTCTTCTCCAAGCAAAGAATTTCAAGTGTTTTTTATCCCATAATTAAGGGAAGACCCTAAGAAAAGAACAAAAAACATTAGTAAAGAGCAACCAAAAAAAATGGAGGATATTTTTTTTACAAGTTCTTGGTTCCCCGGGGACTGTAGCCGTAGTAGTGGAGATACCACTTGACGAACTTCTTGAGACCGGTCTCGAGATTGGTGGTCGGCTTGTAGCCGAGCTCGGCTCGAGCCAAGCTGATGTTGGCGTGGGTGAAGGGGACGTCGCCGTTGCCCGGCATCGCCACAACGTTCCGTTTCGCCTTCGCCTTCAGGTGGCGCTCCAAGATCGACACGAGCATCGGCACCGTCACCGGCGACGTGTTCCCCAAGTTGTAGATCCGGTACTGCGCCGGTCCCCGCTTCTTCCCCCCGCTCCCCGTGCTCTTCTCCGCCGTGTCCAGCGACCCCAAGCACCCCTTCACAATGTCGTCGATGTAGGTGAAATCCCTGGCGAGATCGACGCGATCCTTGCCGCTGTAGACCGTGATCGGCTTCCCTTGAAGAATATTTCTGGTGAAGGAGAAGTAAGCCATGTCGGGGCGGCCCCAGGGCCCGTAGACGGTGAAGAAGCGGAGGCCGGTGATCGAGAGGCCGTAGATGTGGTTGTAGGTGTGGGTGATCTCCTCGCCGGCCTTCTTGGTGGCGGCGTAGAGGGAAGCGGGACGGTCGGTGCGGTCCGACTCCGAGAAGGGGGCCTTCTCGTTGAGTCCGTACACCGACGAGGAGGAGGCCCACACGATCGCCGGCTGGGGGTCCGCCGCCTTGCACGCCTCCAGAAGCGTCACCAGGCCGGCGATGTTGCTGTGGACGTAGGACGCCGGGTTCTCGATCGCGTACCGCACCCCGGCCTGGGCGGCGAGGTGCATCACGTGGGTGAATGGGACCACGTCGAAGAGCTTGGCGAGGAGGCGGCCGTCGTTGATGTCGCCCTCGACGACGACGATGCCGTGGGAGACGAGGAGGGCTTTCCTGGCCTTCTTCAACGATGGATCGTAGTAGGTATTGAAGTTGTCGAGGCCGACGACGCCGTCGCCACGCTTGCGGAGGGCAAGGGAGACGTGGGAGCCGACGAATCCGGCGGCGCCAGTGACGAGGACGGAGATCCCTTGCGGGCGTCGGACCTCGGCGGAGGCCCGGATCTGCTTTTCCCAGTGGAGGCCGCCCCACGACGCGGAGAAATACTTGGACGAAGTGTCGACGAAGCTCTGGAAGCTGAGGTACGACGCCGTCAGCGCGATCAAGAAGAGCGCCCACAGGAACATGGTGCTCGTCGACGCGAAGCAACGGTGGAACTGCCGATTAATCGCATGGGCCCGCTCGATCTTCACCTTCCCCGGCGTCGATGGGAACAACTCGTCCTCCAGAATCCTCATCTTCTTCTCCGTCACCGTCTTCGTCTTCTTCGTCTCTATTCCTCCTATTATTCTACCCTTCTCTATCAATGCTTCTCCTTGTTCCTCCTCTAAAACCCTCGAATGCTAATAAATTTCAAAGCGGTGGTGGGCTGGGTCGAATAGTAGAAGAACAAATGGATGGATGGGAGTGGGAGGAGACGAGGGAAGGGTCGGAATGCAAGAGAGGAGGCAGGGCAGAGGGAATAAATATATATTTTAATTTTCGGAAAGAAATTTCTGCGCCTGCTGAAGAGAAATGGGCGGAGTGGGGGAGATATAAATAGGGAAAGAGAGAAGAAGGGACAAGGAAACGCGTGAACGCGTTGCACGAGGAATGGCCAAATTAGCTTGCATAAAAATCCCGATTTTCCTAATTTATAGGATTTTGACATTTTGTAAACCCCTTTTTAGTGTTTTTTAAAGTTTCGTAGTTTTTGTAAACAGAATTTCAGGTTTTTTTTCCTTTTAAAACCAATTTAGTTGAAATTAATCGAACATGAAAAAATAAATTTATTATATTTAATATAAAAAAGACCAGATATAATAAAAAATAATAGATCGTATATTTATTTTTGTAAAAAAAATTAAAATAAATATCATAAGGAGGTGAACTTATTTTTTTATTTTAAATTATCAAATAAAGATAATCTAAAAACATCATTTTTTGACGAAAATATTATCGCTTATTTATATCAATATTATACTAATTGTATTAATATATTTTTATATTAATATTATAATAATATATGATAAAATATATTAATGTATTGAACAATAATATTTATAAATAATAATATATTGAATATATTTATCATAGATATGGTTTATTAATAAATAATTAACATATATTTATTAATCATCAATAAATTTAATATAAAATTAGTAATATTTAATATATTTATTTATAATAAAAAATATTTTTAATATATATGTATAAATTAATTTATAAATATTTATTAAGTTATGTAAATATATTTTAATATTCTAAATAGCCAATATTAATAGCATTTGTATAAGTAGGTCATAAAATGGCCAATAAATAAATTACAAAATTTTATTATCTGGATTATTTATTTAAAAATATTGCTGAAAATTTAGCAATATTTCATATAAAATTATCTCCAATTAAATATAATATTTTCAATACTATTTTTGGAAATATTTTTTTACTAATCGAATATGATAAAATTCATATTTTTTTCTATAATTATTTTATAAAATAAATAATTTTTGAAAATTATCAGATTATGTTATAATTTGACCTACACCAACCAAATATCCCTTAAATTGTTTCCCAAGCGAGGACTGGGGGGGGCCACCGTCGCCCGCGGTTTGCTGGTTGGTGGAGCGATCCCGCGGCCCTTTACGTACGACCCCCTAAAGCCCTCGCGAATAGGAAATGTAAACCTTTACTAGCTACTCCATCGAATAAAAAGATGCCACGTGGATGGTGAAGGTGGGAGAGGAGTGGTACTATGAGAGCGGATGCGCGGGATTAATGGAAGAGAGGGAATTCGGGGGAACGTGGGGGTAATGGACGGCCGGTTGAATCGGTCGCGGAGAGGGAGGAGGGGGGGATAACCGGGAGAAGACCGCGGGGGGGGGCGGTGGTCGCGGTTTGAGATGCCGTTTCGTGGGGACGGTGGACGCTGCTTTGGCTAGCTTTTGACTGTCCCCGTACCGGTTTGTGGGCTAATATTCTCCCTCTCGGAGACTGGCTTCTCCTCCGTGTCGCAATTTAGGGGCCACCATCTGGGAAAGGCCGGGTGGAATACGCCGTACCCGTGAGAGCGGGGCAAAGAGCTAACTCAAGCCACATGGATAGATAGTTGACTGGATACGGAGTGCGGATATGAATGGACACGGATGTCCGTTGCTTTGCGAGATGCGATATGATCATAGGGACAAATTTCTTCTAAGTAGCACACGTTTATTGAAAGGCAAACAGTGCACTAGGTCGTCTTTTTTGTGGCCTGACATCAGAGTCGGAGATATACCCCACACTTTGTATCTTTTTTTCTTTTTTTTGATTTGGCAAGTTGTACTTATGTGAGAACTATATGAATGCCGCTTTTAACCAAAAAAAAAAGGCATATAGATAGGCTATCCTTCGGATAAGGATGGAGGCCCTTTGGCTGCTGCCCCTAGTATCACTGCGAACTGTCGAGCTAACTGATATCCAGCCAAAATTAATAGTGGGATAAGAGCAATAAATTTGTACATATTTCTAAATTATTTATCATGATGACCTCTGTTTGTCCTTTATGCTGCCTCAGACCCACAGCAACCTAAGAATTTTATCCTGGCAAGATCTTTATTATTATGCATCAGCTATATTAATGTATACAAATTTGATAATTTTGCGAATGTTAATCCTTTTTCTATGATTTTAGATAGATTTTTCATTGTCAAAATTCATGGTTCTTCTAAAAAAATCGATATTTTAATATCGAGATCACAAAATGTCTCATTGCATTTGAAATTTTTCTGCAAATTATTTTATAATTTTTTTTGCATGAATACTTTTTTAAAAAATCCATTATCTTAATATCAGCGACCCCTAAAATTGGAGAAATGAATCAATTTATTTAGAAGTTTCATTATACTTTGTTTCCTACCACAAGTTCCTTTTCTCAGAAAGCTGATCAGGTTTCCTTTGCCATACCAACCGGTAGATTGGTAATGTAGAAGAAACATCATCATTTCTACCTAGCTTAAATGTAGGAATTAGAACATTTAGCATTGAATGAATAAAAGTTTACTAGCCCAACAATCTTAAAATGAAGCCTATAATTTCATCATTTTCTTTTATTGTATCTTTCTAGCAGTCTCAAATGAACTTTTCTTGTTATATACCCTTTGCCGATATGTGTTGCCATACATCTCTACCCAAGGAATATCATCTTTCCCTACTAATATTTATCTTATTCTTAATGGCCTTCAAGTTGCCAACATTCATCCCACATTCCACATGCTGTGATGAATGGGAATTCTTTAAGATTCTGAGATGACCTCATCCATCATCAGTTTTTTTTTCTAATCTTCATGTCATTTTCTCCACTCAATTATTTACTTTTGTATACCTACACAGTCTATTTTTATAAAGAGGCCAGTGTGGGAGCATGTTACTCAAAAGGAAGGACCCTTCTAGGAAGTCATAGTTCCTTGGGGCACCCCCACATTATCTGATAAGTGGTCCTCTTTATGTCTAACTATGCAAGGTATTGTTTAATGTTTTTTTTTTTTTTTTTTTTGACCATATTGCTGAAATCGTTGAATGAATCCTTTTATTTAAGTTTGGCAGTAAGACTCAGAAACTGCAGTACACTTTCTTCTGCAAGCTTTGAGGTATGGCGATTGGCCCTCCTCAAAACCCTAGCATGATGCCCTTGTATTTTATTTGGTCTCTTCTCGTTTGTGCTAATTTTGTATTGATGTGGATCCTTCTACAGTGCTGATTATGATCACAAGCACATGAGATGAGGGACTTCTTGTTGTTATTTCTAATTATATATTGCATCAAGAAAGATCGTCTCCAAGGCAATTCTAGTGGAAGTCTACCGAGCGCAATGACAATTAGAATAAGGCTTAAAACTAGCATTGCATTGTGATCTCTAGTCTTTTTAATACTCAATCCTGATCATGAGCTTCTAGATTTGGGCAAACTCTTTGTTTATCTTCTTAAAATATTCTTAAACTTTGATGAAAGGAGACTGGAAAACATGGATGCATGACTTTAATTAAATTAATAGCAAATATGATGTTGAGCATGTGTGCTCATTGCTGTGTACCATTTGGTTTAACATTTTTCATGCAGTAGAGCAAACCCTAGTCCACAAATCTCTTATTGTTCAAGCCATGCATTTGTAACCTGAATAATTAATGTAATAATTTAGATCATACAATTATAACATGTTCAAGGAGGTCGATGGCGCTTTAAACTCCATTGCACATTGCTTAGGAGTGAAAGGGCTCCCTAATTAACCTATCAGGACGGAAAACTAGAACTTGAAGCAAGCATCTATACTTTTTGATAAATATCTTATCCTTGGAGGTATCAAATCTAACTTGCAAGGAAAAGCTAGCATATTTATATTCTTAGCATATATATGGGAGTTGCTAGTTCGAGAGATGGTATTTTCAATGAAAAATAGTCACATTATCTTTTACAAGAATTTAGCAAAAAAAAAAGGGCAATTATTCTTTCCACGCCTATAATACAAGATCAATAATTTGAAAGAAAAATATAAAGAGATGCCCCATTCATATATAATATTCTCGTAAAAAATACTGAACATACAAAAACATGTTTATATTTTGATATTTTATAAATTTATGGAAGTAAGACATTTTCACTAGGCCTTGGGACAATTACGCGTAAGAGAGGATCAGTATTCTCTATTTTTCTGCCATGAGATATTCATAGCCAGCATTTTACTTCATAAAGATTGTCTTTTGACTGTAATTCAAAAACTGCAAGTATATATGCAACTTTGACGCCAATGAATGGAACCAGAATTAGGGTGTTGATATAATATGAAAATTGATAATTGATGGCGGATTCCAATGTTTATTTAAAAAAAACAATTTGAAAAATTCGAATGGCACAAAAATTGCTATATGAAAATAAAATGTTTCCTCGAATTGGAATGATAAAACTATAGCATCTATGGAGATAGTTTATGATAAAAACTGGGGTCAAAGTAACGGTCTTAGAGACCCCACTTTTGTTCTAGAGACTGGACTTTCTCCTCATCTACCATCGATATGTGATGCGATTCCTCGTTGTATCTTGGATCCTTTTAGATGGGTACAAAAAAAAGAAAACAGAAAAGCTTTGCCACCCTCCCTTGGTACCAAAAACACTCAATTGCTAGAATTGGCGTTCCATGCATGGCACCAACCTTCTCATGTCATGCGGCGTGGAGCTTTGTTTGGTGACATGGTGGGACTTCATTCATAGCACAAATATATATATATATATATATATATATATATATATATATATATATATATATATATATATATATATATATATATATATATAATCACTGCAATCTGACATCTGTTCGATTTCATGGAGATAGGATTCTTAATACAATTATTATGAAGAAATAGGAGGATGATTAGCGTCTTTGAATTCTGGTCTACGTCGAGGTCCTGGGCGGGTTGCAGATCCGCGATCTTCTTCTTTCGGGGGTGGAGGGTGGGACAGTGCCCGGATCAACCAGTTGTTCGGAGCCCAGCTTACGGAGAGGATCCAATCTGTGCCAGTTCCGAGATACACTAGCCCTAATATGAGGGTTTGGAGCATGACCTGCAAATCCAGAATTAGGGTGGGCGATACCTTCAGCACTCTCTTTAGGAAGCAACACCAAAGGAAGGATTACGCATGGATTTGGCGGTTCGAACTGCACCTGAAGGTGGCCTTGTTTCTCTAGAAGGTCGTCCGGGGCCGACTACCAACGAGACTTGTGCTGAGCAAGAGAGGTCTGGGCATTCTCCACCATTGCCCTAAATGTCAGGTGGATGAGTCAGTGGACCACGCCCTCTTCCAGTGCCAGCGTGCGAGGAGAATCTGGGAGCTGGCTACGCTCCACTAGAGGTCTGGTTTTACTTAGCGTCCTCCCTGCATGTCACGCCCCAGACCCGGATCCATGACACAGCCGTGCTATTGCCGACTACCGCCCATAATAGCACGAAGCCTCATACATGGGTAAGAGGTAGCCAAAATAGTCAAACTTTCATATATTAAAGTATTTTCGGTACAACTTGCTAGTTGTTACAAAATACAGAGCTTCTATACAGATCATGTACACAAAAGTATATATGTTTCACCCCAAAAAGAAAGAAGCTCTAATACAAAAGAAAAGTGTCTCTGACTGCTATTATTGGTGGTGATCTGAAAGAAAATATAAATGAACGGATATGAGCTACACGGCTCAGTAAGTAATCCTGCATAATCTTATCGGATCAACTATAATGCTAAACATGTTTAAACAGGATTTGAGAAGCTGACATGAACACTACTTAACAATTCGTCATGATAAAATATTTATACTGAGTCAATAAATCCATGTTTTAGGTCAACAAGAATTTTCATGAAATATACAACGTAAAAATCGTACCCCCGGTATTGCCGTGGTTCATACTCTCGGATGCTACTGCGAAGTCATTATCGGCCACTGGCGGAGCCAGTTCAGTCATTTTCAGCCACGGACGGGGCCGGCTCAGTCATTCTCGGCCACTGGCAAGGCCGGCTCAGTTGCATTCGATCAATAACATCTAAGAGCCCATTAATAGTACCTCTTGCAAGTAGTACCTCTTGGATGCTATGGCGAATTCATTAACGGTTACTGGCGGGGCCAGCTCAATTATTATCGGCCACTGGCAGGGCCGGCTCAGTCATTCTCTGCCACTGGCAAGGCCGGCTCAGTTGCATTCGGCCCATAGCATCAAGAGCCCATAGTACCTCTTGCAAGCAGTACATATAGCTAGATGCAATTACTATATCAACTTGCATGCATGATACTTTAAAATCAGCAAAAACATGATGCATGCATAACCATAAATTATGAGATCAAGGCATGTTACTTACTTTTCATAATATGCCATACATGAAGTATGTATATGAATAATACTCAAAACTTTTAATAAACATGGTGCTCACATGATCCATATTAAGATTAAAGAACAGGCTACTTGCATACATGATCCAACAAGATGAGGACAAATAACTTATACTTGATAATTCATGGAAGAAGACATAAACATAACATGATCCATAAAAAGATTAAGGCAAGTTACTTACAATACTTTGTTATCCAAATTTCTTAAGTCCAAGTGACCGATCCTCAATCACCTAAAACCATATCATAAAGATCACATTATTCTCTATTTATTTATTATACAATTTAGTTCATCTTGTTATGGACTTACTCCTTGGATCCCATCCAAAGATCTTAGCCCAATCCAATTTACCCAATTTGAAGTCTTCGGGGTTCGATTAAAACCAAATTGGGTCTACATGGGTTAATTGGGCTTTTAATAAAAGGATTGGGCCTGATTTATGATTAAGTTCAGCCTTCTCTAGCCAATTTGGCCTTTTGATTTGGTCAGAAGACTTAGTCCCAAGTTTAATTGGGCTTAAATTTTGGTTCAGGGTCAATGTGGCTCATTTGGGCCTGAGTCCGGTCAACCTGAGATCAATTTGGCCTTCTGTCAGTTGAATTGGACTTGAATTGGGCCTGATTTAAAATTAACTAAGTCTGCTAAGACCAACATAACTCAAATGGGATTCGGACCCAGCTCAATTGGGCTTAATTGAGTTAGGATTTAACCAAATTTGCTCAATTGGATCCATTCAGACTCAGCTCAGTTTAGTTAGGTTCAGACCCGACATCATTTGGGCTTGAATTTAGCCTATTTTATTCAATTGGGTTCGGGTTCAGGTCTTATTGGGTTTGCCAAACCCATTTTCTTTTATTTGGGCCTAATGGGTTTCGGACCTGAACTCGGATCTGACCCGTTAGGTCGACCCGCTTAAGGGATCTTTCTTCGATCTTCCAAAGGCTTCTACCTCTTCGTCTCCCGCTACCCTCTCTCTCTTTCTTCCGGTCTCTCTCTCTCTCTCTCCCCTTTGTCTCCACCGGAGACTTGCTACTCCGGCCGAACCCTCGGCCTTCTCCTCCTCCGGCCTCGTTTCCTTCCTCTTCCCCTGCAGCCCTCCTACTCCTCCCCTTCCTCTTGCTGGCAACCGGGTGGTGAGACTCCCTCGGCCCACTGGTCGAGGTGGTGCTCCCACCTTGGAGCAGCAGAAGACAGGAGGTCGGCTCTTCTCTTATCCGAAGTGATACCGGAGAAGGGAAGAAGGGTTTGGAGGTGGGGCCGAGGCCCGGTCTCCTTCGGGAGGTCCTCACCTACTCCAACCATGGCAAGGTAAAGCCGTCGTTCGAGGATGAAGCCTCAAGGGTCCGGTAAGCCCCCCTCCCCCCCCCCCCTTTTTGTTTGTTTATTTACTTTCTTCATCTTCCCTTTCCCCTTTTCTTTTTCTTTATGACGACGCCACCACCTCTTCATCGGAGAAGAGGTGGGGGTTCATAGCTTCTTTAACCTCTAGCTCCAGGGGTCCGGCTTCTCTGGTGCAGTGCTCCAGAGGGCTAGAGATTAAGAGGGTATAGCAAATCTTGGGTTAAGAAGCTGAGGGTTTAAATAATGTTGATTAAGAAATGACCCCTTGGAGAGGTGGCATCCTCTCCTTCCCCCTTGCTCCGGGAGCCTCCAGCTGCCCCTTTTCCTCAGGCCAGCTAAGTTCCTCCATTAACCGAGGATGAGAGGTAGCGGGCTCCTAATTTGCATGGTTAAGGACCAACAGCTGGCCTTCTCTCTACTGGCCAGCTGGGGCCCTGTCATTTCTGCCCTCAGGCGTGAGGTGGCAGCCCTCCATGGGCTGCCATCCATGGGTCCAATACGGCCCACTAATAACCTGTTCCAAATACCCTTAAACTGGGCCTCAAAAGTATTGGGCCCAGTTAGTATTGGGCCCGGACATTACACTGCAGATTACTAGATGGCGGGCTTCTACCTTGCGGACCCAGCAAGCGGCTATTGAGGCTACATGTACAGCTTATCAGTTTTGGTTGTCCAAGAAGGACTGGACCTTTGGTGAGGACTGCCCCCGCTACAGGTCATTATCGAGCAGGCCCGACTTCAGGCTGCTAAGATTGTGTAGTCACATCTGATGGACAGATCTTTGATAGCTCGAGACATCTGGGGCTCTGTTTCTTCTTGTAGAGCATTTCGTACGGTGTTCTTCACCTGTGAGCCCCACCTTCGAGTTTTCTCAAGGTCAATTTCAATGGATGTATACTGGATGGTGGTCGGAGGGGCGGGGTCGGTTTTATTATTAGAGGGCCGGACTCCAGAATAGTTGCAGCCGGTGGTTACCAGTTTTTCTATACCTCGGTCCCAAGGGCTGAGTTGAGAACGGCTTGGGCCGGCCTAAGGTATATTTGGCAGACTCTGCGGACCAGGATTGTTATGCTGGAGGGAGATTCAACGATGGTTATTGGCTGGATCCAGCAGAGCGAGGGTGGTGTGGGTGACGTTCACCCTCTACTTAGAGATATTTGGCCTTCCACGCTAATCATGTATACCGTAAAGCCAATGGGGCAACGGATTGAGTGGCTTCATATTTGACCAACCACTCTAAAGACACTATTTGGCTGGGGGAGAGGGGTTGCTCGATGCCCTCCGAAAAGTGATATTTTTTGATTTTTTTGGTTGTATCCGCACTCAATCTGTATGATACATCCGTCTTAGTTAAAAAAAAAAAATAGTCTACGGTGAAAAAAGAATTATTTGAATTTTCATCAAATTGGCCTATGAGAATGGAAACTCCAAAGAAAAGGCATCTTGTCTTGGTTTGGGATACTTCGCTTTCATCAACCATTTCTTCAATCTTGAATTGGAACACCTTGAAACACAAGACTTGCATAACACCATCCATTCTAAAGGCAAGGAACCTCATTCACTTTCATGGAGGAGTATGGAGCATTCTTATTCTTCGTTGCCGGCATCTTCTTTTTTTCCTCCTCTTTTTTTTTTTTTCTCTCTCTTTCTGCTCCCTGTATGTGGCACTAGATCACAAGGTTGCCCCAATTCTACGTCAATACCAACTTGCTGGAATCAGTCATATCAAAAGAAAATACTCTACAGCAAACATCTCTCTACTAGTCCTTGCACTAGACAGAGACCACGGATTCAGACTTTTTGAGTGTGGCATTGCAGCTGTATTTCTTTTTCCCAATTTTTTTTTAAAAAAAGGCATTCTCAACTCTCATAGAAAGAATTAGAATACAAAGGATCAACCCAATCAACATGTTTACATTAATATGGTGCACCCCATCTACACTTCTAAGCCTCGTCCTCTTATATATTGTGTATTTATTTTTAAGCAGCCTCATCTAAACATGTCTTTGCATGCAACTAACTGAATAATTGCACGAACCAATTGAGATACCTAGTCTTTCAAGGGCATTCTAAAACCTCACTACAACAAAAATAGTCTATAGCGATAAAATTTTTGCGACAATTAGAAAAATGTGTTACCATAAATTCCCTCTCGGAACGGCAGCAAGCCGCAGCCGAGGAAGTGAATAAGCTCCTTGAGGCCGGCTTCATCCGAGAGGTCTCCTACCCAGACTGGCTTGCCAATATAGTCCTCGTGAAGAAGGCCAACGGGAAATGGCGCATGTGCGTGGACTACACCGACCTGAACAAGGCCTGCCCGAAGGATAGTTTTTTCCTCCCCAGTATCGACCAGCTCGTCGATTCCACCTCGGGACATCAGCTGCTGACCTTTATGGACGCCTTCTCGGGGTACAATCAGATCCGAATGGCGCCAGAAGATGAGGAGAAGACGGCCTTCATCACTGACAAAGGCACCTATTGTTACAAAGTAATGCCATTCGGGCTGAAGAATGCCGGAGCCACATACCAAAGGTTGGTCAGCCAAATCTTTGAAGACCAGATCGGCCGAAATATGGAAGTCTACGTGGATGACATGCTGGTGAAGAGCCGAGTGGCGGAACACCATGTGGCCGACCTCAATGAAACATTCTCTAAGCTCCGGAAATATCAAATGAAGCTCAACCCCGCAAAGTGCGCATTCGGAGTTACCTCGGGCAAATTCCTGGGCTTCATAGTAACCCAGCGTGGAGTTGAAGCCAACCCCGAGAAAATCCGAGCGCTGCAAGAGATGACACCTCCAAGGACAGTTAAAGAAGTGCAGCGGCTCACCGAGCGGGTCGCCGCCTTGGGGAGATTTGTCTCCCGGTCGGCCGAGCACTGCCTCCCTTTCTTCAAGATCCGTAAGCGGCCAAAGAACTTCCTGTGGTCGGAGGAATGCCAGCAAGCCTTTGAAGAACTCAGGCGCCTTCTGGCCTCTCCCCCGCTACTCACCAAGCCTCGGCGGGGTGAGGTTCTTTATTTATATCTAGCCGTCTCCCCGGTCGCAGTGAGCTCAGTCCTGGTCCGGAAAGAGGACAAGCTCCAGAAGCCAGTCTACTATACCAGCCGGGTCCTCAGGGATGCTGAGACTCGATATTCTAAGCTTGAGAAGACAATTTTTGCCCTGATCATTTCAGCTCGGAGACTCCGGCCTTATTTTTAAGCACATACCATAGCCATACTGATCGACCAGCCTATGAAGCAAATACTGCAAAGGTCGGATCGTGCCGGAAGGGTTGCCAAATGGGCGGTTGAGCTCGGGGAGTTCGACCTTGAATACCGCCCCAGACCAGCTATTAAAGCTCAAGTACTTGCCGACTTCATCGTGGAGTGCACCTTGCCAGACGACCCCGGGCTGCCACTCACACCCACAGAGGAGACCCCGAGGCCGCCATGGGTCCTACATGCGGACGACTCTTCGACCTCGGGGGGTAGCGGAGCTGGACTAATCCTCACCAGCCCGGATGGGGTGGTGGCTGAGCAAGCCCTACGCCTCGAGTTTCCAGCCTCAAACAACGAGGCAGAATACGAGGCGCTCATTGCCGGACTCAAATTGGCGAAGGAGCTGAAGGTGGAAGACCTAAAGGCCTTCAGTGACTCCCAGCTAATAGTAAGCCAGGTCCAGGGAGACTTCGAAGCAAAGGAGCCATCGATGCGGAAATATCTCCAAAAGGTGCGGGAACTTACATCCGCCCTAGGTTCCTTCAGCATCCAGCACATTCCCAGAACGGAGAATCTCAGGGCGGACCAATTGTCAAAGCTGGCGACCTCCCGCATGAGTGAGCTTTCCAAGGCAACGGTGCTCGAATATCTTCGAACACCCAGCACAGAGGAATCTGAGCCGACCATGTGCATCGACTTCGAGCCAAGCTGGATCGACTGGTTCATCCGCTATCTTCAGGATGGGACCCTCCCTCACGACGAGCTGGAGGCCCGCCGGATCAAGCGTCAAACTCCCCGGTACGTCCTATATGAGAACAAGCTCTATCGTCGGTCATTTACTTCTCCTCTCCTTAGATGTCTCCGCCCCTCGGAGGCAGACTATGCCCTCCGAGAGGTCCATGAAGGGATTTGTGGAAACCACCTTGGAGGCCGGGCACTAGCCCATAAGATCCTGCGACAAGGATATTTTTGGCCCACGCTTCAGAAAGACGCAACGGACTTCGTCCGGAAGTGTGACCGGTGTCAACGGAACGCCAACATCCAGCGCCGACCTTCGGCCCCGCTGACCTCAATTATCGCCCCCTGACCATTTGCCTAGTGGGGAATTGATATCCTGGGGCCCTTCCCCCTAGCCACCGGGCAAAGAAAATTTTTGGTCGTCTCCATCGACTACTTCACCAAATGGGTCGAAGCTGAACCTGTGGCCCGGATCACCGAGCAAAAAATGCGGGACTTTGTTTGGAAGTCCATAATATGCAGATTCGGACTCCCCCGTATCCTTATATCTGACAACGGTCGTCAGTTCGACAACATCCACTTCAGAGAATTTTGCTCTGAACTCGGCATCGATCACCGCTTCACCTCGGTCGCCCATACGCAGACAAACGGAGAAACTGAGGTAACTAATCGTACCATTTTGCAGGGGCTCAAGGCTAGGCTTGATCGGTCCAAAGGACAGTGGGTCGAGGACCTGTACAACGTCCTCTGGGCTTACCGGACTACGTTCCGATTACCCACTGGTGAGACCCCCTTCAACCTGGCATACGGCACGGAGGCTGTTATCCCGCTGGAAATCGGCCTCCCCTCCTTAAGGGTGGAGCACTACGACGCCGACTCCAACTCTTTCCGGCTCAGGAATAACTTGGACCTCGTCGAAGAGACGCGAGAGGTCGCCCGAGTCCGCATGGCAAGGTACCAGCAGAAAATGGCCCAGTACTACAACTCCAGAGTCAAACCCAAGCTCTTCAAGGTGGGGGACCTCGTCCTCAGGAGAGCCGAAGCTTCTCAGCCCACCGAGCAAGGAAAGCTCACCCCGAACTGGGAAGGACCATATCAAATCGCTCGAGTGCAACGACCCGGAGCGTACAAGTTGAAATCTCTTGAAGGAACCCCTATCCCGCGAAGCTGGAATTCCGAGAATCTACGGATGTATTATCAATAAAACCCCAAGGGGTTCCGGGCGATCAGGAACATGGATCCTGTCCCCTCTTTACAATGATTTGCCTCCTCACAATGATTATGATTATGTCTTCTCTAATATTGGGTCGTTTGTGATCCTTAGATACCCCGACTAAGGTCGGGATGCCCCGCGCGTCGACCGTAGAGTCTCAAACTTTCTCGACCTCGAAAAGCGCCACCAGGTCGACGATGAGCTCAAGCTCCCTCGGCCCCATATTCGAGACCCCGACTAAGTTCGGGATGCCCCGAGTGTCGACCGTAGAGTCCCAAACTCCCTTAACCTCAGAAAGCGTCGCAGGTCGACAGAGCGTTCCCAGACCCCTCGACCTGGTGCACGATTCCTCGACTAAGGTCGGGATGCCCCGATGATCGACCGTAGAGTCCCAAACTCCCTCGATCTCGGGAAGCGTCGCAGGTCGACAGAGCGTTTCTAGACCCCTCGACCTGGCGCACGATTCCTCGACTAAGGTCGGGATGCCCCGAGGGTCGACCGTAGAGTCCCAAACTCCCTCGACCTCGGGAAGCGTCGCAGGTCGACAGAGCATTCCCAGACCCCTCGACCTGGCGCACGATTCCTCGACTAAGGTCGGGATGCCCCGAGTGTTGACCGTAGAGTCCCAAACTCCCTCGACCTCGGAAAGCGTCACGGGTCGAGAGTGCGGCCCCAGACCCCTCGATCTCGTGTATGATCCCTCAACTAAGTTTGAGATGCCCCGAGTGTCGACCGTAAAGATCCAAACTCCCTCGACCTCGGAAAGCGACGCCAGGTTGATAGCAAACCCAAGCTCCCTCGACCTCGCGCTCGATAACCCGACCAAGGTCGGGATGCCCCGTGAGTCGACTGTAGAGTTCCAAACTCCCTCGACCTCGGGAAGTACTGCCAGGTTGACGACGAGCTCACGCCCCCCTCAATCCGAGGAAACCGGGGACAGTGCCTTGACGATCCTCCGGGACATTCAACAGCAACAACGGAGCAACGCTCGCGAAAGCTTTCGACAACGGCAATACCCCCTGGTTCAATTGGTATTCCCGAAATAGACCCCAAGCTAAAGGGTGACTCCGAAGGCCGGCCAGGAAACAAAGCGATCTACTCCACTACGAAGCGCGCAATCTTGGAGGTGCAAGAGGTACATCCCACTTGACACCCGCCTTGTTATATTCATCTACTATGTATTGCCAGCGAAATCCCGATTGAGATCGGGACCTCATCTCGGCCAAGGCCGGGTCGCCCCTACGAGTTGATCCAAGACCGAGGTCCCACCGACCTCATGCATGCTTCCTCTACCGGTGACCCCCATGACAACTCATGCAAACCTTTTTGAGTAAGGGCCTGATTCGGCCCCCATACGTTGAGACATCGATGTCGATCTGTGAAGATGACCTCGACCACGGGCGTGCTGATCGAGCTCAAGAAGGCCGAGGTACTCTCTACAGGTTCCGACTCCGCTTGCCAGAACCTCGGCAGAGCCCGAGGGCAATAACCATGAAAGCCCCGATGACAGTTTGACTATTGGCTCATGCTCCCCTTCAGGGAACAGCCCTAACATTTTTATGGACCTACGCTCCAAAAAGCCAAACTCAAAGCTTGGCCAAATACCCCGATAGCGACCTATGCAAGTCTAACAAGGCCCCTCTCGGGGGTCCGAGGCCCGAGCCTGGTGCCTCAGAAATCCAAAAACCAAACCCGGCAACCTCTGCGAGCTTCAAATCCGAGCTCCAAGACTTGGTGAAGCTTCCTAGAATCCAAGCTCAGAGCCCCCCCTAATCAGCGTAATCGAAACTTGGACACTTAAACAAGTTAGGGGAAAGAAAAGCAAAACACAGCCAAGAAACATGTTTTCATTGACAAGCAGCCCAAAGGCTAGGATATAAAGTCGAGGGTCGGTAAAACAATAAGTTGAAGTACCGGCCTCGCTTACAACTGAAGAAAATAAAAGGGAAAAATAAGCGCAGAATGGCGAAAGAAAATTTTTTCATTAGTAAAGTGCCGGAAGGCTAAGTACAAAATTGGAGGTCGGCCGTTCAACAAATTTGAAGGCCGACCTCATTTACAATAAAAGGAAGATAAAAGTCTATGTCCTAAGGGGCGGCAGTTGCGTCGGCGTCACCCTCGGGGTCATCTATGGCGATGACCTAGGGGGCCTTCGGCGGACACGGGCTCGGGGTCTGCGGCAGGGACCTCGGCGGGCGCCTCGGGAGCGTCCTCGGTGATTTCGCGAGGGAGAGCCTCCGTCACCGCCGGCGCGGCTACGTCCGCCTCAGCCTCAGCAGACTCCTCCTCGGACGCGAGGGCAGCAGGAACGTCGTCGTCGGAGTCGGCGCCCAACCTCGTCCTCGGACGAATCGTTGAGAGATCAAGCTGGGGGCAAAACCGAGCCATCTGCCTCCGAAAGTTGTCGAAGCCACGGAGGAACCCATCCACGGTCTCCTCCTCTAGCATATCGCGGAATTCGTTCGAGTCCTTGAAGAGGTCCACGGCATGCTTAGCTCGCTCGAGTGCCCTCTTTCTAGCGCCAGTCCCCCCTCCACGGAGGACGCCGCTCGCCGACAGATCGCCGCCCGCCAGAGTTCGCCGAAGCTCCTCCTCCTCAGCCGACGGCCGCCCCCGGGTCCAATTTCCAGCAACACTAGTCTTTCAAGGGCGTTCTAAAACCTCACTACAACAAAAATAGTCTATAGCGATAGAATTTTTGTAACAATTAGAAAAATGTGTTACCATAAATTCCCTGTCGTAATAATTTAAAAAAATATCATAAAAGATATATAATGTAATATTGCAGCGATTTATCAAGAGTGTTGCTAAAAGTTATCATATGGCGATGGTATCTTATAACTGCTGGAAAAAATTGTATTGTTGCTAAATTAGAATGACATATATTCTGGTGGTCCTTCTAACGGTGACGCTGATTGAGGTGTCACTTAGAATGGTCATAGTAGCTACATAGTTGATTTATTTTCTCGGTGGGATTCTCAACTAACACAATCACCAGGCACTGTAGAAATGATCCTTATCTAAGGATTTAACACATTCTTCCTCTCTTTGCTATATCCTATGAAATATTGAACTTATTAATTGGTTAAAAACAATCTCAAAGTACATAGATCCAACCAGAAGGTAGTTAAGTCTAGTGCATGGAAGGTCCGAAAATTAGACCACAACTGATCATTATGTGCTATGCTAATTTTTCTCCCTGACCTTGTTCTTACTTTATTGTGGAAGCGACTGCGTTAACCTTTGTCTATCTTTAAAGACATGGATGCAGGTGGGAGAGCGGAGAACATTCCACCTAACCTATTCTCCTGAGTTTCTACTGGTGCGATGGATGCTTTCAACAAACACCACATAGAAATCAAGGTTTCGTAAAAAAGGCCATATGATAGTAATCAGCTCTCATTGTTTGAAACCTCGGGCGACAAATTTATGGCAGCGGAATTGAAGTTGGCCAAAAGTCCCGACATGCGGAAGTTGGAGTTCTGGTGACGGGAAACTTGGAAAGCACTCAAAAGCACCTTGCCGTCTCCATGCGACCAGTCTAATGGACACCCAAGCCAACAAAGAAGTTTAGTGCCACCTTCCTAAAAGATATCTAGATGACGTATAGGATGTTCTCGAGAAGCCAACATCTAAGCGGGAACATGCTTGAATGGAGGAGTACGTCCAAATGCCACCAACTTATCAGAATTAGCCAAAATCCTATTTGAATTCACTTCTATTTGGTCATGGATTGCAATCGTGAATTTGGCAATTTAAATTTGAAAAAGAGTGTATATATTTATATATATACAAGTATATACATATACATACATAAATACATGTATATACATACATATACACACTGATATATACATATGTACATACATACATACACACACACATATATATATATATTGATGGGGGGAAATATGGATCGTCTTGCTCACTACAATAGGGCCACCCGATTTTAGCCAAATAAACCCCAACACCGGTTGAGCCGGGCCTCGGCCCCGCAAGGAATTAATCTGAGCTCGAACTTCGTCGAGGGCTCAACCGACCTTAGACAGGTCTCTCCGCTGCTACAATCTGCGTTAGTCTTCTCTGATGTTCATAGCAAGGTGCTCCTAGTGGGATAAAGTCATGAGGGAAAAATTGTCGTGCACGAGCCGCGCACTATGTTAAGCACGTGCGTGCTCCCCTAAAGCGGACAATACCTTGCTCTCTGTTGAGGTGCTCCAACACTCTTCATAGACAATGCGCTTTGGCCGAGCCGGGGGCGCCCCTATGTTCACCAATGCACCCCGACCGAGCTCGGGGTGCGTTATCCAACAAAGCGCCCCGACCTCCGAGCTCGGGGCGCTTCATCGAGCACACCTTGGAATCAGGGATGCTAGACCGACTTCAGCACCTGACAAGCCGACTTTATCAAATGCCTGATACGACCTCACCGAGCTCGATCTCGCCTATGGCCGCATCCACGAGCCTGCTTACACCCGATCACGTGACCGTACATTGCAACGCCCCCTCATTTTGCTCATTGGCCAATGACAATCAAGGACAACGCCATGCTGCTCCAGCCATACCCTGCTACGGCTGTCAACGCCTTCCATTCATAAGAATGGACTGCACCGTGCGCCTCAAGTATGCTCTAGCCACACGCCATCTTGCTGGAAGCCATCTCCTCTCATAATGAGAATGGGCCATACCTCCGCCACCTGGATGCCTTTACAGGGACTATAAATAGTTCCGTCAGGTAACGTCTGGGGAGACTTTTGATCCATCTGAGATGCACTCTAATTTGAGCATCGGAGGGTCCTCACCAGAACCACCGGTGAGGCTTTGTGCAGGTACACCATCGCGCGGGAGGTGGCTCGCCTTCTTCCTAGACATTCCCGCGGCTCCCTGGACTCCTCCGGCGTGGTCACTCTTGGGCCAAATTTGAACCACAACATTTAGCACTAGAGGAAGGGCCTGAGTTGTGATTATGAGGTTGGGAAGTCACAGAGCTCCAAATGCATCGAGTAGTTGGGTACCAACGCCCGGCAACTCGCTCCAGAGCCCACCCCCAGCAGCACTTATGCTAGCAAACCAAACCCCTCAAGTCCAGCCGGGGCAGTTTGATCTGCTCACCCTTCAAGTCCAAACACTCACCGCGGCTGTTCAAAACCTCCAGCTTGTAGGAGCTCCATCCGTTGTCGAGCTCAACAAGAAAGTCGAAGAATTGGAGCGACAAATTCAGATGCTCCGGGATCAGGTCGCGGAATAACGCGAGGAGCGCAGTTGATCAAAGAGCAGATCCCCACAGCATAGGAGAGGACCTCCTCGACCTGGGAGTGAGGTTCATCCGATATCCCCCCTCCGAAGGCTCGAAAAATATGTTCTCCTCCAAAGGTTTGGGAGGTACACTTCCTCACATCCATCCCGGTCAGTGATTCTTATAGAAATCGAGGGTTATGGCTACCTCCAACCCCCACCAAGGATGCAACCATAAGGAACGCGAGAGCGCTCGGACAAGTACTGCCGCTTCCATAAAAATCACGGTCATGATACGGAGGATTGCTACCAGCTCCATGATAGGATCGAGGCACTTGTCCGCCGAGGACGGTTGAGTCGATTTATCCGTGATCAGGCCGATGGAAAGGCACCCGGGGGGCAGAACCCGGGGCCACGCAACGCGCAGAATAGCCATCGTTCCATCGTGGACATCATCGACGCCGTAGCCGTGTATCCCACATGCTAGCGGCTCCGTGACCTCGGAGGGTAGCAAAGAGGCCTTATCTCCATCAATCCGGGTCTGGTAACTCGGCATTTAAGATACGACCCCCGGACGGGACTTTAGCCCCTCCAAATTAGGATTTCTAAAATCCTAGGATATGTTAATCAATAAAGTAGTCCTCTAGGATTTCTCTAAAAGTGTCTCTAAAATGCCTTAATGAGCTCGATATGCCCCGGTAGTCTCCGCGACACGAGTTAAAAATCTACAAAGTCATCCCTGGAGCTCGGCTCGGGATGCCCTACAGTGTTGCTTGAGAGTCAAAGCGCTCCGCGACTGCAGGATCTAAATCTACAAAATCATCTTTGGAGCTCAGCTCGGGACGCCTTGCAGGGTCGCTTGAGAGCCAAAGCGCTCCGCGACTGCAGGATCTAAATCTACAAAATCATCCTTGAAGCTCGGCTCGGGACGTCCTGCAGCATCGCTTGAGAGCTGAAGCGCTCCCGACTGCAGGATCTAAATCTACAAAGTCGTTCCCGAGCTCGGCTTGGGACGCACTGAGGCGTTAAAGGGGAGCCATTGAAGAGCTCCTCCGACCGTAGTATTCTACAAGTACGCTCCCGATCTGAGTGGGGGCGCCCTGCGGCGTCAACGAGGAGCCACTGAAGAGATCCCCTGACTGTAATATTCTACAAGTACGCCTCCGATCTGAGTGGAGGGCACCCTGCGGCGTTAACGGAGAGCCACTGAAGAGCTTTTTCGACTGCAGTATTCTACAAGTACGCCCCCAATCTGAGTAGAGGGCGCCCTACGGCGTCAACGGGGAGCCACTGAAGTGTTCCCCCGACCGCAGTATTCTGCAAGTATGCCTCCGATCTGAGTGGGGGGCATCCTGCGGCGTCAACTACGAGCCACTAAAGAGCTCCCCCGACCGCAGTATTCTACAAGTATGCCTCCGATCTGAGTGGGGGCGGCTTGCAGTATCTGCAATGACGTCCCTTGAGCTGGGCTCGGGGCGCCCTGCGTTATGTCGATCACGAGCCAAAGAGCTTCTGCGACCGCAGGTATCTATGGTGACGTCCCAGACCTGGGTTTGGAGCGCCCTGCAGAGTCGACCAAGGGCCCAAGAAGGTCCGCCAACCGATCGCTGAGTGTCCTTCGACAACACGCCCTAACCTAAGTTCGGGGCGCTCTACGTCACATCGGTCGCAAGCCAAAGGAACCTCCCATGGCTGCTTCTGCATTGAGTAACGTATCATCCGAGTTCGGCCTAGAAAGCTCGGCGAGCTTTTTGCCAACTCTGCGGGGGTTACATGGCAGCGTGGAGGCTGAGCTAATCCCTAAACTACGCAGTTCGAGTCTTACTAGCTAAGCATAAAGCTCCAGCATGCAAGATTTCAAGGTAGTGAAGAAAATCCACTTCATTCACATTGAAAGGTTAGGGGCTGATTACAAAAATAGCCGACCTTGAGGTCGGGCTAAATACAAAAAGGCCTAAGTAGCCTACTTAGCAAAAGCAAAAAGGGAAAAGAAAACTAGAAAAGAACAATCGGCTTGAACAACTTCCGACCCGGCTGCCGTAACTACCTCTGCGGCCTCCCGGACCGTCACCCCCTCCGTGAGCTCATACGATTCAGCGAGCCTGTTCTTCCCGGACGACATCCGCCCCAGTGTCTGTGAGCGTAGATGAAGCGCATTTTATAGCGGAAGCCCTTCGTCACACTGGTGATGAGGTTCTTCGATCCCTCCTCAGACCGAGCTTCATCCGACGCAACCACCTTGTCGTGTTGAGCCGTCAGGGCCCTATTACTGAAGACCATCTCCACAAATCTTCGCAGCAAATATGGCGGCTAGGTAAGGAGATGAAAGCGAGAGAAGTCAAGTGAAGGCTCCAAGTCCCACTACAATAGCTCTGATCGGCTAAGTCGAGCAATCAAGTAGGCCAAATCCCGCCACGTGTTAGACCCGGAAGCAACGTTAGCAAATCTTCCCAAATCACGGCACTAAAAACCGACCATCATATGGGGCGCTTCGGGGAATGGAACATTGATAACTGCCCTCTCGCGTTCCATCAGGAGGGGCGCTTTGGAGGACGGGGCACTAATGATTGGCCCCCTTCGCGTTCTATCCAACAATGCCTCGGAAAGAAGCGCGCACGTGGTACATTAAAAAGCTCCCACGGCTGTTTCTGCTTGGAGCAATGTGGCAGCCTAAGCCACCCAAGCCCGGCTCAGAAAGCCTGACTCAAAGCGATCGGCTGCAACAACACAAAGTGTTCCCAACTCGGTGCATAAATCTTCATAAGCGCTTAACCTCATCGCAGACGGAGCAACAATCGAGCTACTTCTTTCGTCCGAGCTAAAAAGCAACTCGACCTCGGAAGTCGGGGGGCAAATGATGGGGCACAAAATGGATTATCCTGCTCACTACAGTAGGGCCACCCGATTTTATCCAAATAAACCCCAACACTGGTTGAGCCGGGCCTCGGCCCTGCTAGGAATTAATCCGAGCTCGAACTTCGTCGAGGGCTTAGCCAACCTTAGACAGGTCTCTCCACTGCTACAATCTGTGTCAGTCTTTTCCAATGCTCATAGCAAGGCGCCCCTCGTGGGATAAAGCTGTGAGGGAAAAATTACCGTGCACAAGCCGCGCACGATGTTAAGCACGTGCGTGCTCTCCTAAAGCAGACAATACCTTGCTCTCCACTGAGCTGCTCCAACACTCTCCATGGACAACGCGCTCTAGCCAAGCCCGAGGCGCCCCTCTGTTTGCCAACGCACCCTGACCGAGCTTGGGGTGCCTTATCCAACAACACGCCCCAACCTCCGAGCTCGGGACGCTTCACCGAGCATACCTCGAAATCAGGGATGCTAGATCGACCTCAGCACCCGATAAGCCGACCTTATCAAACGCCTGATGCGACCTCACCGAGCTCGGTCTCGCCTATGACCGCATCCATGGGCCTGCCTATACCTGCCCACGTGGTCGTCCATTGCAACGCCCTCGCACCATGTTTTGCTCGCTGGCCAACGACAATCAAGGATAATACCATGCTGCTCTAGCCATACCCTGCTACAGCTGTCAACGCCTTCCATTCACAAGAATGAACTACACCGTGCGCCTCAAGTATGCTCTAGCCACATGCCATATGGCTGGAAGCCATCTCCTCTCATAAATGAGCGGGCCATACCTCTGCCACTTGGACGCCTCTATAGGGACTATAAATAGTCCCATTAGGTAACGTCTAGAGGAACTTTTGATCCATTTGAGGTCCATTCTAACTTGAGCATCGAAGGGTCCTCACCGGAACCATCGGTGAGGCTTTGTGCAGGTACACCATCGCGCAGGAGGTGGTTCGCCTTCTTTCTTGACATTCCGGCGGCTTCCTCGACTCCTCCGATGTGGTCATCCTCGGGCCAAATTTAAACCAGAACATACACACACACACACATACATGTATACATACACATATACATATAGGTATGTGTAGAGACTTGATCAGGTATAGCCAGGTCTAGCCTTCTCTCTCTCTTTCTCTCTTTATATATATATATTGTATATTCTAATTATTATTGCCTTATTATATTTAAATGAAAATTATTCCTAACTTACAGGAGTGGCTCAATGCATTTGGATGCCTAAGGTGAACTCAAAGGCCCAATATAAATGTATTTGGGGGCCTCAATGCATAAATAAAAAAAAGAGATAATAAATTTCTTTAGGTAAGAGATATGTTCCATATAAATACATTTAGGGGCCTCAATGTATTTATAACTATAAAGATATATAGCATTTGAGGTCCCCAATGCATTTGGGGGCCTCAATACATTTGGACACTCATCTTGGAACTCACTATAATAAATGCATTTGGGGGCCGGGGCCTCAGTCGCCTAAGGATGAGTCAGCGCTGCTAATTTAGATATTTAATGAAGAGCCAATACAATTAGTGGTTGACTTTAAAGTTAAGTTTGTGATCTTGTTTTACATGATTTGCGAATTGCAAGAGAGTAGGATATAAGAAATATAGTTTTTTTTTCATTGATAAATAGTAGAAGTTCATTGTTTGATATTGTCATCAGTATTTTTTATTTGATGAGATATCATTATGAATATAAAAATGAAGATTTGCCAAGACCCTCTCTGACTATAGTTCTGACTAATCCATGCAAGCTGGCCTACAAATTAAGCTATAGAGATTTTTTTGAAAAAAAAAATAAAGCTATGAAGGAATTGTAATGATAAGGAATTGAGAATGCATAGAGTTTAAGTGTTTGCTAGGCTTGGGTTGGTGTAAATTGTTTTAAGCTTGTGAAGACAAAGGCGGCTGCTTGGACTTAAGCTTGATAGGAACCTTTCAAAAGGAGCAAGCTAAACTTTAACATTTAAATGGAAGCCAATTTGAGTAATACTATTTTGTATAATGAGACAAGTTTTAGTAGTCTAAAACTCGATTTATTGATAACAGTTTTGTAATTGTATTTTGGTTTTCTATTCTTAGAAAAAAAAAATCAAAAAAAGAGGTTATACCGTGGTTCTATTAGGTTGAGTCAGATTTTAGATACCTCAATCCAAGACGTGGATATATTGGAACAATTGTAGGTTGAAATTTTATGAAGGAATAATAAATTCTTTGGCTAGTGGTAACAAATTATTTTGCTGACAATAGTAGATGTTGTTTTCTCTAATTTCTTTTCTTTCCTTCTTTCTTTCTTTTTCTCTCGGAGAGATTATTTTCAACCCTTCTCCGCACCCAGGCCAGAGCCCAGGCACCTAGCCACATGGGCATACTGTAATATGGCTCAAAATGAGGGCTAATACCTGTGGTATCAAAATTCCACCTCTTGTTTTAAGTGGCAAAGGTCATGTCCTCCGAATCAAATTTCCGTGATGTAAAAGGTGATTGAAATGCACTTTTGGTTTTCAATTTTTAAAAGTTGAAATATAAAAATTGAGATAAAAATTTGATGAAAAAATTATAGAGACATTCCTTTAAATTGGGACTACTTAGACCCTAAAAATTTATAAAGTTTCAATTAGCCACCAAAATTTTATTTTTATTGCAATATGGCTGCCCGGTCGTCTATCTGGATGCTGACACTGTTAACGGAGTGAGAAAAAGAATAAAAATATCCTTGATCTAGAGAGACCAGAACTTAACTTTTATGCGACCTCAAAACACTCCATCTTTTGTCATGCATTCATCTGCATAGCTCTTAAAGCACTCAACTTATTTCATTCATCCACTTGTACATATCTCAAAGCTCCATCATCTATCATCCATCCACTTACACAGATCTTAAAGCACTTCATCTTCTATCATCCATTCACTTGCATAGCTCCATCCTCTATCATTCATTTGCTTGCTCATAAAAGTAGAAATCGGATAGGGTCAGGTCGGACGTAGGTCAAGTCAACAATTCATCAATCGAACTCAACATGTTTATTAAACAAGTTAGAAATTCAAACCTGAACTTGACCTTTTAATTAAACAGGTAGCCCAACCCTAACCTATATAGCTTATTAATTAAATAGGTCAATTCAGATTAAACGGGTTAAATATGTTAAATGAGTTTTCAACTGATAAAATGAATTTAAACAGGTTAAATAGATTGGGTAAAACAAGATGTAAATATATTAAGTAGGTTTTAAATTGGTTAAACAAATCTTAAACGGGTTAAATAGGACAGGTTACGACTTGATCCGATTACTAAATAGGTCAAAATGAGTTAAACATGTCAAAGGTCTAAATATAAACCAAACCTATTTAGTAAATAGGTCTAGATGGATTGACTTCTTTATGATCTAAACCTATTCATGTCAAACTTGAACCTCTTTAAAATGAATCATTTGTGGGTCGGATTGATGGGTAGATCATAAATTGCCACCTCTACCAGCACAACTCCATCCTATGTCCTTCATTTTCTGCACAGATCTCAAAGCATCCCATCCTCTATCATCCATTCGCATGCATAGATCTCGAAGTGCTTTATGCTTTATCACCTATCCTCTGACACAGATCTTAAATCACTCTATTTTGTGTCATTCATCCGCTTGCACAAATCCTAAAGCGCCCCATCCTCTATCATTCATCCATATATACGGATCTTAAAGTGCTCTACCTTCTATCTTCCATCCGTCTGCATAGATCTCAAAGCACTCCATCTTTTATTATCAATCCATCTGTATAGATATTAAAGCGCTCCATCCTTTGTCATACATCCACCTATATAGAACTCAAAGCATTCCATCCTCTATCATCCATTCACCTGCATAAATCTCAAAGCATTTCATCTTTATCATTGATTTATCTGCATAGATCTTAAAGCGCTCCATCTTTTATGATCGATCTATCTGCATAGATCTCAAAGCACTCGTCTTCTATCATCCATCCACTTACGCAAATCTCAAAGTATTTCTCCTTTATTATCCATCCACTTGCATAAATCTCAAAGCACTCCGTCTATGCATAAATCTCAAAGCACCCCGTCTCTACATAAATCTCAAAACACTCCATTCCTTCATCACACGTATCTCGAAGGGTTCTACCCACATAACTCTTCTTTTCCTCACTATCAATTTGTATCAAAACAAGAGCCCCTCGCCAAGTTAGTGCGAAGGACAGTTTTGAGATTTTACAAATATTTAGTTATTAGGTAACCTTTACGTGATAATGTTTAATAAAAAAGATAGACGGCTGGGCCATATTACAACAAATTTAAAATTTTGGTGGCTAATTGATACTTTTGGGTTCTAATTATAAATAACATAAACTTAGAAGGATATCTCTATAATTTTATCAAAATCTATTTCTTAAAGTAGTTTTTATTTTCTAAATATATTTTTTTAAAAAAAGAAAGATACCCAAAATAGTTTTTTCTAAGAAAATTGTGGAAAATATATTTTTAAATATAAATATTATTTATTACTACTCAAGTTTCAACTTGAGATCTCACATTTTGAGAGGAAGGTGCCAACAAGCTTAGATACGAATGGTTAGTGTAAACTTATATGACTTATACCATAAACAATACAAGATAAGCATGACATAAAAAGATTTACTCCTATAATGCTATGCATAGTATTAGACAATCTTTGAAGCTTAGTCGCAACTTAACAATCTAACCCTTTACTTGCGCCTCCTTGATAGTTGATAATTTTGATATATGCCTTCATTTGAGAACACGTGCCAGTGGTTGAAATCTAGTTCATTCGCTATCCACTACTTCTAAACAAGCAGCTAGTATGTAAAATAATATATTTTTAGTGAATTGAATATTATTGCAGATTTACATGTGCCATAGATATTTTGGGCAAGGTGGTGGTAAGTCAAGCCAAATTAGGACAATAACATGTCTCTCCCCCAAATCTAACCTGAATCGGCATGGAATCGAGACCCACTTGCCGAGCCAATCCCCATAATTCAATTTGACCAATACGACATGTAACACAATCAAATTTACAAAATTCAATTCTTTAATAATTCCATCTACCATGTTTAATCTAATCTTTATATCTTTTGATAAGTTATTTTGAATATAAATAAAACAAGTAGCATTGAAAAAATGTTAATCCTTGCTCAAGCTCATGACTCAACCCAATTTAACTCATTTCAATCAATTAGAATTCCACTCTTATGAGCGAAATTGTGTCGAAGATCTGGCTCATACCTGGCCTATTTAAGCAGAGGATCAAAAAAAAATTTGATTCATACCATAACCAAAATGATCGAATTATGATGTCCGCAAATTCAATCTCATCGGCTCATCCGTTTCGATCGTCTAATCCAACGATCGATGGTCCAATCCAACGGTCGACGAAAAGGGGTATTTGCAGTAAATAGTCCCACGTTTCGAGGACGTCTTGGTCCATTCGTCTTGGCGATGTGGATTTCATTTCGCGCGCAGTGGACGGCCAAGAGACCGTTCTACCTCCGTCCGCTGTACGGCGCCTCTCTTCCACTCTGTTTCCCTCCCTCGCTCCCCTTCCTAGCTTCAAAGTTCCAAGTTCCCCCCCTAAACTCCTCCAAGAGCCCCCAAACCCTTTCGTTTTTTATCTGATTACGACGATATTATCCGCTGGGTGAAGATCTTCTCCTCGATTTTGTGTTTATCTCAAAGGATTTTTCCTCCAGATTGTTCGCTGGCTGAAGAATCCCCATCTCCGGCAGGTGCGTATTGGGCTTTCTATTCACCTTCTTAGGATTAGATACCTTGTCAATGCCCTTTTGTTAATCTTTGTGAACTGTTTTTGGGAGTATACGTTCTTTTTACTCTTTTCTTTGTCACTGAGTAGTTTCATGGTATTTTATTGGTTTTAGGGTTTTGAGGAAATCTTGTTTTGATCCTAGTTTTTCTTTCCTTTTTTATCTTCTTTTTCTTTTTCAAATAACAAATTATCATATTTTCTTGGTTTTATGGGTTTGAGGACTTCTTTCTTTGATTCTCGTTGTTGTCTTCTACTCGATTTGTTATCTATTTGAGGTGTAATGGGACGTGAGATGCTTTCCTTTCGTTGAAAACTTTATATTTTTTTTTAACATAAGGTTAGGTGCAAAGTGTATTCTTCCTTTCGTTGGTTATTCTTAAAAGAAGATAATGAAATCTTCTCAGTATAATTTGGTTATTCTTAAAAGAAGATAGGGAAATCTCCTCAGGGACTCTTATGGGAAAGATATAATGCAAGTAGAATTGCAGATGTAGTGTTGATATCACTGCTTCTGCTGTAGTCCAAAAGAGGGGGTTGGAATCACTAGTGATCTCATAACATGCAAGTTGGGTGGTATCCAGCGGAAAGAATAATGATAAACATTTTTAAGCTGTGAATTTAGTTATGGCATTGTGCTTTCCCTCAAAAATTAGTGGATAGGCAATGGTTGTAAGACAGTAGTTTCTGCTGAGTAACAATGCCAAGATTCTTGATTGACTTTAGGGTTTGTGGCTACAGCTTTTGATGAATCTGCCAGGAGGTATTAGTGGCCGGGTCTAAGGAGAGCGACATTCATGTTCAGTAAAACACAATCTTAAAACCTGAAAGTTATGTGGAAATCAAGCCTCTTCACATCAAGACATACTCGTGGAGACATCCGCAGCATTACCTACTGGTGGGGTTGGTGATGCCACATGGTAGGTGTTGCTGCATGGCTGCTAAATGATGCTATAGCATAAGAGCACCAGGTGGAGTTGGCACTCGGGTAATATGCTGAATGAACTCCAACTCGTTAGATTATGAACTTATAATTGATTGATTTTGCTTTTGCTGTTTGCAGTCGCACCTTTTAGGTGCAAATAACTTTTATGCTTCATTCTACCAAAAAACAATCTTGAAAGGATAGAGTTAGAATTGATTGACTTAATAGTTTATTGTTTAGTACAACGATAGTGGATTAAGTGATGGATTAGAGGATCAGCTGTTCTGCTAAAAGCCATCTTCAAAAGGCATCAAAAGGTGCATGGCAAGTGCTGAGAAACACAGTAACATACGCATGCACACATGTAGAATATCCCTTTATTATAATATTTCTTGCTTCTTTTTAGTAACTAGTAGACTTCTTCTGAACTTTGCAATAAGAATTTGACTCCTCCAACCAAATTTACACCACAAGCCAATTCGAACATGTACATTAATAGTATTTTGTATATGAATCTTGTCAAATCAAACGTTTAGTCATTCGTATATAAAGAAAATAGACAAAATAAGAGTACATAGGAAACACAATCCAAACTAAGTTAAGGAATTCAAGTTTTAAGGTAAGGACTGCGTATAATTTCTTTAAGATTCAAAGAACAAAGGCATAAACTCATAAAATCGATAAATACACAGAAAATATGAATAAAAGAAACACTTTGTGCTCATCTCAGAATCAAAATGGATATGCATATTTGTTTGGACTAGGGAGATTTGCAAGTGAATAATGGTTCCATCTCACATACTGATTTTTCCATTCCCAAGTGCTAGCTCAACAATTCCAATTCTTTCATTAACATGAATTCACCTGTACTCTTTGTATTATTGAAGCATGTGATGCCTTGATGGAGGGTGCAACCATAGTTTATCGTGAGTCATCTGACAGTGTATTGACTTGTAACATCTGTAATCCTGTACTATGATACTGACTGATATATGATTGGTTCCCCTGATATTGTAACTTTGTGCAGAAATGTATCATTCAACATTGTGCAAGCTCAATTCCTTGGATAAAATGATGAAATGCTGTTTGAGACAGTTTGTCCCTCTAAGGCATAGGTCAGAGAACTAGTAAATGTGGGGTCTTGGTTGCAAGCTGAAAGGTGAGAAAATGGGGACATCCTTTTGAAAACAGAAAATGGAGGAGATATTACGAAAGTCTCCAGGCACTTGACCTTGGATCCTTCTAAATGGTGAAGTAGGATTCATAAAGCCTGCCTATTATTGATGGGTTAAAGATTGTTCTCCGCACATATCTTGCTCTGTAATTAATTCATTTTGTGTCAACAAATTAATGTACTCTTGTTTCCATTTAAAAATTAATGAAGTTTATCTATCATGTTTATAAGATCTAACTTTTAAAATTTACTTGCTCAGAATGATTTGAATTATGTTGGCAGTTCAGAACCCAATAGATCTCATAAGTTTTTCCTTCCATGCAGTTTCTGTAATCCTTTTTTTGACACAACTTCTCTTTCAGGAACTGGAGGTAAACCACCCTTACCAAGCTTTGTCTTTGGTTGGCTTGATGATGGGAATACATTTCAAGCAGGTGATGTAGCAACTATTAAGATCAAGCTTTTGGATGATGCTTTCAATGATAAAAATTTTAATTTTAGCAGATATCCAGTGAACTTTTCCTTATCGGCAGGTGAGAAGAAGGGAAATAGTTCATATGGGTCTGGTGTATTTCCATATCCTGAGGGGGATCCTTTTTTTTGGATTATTTCTTTTATTACCATTTAGGTAGGGGAGTTTACAGTAGTTATAACTGAAGATCATGTTGGCATCAGCGATTTAACTCGTCATTTCTATGTTACAGCTGGTATGCTCTAAACTTTTACCTCAGCTTTATTATTATTATTATTATACTTCTCCCTGAAGTTACAGCATTGCTGTAAAAGTTCCTAGGCAACTACGTTTTAATCATTTTATATCTCCGCATGTTCATAGAGAAGTTGGCAGGGGAAGTAAATGGAAGGGGGATGTGGTTGAAGGAATGGGGGATAGATGATGGCAAGGAGATGCAATGAAGTAATCTTTCAATACATAACCGTACAATTTGATTGATTAACATGTGTACTTATAATCTGATGGTTTGTATCCTCTTTTGTCATTTAAATAATAAACTAGTGTAAATTAGTCATGTTTGGTGATGTATTTATCAGGTCATTACATGGGGAGTCAGTAAAATTGCGCATTAAGTTATGTACAGCAGATGGATATGGCTTGTTGGCTATTTCTATAGTTATGTGCCCTCTAATAGGTAAACATTTAGCTCTAGACAATTGTTACTAAACTAGTAAAGCCATATGTAGAGTTTGTTTTCCCACTGTAATTTTCTGTACCCACAAGTTATCTTTAAAAAGATTTGACTATCTCTTGTATTTAACTGACCTGCTTTTGTTAAATTGCTCTTTCTGGATTTCTAACTGCAGCAAATTTACTTGAAGGGGAGTATTTTTCTGAGGTCCACAATGATATCATTTCTGTTTGGGAGGATAAACCAACTGCTTTTATTGTCCTACTGACTGGTTATGTTGCAGGAGGCATAACTGGTATTATTGAACCATCAACAGTGAGACTTTTAATCATTAACAATTTATTCAATGCTATCAATTAATATGTTGTTGCTAGTTTTTATGAATATTATCCTGTGCTTCATCCATCTATTTGCCATTATTATTGTGTCAGCTCCTTGACATAAACCGTGAAGCGCTTTCGTGTGTAATACTTGCTCATAGTTGCGTATCTGTTCTTCCATGAGTTATAATACTTGGTTAGGCTCACCTAATAATTTATGTATCATTTAAGGATGAACATGTGTTCTTCTAATGTTCATATCTAATTTTGAGCAAAACTTAAAATCAAGGTCCGTCGTACCGGTACCGGTCGGCGTACCGGTGGCGGTCCGGATCGGTACGAACCGGTCCGGTACCAGTCCGAACCGGGCCCGTACCGGTTCTCCAACAATAAACTACCGGTACCGGATTCCAAGTTGATCCGGTACGGATTCCAGGCCGGACCGGTACGTACCGGACCGTACCGGACCGGTACGTACCGGACCGTACCAGACCGGTACGGCAGACCATGCTTAAAATGCTGATGAACGAAATCTAAGTTAGTCCAATCAGATGGTGCTTTATTCTCTCTAGATCTATAAAATTAAAGTGGGTTAGGTTCAGAAAGGCTAGAAGTATAATTATGGGCGGAACGTATTAACACTTGAATCATACTTGCCCAACATACAGTGAGTGTCCATGCTATTTTCTTTTTTTCCTCCACATATGTAACTCTAAAAGCATATATTGCCCATTGGGTTGGGTGGTCTTTGTGCCACCCACATCCAGCCTGGATAGCAATACATACTGCCTGCTACATGCCTCATACATATCTACAGTAACAACAGAAATTCTAGTGTCACTGGGGAACATAGAAAAAACACACGAATCATAATAGTGATAGTCAAAGCATTTAAAACATATCCGAAGCTGTATCAACTCATCATGTTTATCATGACCGTTGTGCTGGCATATAGTTTATCTAAATCATCAAGACATCTGGAGCATGTAAGAAAATAATCCATTCGAACATTTAATGTTATCCATCGGTGATACAGATTCACAGGGGACTTCCTTAAAAATCTTTGAAAGGTTGATAAGAGTATTATTGTGACGCTGCTTTGAACTTCTGTAACAATAAAAGTATTTCATCGTTTGATATAGTTCATTGTTTTGTGTGCACGGTTATGCCAGATATTAATTACATCTTTTCTGGTGCAAGAGTTAGTAAACCAAGTTTGAAAAAATATTTATTTTGTTTTTTATTAGTTGCTGGTTGGTGTTTTGTCTTGGGTGTATTATATGGGATTACATGGCCCTTGGTTTTGCTAATATAAAAGGACTAGTAGTTATGATGTTAGTTTTTTTTTTCAATGAAAAAAGGACTGTTTTGCGTTGTCATCTTGTTCTCAAAACATCTCTACTATGTCTACGCGTTTTGTTTCTTAATATTTGTTTGGTCAAATAATTAAATCAATTTTGATCTCCAACATTTGATATCAGAGCTAAGCGATTTTCAAGTATGGCTGCAAATATGTCTCATGTATCATGTATGGTTTTTAAATTTGATGGGAAAAATCATTTTGAACATTGCAAATCCAATTGAATTTGAAGAACAAAAAAGAAGAGTTCTTGAACAAAGCTGAATCAAACCAAAGAGGTCTATATTTTAAAGGCGGAGGAGAAAAGAAATTATAGATTGGGTCAAGGACAAGGAAGAGATAATGATTCTGATAAAAAATATGATAAATGTCGTATCCAATGCTATAAGTGTAAGAAGTATGACTACCATCAGCGAGAGTGTAAGTATCATATTCAATGCCATAATTGTAAAAGGTACAGCTACATTCAGCATGAATGTCGCCTTAGAAAATTGGAGAGTAGAGAGTTGCATGCTAAAATTGCTGTAAACGGTGGTGATAACTCGGAGACTTTATTACTAGCAGGTCATGTAACAGAGAAAAATGAGAAAAATAAGTGGTTTTTGGATACAGGCTGCAATAATCATGTGGGACAAAAAGGAGATGTTTGCTGAATAAGTTGTTTCGCATAGAGGTGAAGTTTGGAAATAATACAAAGGTACCAAGTTTTGGAGAGAGGCAAGATTACAATCAAATTGAAGAATGAGTATCTTAACTATATTTCAGATGAATTTTTTGTTCTAAATCTTCATCAGAATCTTTTGAGTGTACGACAGCTTGCAGAAAAGAGCTACAACATGGAACTGTGGAGATTTACCTTTTCTTAATTCTATAATTGGTGATGATAATTGGCTGTGGCACATGCGTTTGGACGCTTTCTAAATTTTGGTTGTTGAAATTTCTTGCTAGTAAGAAGTTGATTTCAGGACTGTTGTATATTGACTGTCCTAATAGTGTTTGTGAGATTTGTGTTTTGGAGAAGAAGCATAGAAATATCTTCCCTAAAGGAAAGTTTTGAAAAGCAAAGAGACCACTTGAAATCATTCATTCAAATTTATGCTCTGTGGAGGTTCCTTCAATTGGTGGTAGCAGATATTTTATTTTGTTTATTGATGATTTTGCTAGGAAGGCATGAGTTTATTTTTTGAAACAAAACTCTGAAGCTTGTGATGCATTTAAAAATAATTTGTCTTATGTTGAAAAGCAAAGGAGACATCTTACTAAAATTTTGAGGACTAATAGGAGCGCTGAATATACTGTTTGTAATGATTTTCTGAAGTTATATGGTATTGAGCATCAGTTAATTGATAGGTACACTCAACAAAATGGAGTGGTGGAAAGAAAAAATAGAATTGTTATGCATATGGTTAGATGTATGTTACATTGTAAAAATTTGCCAAAAGTTTTATGGGCGGAAGTTATTGCTTATGCTATTTATATTTTAAATAGGTTTCCTATTAGATGCATATGGAGGATATCGAGTTTGGGTTGTATCTTTGGCATGAAAGAGTGATTCATCTTTTTTTGACGATGTGTATCCTTGGATCACATAATAGCTGCTACGAGTTGTATGCAGACAAATGAAAAATAGTTCGGAATGCTTTGATATCTATATAAGATATTATCCAATAGTTATTGTTGTGAAAGAAGATCAATCATTATTTCATGCGAAGGATACGTCTACTGATTCAATGCTGCATACACTGATTTGACTAGTTTTCCTTTTTGTAAGCCTTTAGCTCGTCATCCTCTTAATTTATCAATAATGGACTTCAGCTTATCACGCTTTATGTTTTTTTTGATGATTTATTCCGCTTTATGTTGAGAGGCACAAAGACTCAGATTTGCTGAGATTTAGGTAATGAAAATGAAATAAAATAAATTTACACAAAAAAATCTTTCCGTTGCCGGGACTCGAACCCGGGTCTCTCGGGTGAGAGCCGAGTATCCTAACCAACTAGACTACAACGGAAGTGCTGTAAGGTATCCATATCAAACTCCTAACTAGTCGATACATGCGAGTCGTGCTCAGCCACCCCACCCCTCCCCCTTTTCCCTAAAAATGCTCTTTTAACACCATACTAACCCAAGTCCAAATACCAGGATGCATCGCCCAAAACTTGAAACTAGAATGTTTGATTGCTAAGAACAGGATTTTGATCACCCAGGCAAGCCTGGAGTTCGCAATTCTTGTATACAGATTTCAGCTGTGCTATGTAATAACATAACATCATACACTGATCTAGGGACTACAATAAGATACAAGAGTTGATATTCAAACTGTTATCAAATTCACAGTTTTCAGTCCCCGTAATGGAAGAAAAATATCCATTTAATAACAATGAGATGATTGTATCAAAAAGGTATTTCTACTATGCATTCATCAACATATTTGAAATTTAAAAAATTATTAAAAAAAAGAAAAAGGAAGCTAGAGAACAATTGGAAACAAAAAAATGAAGAATTCTACTCCATGGCACATTTATCTGTAATAGATTACAAAAATAACAACGTTCCAGCCATTATATGGGGACAAACATTTAGTCAAATTAAAAGTAATTGAAATTCTCTTCCATATGTGAGATGTTAGGAGGATGGAGTAGTCTAAGGTGACCCCATAGCAGGTCTACTAGGTGCCGGAGCTGTTGGTGATGGTGGAACATAGACTTTTGCTCTTCGAAGTATCTCGGCGACAACCCAGTGCTTCCATTTGCTCAGTGGCCTTGAAGGATCCAACTTAACCTGTCGGTAACAATTTTATTAGATAGGAAAAAAAATAAAAGTTTCAGATAAAAGAGGCAAAAAATTAGTTGTCTCCTAGGACCAGATTTTTACAAACAGATGAGAGGCAGAAAATTAGTTGTCTCCTAAGACCGTCCTCCCACGCCTTTTTTTTTTATGGGACAAAGATCAGGAAAAGATGGATAGATCTTTACAAACAGATGAGTGCTAATTCTTGCTTCTTTGTTTCTCACTTCAGTGACTTCATATACATTTAGCATACGGCCAAAAAAAAAAAAAATCCTATAAAGTTATTCAGCATATAGAGTAAAGTAAATGGACAATGATAAAACTAATATATAAATCATCTAGTAATCCCAAATCTAGGCTCATCTTGTTAGCAAAGGTTCCAGTTTTCCAGAAAACCATTTAGTATAGTCACTCAAGGCCTGGTACTTCATCAGATAACAGTGTCTCCCTCCCCCTTGCTCCTCCATTTTAACTATCGTTATATGGAAAATAAACTTAAGGTTTTCCATGATGGGCCAAGAATAAATATTATAGAGCATCATCATAATCATCGACGTTAATCTAAATAATTGAGCTTCACTTAAAAGGAGAGGGAAGGGTTCAACTAAAGAAATGGCCAGTTGAGCAGATCTAGCCATGGTGATATTTGCAGATACCTTGGTGCACAATAAAAATTTCATTGTGGGTAGGACTTCTAGCAAAGAGAGGATACAACTGACCAGGGCCTTTAAGGTTGGCTTTTGCCTAAATCAATAATCCCAGCCTCCAAAAGCACAAGAACGGACTGGCACTATGCAGGTCTTGCTATAAAGAATAACAAAGTATCTCCTACCAACTAGGAAATTGCAAGTCCTTCCAATAGCAGAACATTGTCCTCATACCCATTCGTTCGCACAACTCCCTCATTGGCAAAACTAGAGTTTGCTGAACTGCAGTTTGGTCAATTATAGTTCTAAAACAAATGCTTGTTGTTCGATGTAAGTCTTTTAAGTCTGAAATTTAATACTTATTTCAAAACTATGATACCAGTTGTGTCGGCTTGGATCAACTCTAGTTGGACAAAGTCACTTGAATTGATGTCATCTAATTCTGCTGGATCCTACCAGGTTGGGTCCAAATAGGTAGGAATGGGTCAAGTTGAGTTGCGCTTGGTTTGGATGGATCTAGTTAGATCAGGTCAGACCAATATGGGTTGATGTAGTAAGGTTGAATCTGGAGATGAGTCTGCCATCCATCCTCTCCCTTTCCATGACTTCAACTAATGCAACCGCCTGGCCAAAGTCAAAATGCTGAAGCACATGGGTTCAGGAACTCTAATGCACCAGATCTCCACTTACAACTCAATGCCAAGGTTGCTCATTCCTACATAAACTCGAGTTTGACGAACCACAAACTCTGAAACAAACAGTGCAGTACAATAAGCAGATCAAATAAGTAGCTAAGATGTTAAGCAGGGAAGTTGGCAGATTATGCGCTACCTGCAAGGGACAACAAAACTGTTGATTGGACGTCTTAGCAAGCTAAAAAAAATGGAAGTCACGAAGTGATATCAAATGAAGCCTTGGAAGCAGAGCTCATTTGGTACGAGATCTTTCTAAAAGCATCAGATGCAAAATTCTGAATGCATAAAGCACCTGGAGTAAAAAATTCTATAAATTTTCTTATCAATGTTTGAGGCATAGCATTGGATCATTTTCCTGCTAGATACAGCATGGTTGGCTACAATAAAGCAACAACTTGAAATAACAAGATTACAAATAGTCAATCACAAATCCTAACTGAGGGAACTATGAACCTGGATGAGCCTTTCAAAAAGAAAAGTGCATACAACTTCTTGTTGCAGCTGACAAAAGCTAGTATAGAATAACCAAAATTAACTTTTAACAGTTTTGGTTTAGGAACCGACTTCTGCCAATGAAAATGCAAGCAGTAACCCACTTTCATCACCAATTATATGAGAAGTAAGAAATATAGCACAACAGGACAACTGAGTTACATACTGACAAGAAGATAAGCTCACATCTACACAAGTATAACATGCTTAAAGACCTTGCTTCAGCCAAAAAGTTCCTTCTTCAACTTGTACATATATATTGATTGTTCTTTTCTACACATACTGTAGACTGATCAATGTAGGCTGCTGCTTATTCATTTCAAGGATGCAATATGAGAAGGGAGCTTCAAATCCATCTAATAAGTTACTAATGTATGCAGGAACTTTACTATCTCAAATCCAAGACCTGACAGTTATGGATGCTGTACCAAGGTTGCACTTTTACCTATACTTGGTAAGCTTCACTACAAGCCTAGCTTTGTTACATCTACATATGCAGTAGAACCAAATAAACAAAGATGACGAACCAAAAGCTTTTTTCCACTATGCTTCTTCTAGCATCCTCCACAACATGCTTTTTACGTCACCCATTCAACACCATAGCCTCGTAAGCAACAAGTTCATTCAAAAGATTATTGGTAATATGTTAAGAGCATGTTTCTTATCATCCTAACAATCTTCCTATCATCTACCCCAACAAAACTCATCAAAATCATCTATCAAGTACTCAGCTTCTACATTAGATCTCAGAAGTTTAGCAAAAATTGAAAAGCTTTTGAAGTGAAATTAAAGGGTTGACAATGGAAATCTCTGAAATGGACATATACTGTTGTAAGTCCTAAATTCAGTTGAACTAAAGAAGAAAGGTCAGACAAACTAATAAACACTACATAACTCGATAGGTTGGTTGAAAATCTTCATGAAAACAGGATAGTCAATCAGTGTTAATGGGAATTGGTTGCATAGAAACACTAGATTCCAATTCAAGCCAAATTCATCTACACCAAAGCAATGGTCTGCACCACATCAATGAATACTAGATTTCAATAATGTTCAACAGAATGGTTAAAACCATGGTTTGCCGTACCGGTCCGTACCGGCCGGTACGGGCCGGTACGTATCGGTCCGGCCTGGGACCGGTACCGGATCGGCGTGAAATCCGGTACCGGTAGTTTATTATTGAAGAACCGGTACGGGACCGGTTCGGACCGGTACGGGACCGGTTCGGACCGGTACGGGACCGGTCCGGGACCGGTACGGACCGGTCCGAGCCGCCACCGGTACGGACCGGTCCGAGCCGCCACCGATACGCCGACCGGTACCGGTACAGCGGACCCTGGTTAAAACTGTGATAGATGTAAAGAAAAAAAGGGATGCCCAAGAATATATTCTTTTCTGGCATATAGCATGTTTGCATGATCAAGAAAAAGCAAAAAGATATGAAATCAGCAACCTAAGTAGAAAATTTTTAGCATCATCTTGCATCACTCACGCCTATTGGTTAAGAAGACTATGTAATAAGTTGTTTTCTGAGCAGTCATAGAATACTTTGTTTTAGTAACAACTTGCAAAGAACTTAACATATCACATAAAATGTCATTGTAATTTAAAGATGAACATCAAATTGCATAAATTTTCGTTAAGTCATTAATATAAACGGACAAATTGTTAAAAGAGGATGCTGGAAAACTAACCCGATTACCTACCAGTTGTAGAAAATGTTATATATTATTAAAATATTTTCATTATTAATTTAATAGGATAGGATAAGAGGCTGAGCGATCATATAAAGCAGAGTGTACTATTAAACTTTAAGTTGTAAGCTGAGAAGAAGTTATTGAATTTCAGTCAGTGTGGTGGCCTGTTCTCTATGCAAATTATTGTGGTATGATGAGCCATAGTTGACATCAAAACCACTGAATTAAACTTGTCTCTAAAATCTCTCTACAATTCATGTCCTCTCTCATCAAATCTTCACGTCCCTCTTTTCCATTCTACCTCTCCTCCCATTTTCACCAATACAAAAAACCACAGGTTCTATCAAGTAGTCACGTATATTATCATTATAACAGCCGTGATCCCATCAGTTTTTAATTAAGACATTTGGTGTAAAATAGATATTCCTTAACGCTCATCTACTCAAGAGAATTAACCCATGAATTTGGATTCTATTCAATTCAATAGACGCTTACAAGCTTCAAATTTTCTAATATTCGAATATCTGAAGCAACCCCTACACGTATAAATTCTTAAATCAATAGCAACACATCAAATTTATGGGATCACAAGACATGATACAAAAATGGCCCTTTTTTCACCTTCCAAGAACAACGTAGTAATTGAGATAAACAAATCGAATAAGGAACCGACAGCAACAAAAATTTTGGAGAACGGGATCGATCCGGAGGCGGATAAGAGAGAAAGAAAGAACGGGAGAGGGATTATTACTCGGTCGCCGATGTTGCAGTCATTGTTCTCGTCGTGGGCCATGAACTTGCTGGTGCGCTTGACGTAGCGGTTGTAGAGCTTGTGGTGGAACAGCCGATCCACCGCCACCACCACCGATTTCTGCATCTTATTCGAAACCACGATACCCACCACCGGCTTCATTTTGTCTTCCTCTCCTCCTCCGCCTTCGATCGATTGAGCCCTAGAAAGAGAATCGAGAGGAAAGCACCGCTGCTCTCCCTCCCTCCCTCGTTCGATGCACATTGGCAGCGCCTAGTAGGGTTTAAAGGGTTTTGGGTCGAGTTTACGGTCCGGTTCAAGTATAAACCGGAGGGCCCAGGCCGGTCCGGATAGGCGAAGCCCATCACGTATCTCGACCAACCAACAACCCTCCTCGTCGCCCTCTGCGACCGCGGCCTCAGCCCCGACGCCCTCGCAACCGAGCTCTCCCGGCCCTCCGCCGCCTTCCGCTCCTCCCGCCCCTCCCAAAGTAAATCCTAGCCTCCTCCTCCCCCTTCTCCAACCCAGGTACTCCAGAGTAGGGAGCGAAGAAATAGTTGGATCTTGGAATTGATTTTGAGTATGTCTCAGGGACTTGTATATGAAGTAACACTTTTTTTTTTTTTTTTTTTTTTTTTTTTTTTTTTGGCTAATACGGGTGGATCATACCTGTCGGGTACGGATACACCCAATAAAGTCAAAAAATAGGATACCTCGGAGTGCCAAAGGCAATATGAAGTAATACTTTCGCAGACCAAGATTTCTGATACGAATGGTACTCAACAGTGACTTAGATATGATTGTATCAAACCGGATGTGTTTCTTCTTTCAAGTCATTGGTTTTTTCACATTGTATTATATTCTTTTGCTTGTATTTCATGCCTTCTTTTTATATGTTATACTTTTACCATGGCAATCGCTCTTGAACTTCGATTATTGTCAAAGTCTGCATTTGGCTATATCAAAAATCTGAAATTTTTGTTTAAATCGGTGATTTTGTCTGTTTTATGATTGCACGGGCATTGTTTGGCTGTTTTGCCCTCCGTTCCGTTATCAAAGGAGATTTCATATCCTTTTTACACATGGTACTTTGGTGTTGTATTATGGAAGTTAGGAATCCAGATAGGGTCACAGAAATTGGTTGAGTGTTGTGTCAGTATAGATTTAAAATTAATCTTATTTTGTCAAATAATGCATAGCTAAGTTTTGAGCTCAGTAGAATAAAGAATAAGAAAAGAAATTGAATGGAAAGAGGTTCAGAATGCCTGTCATACTGTTCCTGACTACGCTATTCAGTTGGATAGCCATGGGGACCAAGTCATCAAAAATCGAATGAAATTTCAAGGTTCCCTAAGATGTTGTAGACAGGATCTATAGTTTTTTGCAAGTCTCGGCTGAACCGGCTTTAATACTATTGCTTCCAAAGCTGGTGGAGACCTTAGCTTATGTTTTTGCCATCGTTGTCCTTGGCCCTGTGAAGATCATTGTTATAATAAAAAAAACAACTTTTACCCATTTAATCTTGAGTGTGGTTTTCTGAGAATAAAAATAGCTTCGATAACGACCATCACCATATAATAGCCATATGCCTACCTATTCTTCCCTTAAATCATGCTAACGTGATTTTTTAGGGTTTTTCGTGTAAGTTCTTTCTCGTGACAACTTTCTTTCCTCCGTATTCCCATCACAAACACAATGAATTACCATCATCGACATCTGCACCATCTGAAAAAAATCAGATGTTTGACATGACTCCCAAACAAAAGTATATTATCTGCTTTTCATGAGGTCCTACAAGTATGCTTGATGATGTAATATATATGTGCTTGGTGATTCAGAAAACTAAGAAAAATGAAAAAGGAAGAAAATTTAAATCAAATCTATAAAACCTATTTGTGCAATCCGTTATTTTCCTGCATCCTAACAGCCAGAGAGTTCATTTTTTTAAAATTCTTTTATTTTTCGAGACCTTTTCCAGGAAACCAAACATACTCTATAGGAGTTGAATCCACTCAAACTATTTAAGTTACAAAGTTTTGACCTTTTTCTGATAAACAGAAATAATACATAGTTCCAGCCTAATTCTAGCTGCAAACTCACTAGGGTACACGTACGGTTACTGAGCAGATGCAAACAAAGCTCTTAAGAGCCTGTTTGGATGCGTGAACCACTTACTTGGAACAAAACCGATCTTAAGAAAGAGAGCGTCCAGTGATGGTGGAGAATTTTAACAAATCCAGGAACCTAGCTGATCATAGGATCCCCCCCAAAAAAAAAAACGGATGCTGGAATCCTTCTAAGAGATGACTTCCAGTATCCTGATTTCTCATGGACTCTGCTGAGGCCAGAAATTTCTCCTATGAGAAAATAATAATCCCTGGCCAACATAAGGTATACTTGGCGAACAATTTAGCTGGGAATCCAAATAAGCCCCTAAAAGAGAGTACTGCTAGCTACAAATTTACAATTGAGAACATTTTCTCATCCAACGGTACAAAGAGACCCCAAGAAAATGAATTGCAAATTCCCAGTTCATATGATGAGTGCACCCAGTTGAGATTGCTTAATCTATCAGAATCTTGTATCACGAATCAATTCTCCTCTAGACTATATCGGCATCCACTCCTACCATATCTTAAACAAACTCGATGGTACCTGCAACCAATGACACAAAATTATTGTTAAGGATGTTGTTATAGCTTGCAAGAAAACTATGAATTTTGATATAACAACATCCTGAGTTTAAATAATTAAACAAAATTAGTAAATAAAGTAGTCCTCTCAGGGAATAAATGAAAGAAGTGACAACCAACACTATAGCTTTGAAATGGAAATAGCAAATTCCATGTTGAAAAAGGCATACGTAGCATACTACCTTCACATGATGTGGCATGATCTTTATATCATAGGGCACATGAAGCCATGCCTTGGGAGGGTACAACATGAAATTCTCAGGCTTACTGGTGTAGACATCTGCATACTGATGTATATGATAAGAAAATGCTGATTCCCGACCAGTGTCTGTGAGGAAGGTTGCCCCAAAAGAACGATTAAACATCCTGCGCATTGCAGAACGACACTGTCGCCTTTGCTCATTTAATTCATCCAATAGTGCTCGGCAAGCTGTCCCTCTCTTACTGCTAACCACTGTTGCATGAACTTTACCAAGTAATTCTTGTATTATGTGAAATTTCGCCTGAAGCCACAGCAAAGGATAATGATATCAGAACTGGATATTTTGATGGTCTCCAAAAACATGAGGATTAATTGGGGAAAAAAAGTCGGGCAGATGCTAATTTTCTAGAGGGAAAAATCAACTTTTTCTGACAAACTTGAGCTCTTTAATGGATTTGCCATCAAATTGGAAAAAGAAAAAAGAAATTGGAATTTATTCCATTTGCCAAATTTGAAAGTAAATAGTGTTCTTTTACTTGAACAAAGCTGCACCCCTATATTAAGGTTTTAAAAATCACAACATTACTTCAACTCATCATATTTCTTTTTTGTGAAATGGCAATATATTCGAAGCTGGCATGATTACGAATTCCAAACGACCAAACCAAAGGAGCTATAGGTGATCCTCCAGCATTCTGTACGAGGAGAACATACTAAAATCAACAGGCTCAACAAGCCAAGCAAGATCCACAAGATTCAGAAGGAATTTAGAAAAGGGAGGATGGGAAGAATAAAGATTACGGACCAAAAACACAAGAAATGACCTACAAGCAAGGGAGATGACCAGCTATACTGCCCCTCCATTGTTCCTTAAATCAGCCAGTAATATGATACCTTCAGTTCACCTCAGAAGAGGAGACAGGGGTCCAAAGAATGGAAGACACCATTGACACTGCAATCCCAAGATTTCCAGCATGCCGCTAACCGTGAATTATGTTATTATTTCTGTAGACATAGACATCATTGCAGACTGATTTCAACTCAATAGCCAAAAAGCAACCTCCTAAAAACTACATTTCCAAGTACACCTCACATCCATATATGAAATATCCCATAAATGTCATAATGGGTACTGAAGTTCCTCCTGCAGGAATCCATTGCCTCATCAGCATGTCACTTTTCAGCTGCAGATTTACTGCTCTAATTTGATATCCTTGAACAGCATGGAAGCAAAGTTAAACATTGTTAAGGCCTTACAGGGATAGTTCAAAATTCAAATAAAATTTATATATAGCATGATGGCCATTACAAGTAAGCTCATGCACATGAGATACTAAAAGTCAAAATATAGCATAGTTTTCTTATTAAAGTATTGACTAGATGCTAGATGGAGGATAAGCATACTTTACGACTTGAATGAGATGAGGAGGTCATGGGCGGGAGGGGTAGGCTAAAGCACGGGTTAAAAGGAAACGAGGAAGGTGAAATGGGAAATGTGCGGGGAGAGGGGTGGCATTAGATGACCTACAGAAGAGAAGTTTAGGCAGGTTGAAATGAGATAAGGAATGAAGTGGCGCAATGTGGGGAGGTGGTGTTAGATGTATGCCCTAGAAGCCAATTTGGCTGACACATTATTAATTCTGGGACATAGTTTTGTACTTGACTTTATTATGATTGAATAATAAATGGGCATCTTTTTCATTCATATTGTATGTGTCTATGAATCATCCAAAGAATTAATAAGATGATGATGCATATTCTCAAAAGTTGAGAATTTGAGCCATGTATCATTGTGATTAATTTCTAAATGCTCCTGATCAATGGATCATCACAAGGACGGTGATCGATCCAATGAGATCAGTGCACAGATCGCTTTTCTAATGGATAGACGAGTCTCGAGTCCACATTGTAGAGACACTGAAGTGGTACTGAGCGTGACCAAAGCAAGAAGTCACTTGGATGTCTATCCACTCGTCAGTGACTTACTTGATGTTGCAATAGTGTGACTAGTTCTTTGACCTGGTTGTAGTTTGACTGCACGTGTACATGGTCTCTAGCCATATGGGTCATTGTGATATAGATTGGTTGCAGTAGGTTCACTGTAGGAGTAAGATATGCACCTACAAGGAATCTATCGACCTTAGTACATAAGGAGTGATCCTATATGATTTATAAGACTGAGTTCGTAAGACCTCGGCCGGGGCAGTATGTACAGTGAAAAAGAAGTTTTTCACTCTCGAACTTAAGTCGAATAAATCTTGACATATGACAGACGATGGGGTTTGATGACGATTTATCCATGACCTCCGTCCTGTAGAATCCACGATAGAAGGACTGTATCATACGATAACTGCACCTACAGGTTCATTATTCCATTCTGCTGGGTTGCCACTACATGCTGCTAGGTGTCACTGATGGATGGTGAGACTCACAGGGACTATCTTGATGATCGATGATTCCTGGCGAGATGAGTTGGAATTGTTCCAACTCATTGAAAGGAGTTTTCAATGATATTGTGATAGAGATCGCAATATATCTTACTACCAGACAGAATAGAACCTATGGGGTCACACACATTAGAGGTATTGACCGATCCGATGGTTGAATTGTGATTTGGATTCACAAATAATTCATAATTATCAATTTGATTGATAATTGGTGTAACCCACTAAGAATTAGTGAGTTGAAGGAATAATTGCAATTGGATTGCAATTTAATTGAATCAATTGGACTTAATTAAATGGGCTTGATCATATTAAATACGAGTCCTACTTGGAGTAGGATTCCTAGAGTCCTAATTGGATTAGGACTTCAAATTAAATTAAAGTCCTACTTGGAGTAGGATTTCTAAAGTCCTAATTTGATTAGGATTAAAATTGAAATGAGTCCTAATTGGATTAGGATTCCTAAAGTCCTAATTAATTTTGATCTAATAGATTAAGATGACTCCTAATTGGCCGGGCTTGCGTTTTTCGCTGAGCGGAACGAAGCGGGCCGGGCCAGGCACGACCCGTTTAGTCCGTGGCCCGGTGGGCCTGGGCCGGGCCGGGCCGGCCCGGCCCGATGCCCATCACTACGCCCAGGGAGGGCGCCCTTCACCAACAAGATCGAAGTCAGGGAGTTTATCCTGGCCAATGGATTGGCCAACCTTGGGTTCACTAGACCGAGGCTCACCTGGTGCAACAATAGGATGGGGCGCGGCATTTGGAAGAGAATCGACTGACCTTTTGCCACGACCAACTGGATCCAGAGGTTTCCAGACTTCTAGGTTCATCACCTGCCTCGGATCGCTTCAGACCACTGCCCTGCTCTAGTGAGTACTTCATACCTTATTTCGGTTTGTAGTCCTTTCCATTTTGAGAAGGTACTTCATACCTTGGTCGTGGGATGTAGTGCGGGAGGCTTGGCGGACACTAGTGCGGGGGGATGTTATGTACAGAGTAGGGTCGGAGGAACCAGTACCAGGCACGGTATCGGCTCTCCGGCAAAATGAGAAAGAAAACCTACCGGAGATGGAGAAGGAGAAGAGAAAGAGAGCGAGTGGGGAGGAAGGGAGCGGCGGACGCGGACAAAGGACTGTGGGGGGCAGCGGAGGCCGCAAATTTTCAATTTTTTTAGCCGCAGCTCGTTTCCCTGTTTCTTTCGAAACAGGATACGCGGTCGCGACCTCGGCCGGCCCCCCCGCGGCCCTCCGCCGGCGTCCGCCGCCGCTCCTCCCTCCCTCTCACACTCACTCTCTCTCTTCTTCTTCGGCTCCGGCAGCGAGCCGTTTTCAAAGCCGGAACTATACCGATGAGCCACCGGTAAGGCTCGGAATGGGTAAAACCATCCAATTCGGGACGGTTCTGCATTCCATGGTACAGAGTTACCCGCAAGTTGGAGTTGACCAAGCGTCGACTGCTCAAATGGAACCGAAAAGAAGTGGAAAACATCTTCAGGAGGGTGGAGAAAACCGAAGCAGCCATTGACAGGCTCCAGTCTCTAGAGGAATGCGGGTTAGGCCTCTTTGACGATGACCAGGGGGAGCTCAGGGCCTTACTGTCCAAGCACCACTCACTCCTCAGGCAATAGGAGGTCTTCTAGAGACAGAAGTCTCGAGTTTAGTGGATCACGGAGGGAGACAAGACCACAAGGTTTTTCATTAGTCGACCATCATCTGGAAGCAGAGGAACAGAGTCTGCAGGATCAGGGATAGCAGTGGATAGATGACAGAGGACCTTGACGCCATTAGACGGACCCTAGAGCAGTTCTTCAGGTCTACATGGACCGATCCGAGGGGTGGCGGTGGTGTGGTATGTGAGCCGGCTCCTTTGTCGAGGGCCTTGGCAGACGAGAATGCAGCTTGGTTAGCCCAGTGTTGGATGCGGAAGTTCAGGACGCCCTTTGGTCCTTGAGTGAGGTTAAGGCCCCAGGTCCGGATGGATTTTTTCCATTTTTTTCGAGAGGTATTGGCATATCATCAGGCAGGTGATGGTAGCTATCCAGTAGTTCTTTCTGTCTACGATGATGTCTGATGAGTGAAAAAAGGCCTTCCTTATCCTAATTCCAAAAAGGCAGGATCCAGCAGAGTCGAGCCACTTTCGGTCAATCAGTTTATGCACCACCCTGTACAAGGCCGTGGCGAAGATTCTGGTCTAGAAATTGAGGGACATCCTTCAGACTTATTTGCCCTGAGCAGAGGGCCTTTGTAGGTGGTCAGTCCATATCCGACAATGTGCTCGTTGCTCACGAGTTCATATATGACCTCCAAAGGGCGCCGAGGGGCAGGAGTCTAATGGGCGTTAAGCTTGACATGGAGAGAAACTACGACAGGATGAGATGGGACTTCGTGACACTCCTTGGAGAGCTTCGGCTTTCACCCGCTATGGATTAGGTGGATTCAAGGATGTATTCAGTCCGTCTTTTGCTATGCTGCCTGCTGCTGGCTCGTGCGACGAGACGGTCAGCTCTAGCAATCTGGAAGATTCTGAGAGAGTATTATGCGGCGTCCGGACATTAGGTCAATTTGACAAAGTCAACTATTAGTTTCAGCCCGAAGATCCATCTAGGTGTGAAATCGACCAGCAGTGGTGGGTTGGGGGCCCACTCCTTGATTGAGCGCCGGAAGATCCTCGCGACCAGGCTGGCAGTCAGGTTTCTTCTGGAGCCAGAGTCTTTGAGGCTCTCTAATGAGGGCCAAGTATGAGGATCCGACCGATCCGGCAGTCTTCCACACTGATTGACGCAGTTTCTTCATTTGGAGAGAGATCTACGCCTGCACCCCGGCAGTTCTCCCGGAGATCAGATGGGAGATCGAGACTAGACGGGCTATCAACATCTTGGAGGACAACTGGCTCTCTAAGGTGCCACTGCGCGACTAGCCTACCCTTATCGACCCTGTTTGGCTGGAGAGGCGCAGAGTTTGCGATCTATTTGTCCCAAAAGGATGTACAATGAGGATCTCGTCTGCGGGCTTTTGGAAAGCAGCTGGCTGAGTAGGTCTTGTCACTACCGATTTCTATAGAGGAGGTTGCGGACAGGAGAGTCTGGAGCGTGACTGGGAGGTTATAAGTAAAAGCACGAGATTTACTCAGGGTGATCAGGACTACGGCTCAATAGATTGATGGAGGCTGGATCTGGAGGCTTCGGATCCACCCCCAAGTTGCCTTATTTGTCTGAAAGGTGGCATGGGGGTGCCTGCCTACTAGAGGCATGCTGGCGCAGCATGGGATGAGCATTCCCCCAAAGTGTGTGGCATGCCTGAAGGTGGAGTCTATATTCTCTGACTTCTTCGAATATCTGCGGGCCGCTCAGATCTAGGGATGCGCCTCAAGCTCCCCCGTCCCTCAGCAGGGGACGTCGATCAAGGATTTCCTGCATTTCTTGGAGATCTCTTCATGGAGGTCCGGCCTTGAGAAGCGGAGGATCAGGGCTGCCTATCTGGCCTATCATTGTTAGCTAGACAAAAATGCTTGAATTTTCAATAGCAGAGTGGATCTGAGGATGGTAGCAGACAGAGCTCTACTTTATGCGGTGGAGGTTATTTGCACCACTGTGCCATCATCTCTTGGGACAGCCAGAGAAATCTGGGTTCTCATTCTGCTCCTGCAGCATCCAAAATCGTGTTGGTCTCCTAAAAGCCCCCACCTCCTGGCTTTTTCAAGGTGAACTTCGACGGCAGTGTTGGCAGAAGAGGGAGCATTGGAGGTGTGGAATTTGTCATCAGAGATCATGATGCCAGACTGATAGCGGCAGGGGGTCGGCCGATCTTCGACACGTCTGTCGTCAGTGCCGAGCTCAAAACCGCATGGGAGGGCATCATCTATGCGAGGCATGTGCTGGGGGAGGATTGCATCCTCCTCGAAGACTCGGCCATGATGATCGAGTGGATCCGGAGTCGAAGATGCGGTGATGGTTGTAGGCCGCTGCTCTATGCATCTGCAGACTCTTAGATAAGTGTGGTTTCTATTGGGCCACGCATGTCTACAGGGAGGCAAATAGTGCTACTGACTGGGTGGCCTCCTTTGCAACTCACCACTTTGGAGGTTTCACTTGGGAAGACCACGTATATGTGCCTTATCCTTTGTACCATCTTCTCTTTTCTTATTTTGTTGGTTGCACCCACATCCGTCGCGTATGAGCCGTCGTTGTTCTAAAAAAAAAAAAGACCAACTTATGGCCAACCTAACAACAACTAAATTAAGTTCTTAGAAAACAATGCAAAAAGTACTGAAACTAAAAGATGGACAAAAAACCTAAATACCCTTCCCTTGTTTTATGTTAAATTGAAGTATCTGAGCCTACAATCTAACCCAGTGAGACAACTTTGCCAAAACATAAGTTCCTTAATAGTAGGTAATATACGTCTATTTCACAATTGCATGTTTAATCAAATCAAAATTGGGGGCAATGTTGGTGGAGGGAGAAAGCTAGATGATTTTGGTGGGTGGGTCTTCGTGTTAGCAGGGAGGGAGGGGAAAGAGAAAAAGGCTCTCATGAACGAGGGGTGAAAATCTATGTACTCTCAACCTATGGGCTATCTAGATAATGAATAAAATTATTCAAACAGCTAAGAATGAATATCAATATCAAGGTTCACCGTCTTAGTACCAGACCCCATACCAATACCATCCTATTATAGTGTCGGTATGCAGTACGGTACGAGACGACGAGGCATACCAAGTGTCGGTATGGTACAAGACTACATGCCGATTCAGCACCAGTATACGGTACGTCCGGTACAGTACGGTACCAATCGGTACAGCCAATCTTAATCCAGTATATTCTATTGGTAACATGAGCTCTTTGGTAACTACAGGATGTTCTTAGTATCTTATTTTGAAGAGCTCATTAGACCACTGCAATAAATAGACACTTCAAAGTGCTAGAAGCATTCCATAATTGTCTTGAATATATGATCACACATTAAATATTGATTGCTTAAGTCAAATCTCCCAAATCCTTGCCATCAACTACAAAAGATATCACGAAATGAATAAGATACAGTACATATAGCAATAATTGTTATATTAAAAAATTATTATTATTAGATTAAATTAATTATTACTTAATATGGAAACATATATACACACACGCATGCACACGCATGTACGTCTACTGCTCCACAATATGTTCATCAACTTATCTTTGTATGTTCATGAATAAACACTTCTCTAGCATATCAAGATGTGATCATTTCAAGCATACACAATATATGTGACTTCATGGCAGTTCTGTATAATTATATAAAATTTTGTAATTTATGGAATATAAACTTGTTGGGGTAAAGGATAAATTCAATGCAGTTTCTAGTACACTTTTTCACCACACTACTAGAGGAGGCATGCAATGCTTAATACTTCAGTTACCATGTTCAAGATCAAAATGCATGACTTTGCCCTATTTTATAGGCTATTTAACACAACTTTCTAAGAACTTATCTGCATATTTTTCAAGTAATATGGAAGCTAAAGTTCTAAGTATGAGGTCTAGCTTGGGCTTTTGAACCAGTTCCATCTCTGGACTCTAGTTTGAATATCTCTTGCTTGGGTAAACAGCCTAATCATTTTTCCTTGTATCCCTCCCCATCCCAGTTTTTCTATTCTGCGACAGATCAACTTCGCTCGACTGTGGTAGTTAGTTCAAGACTGTAAGTTTTCCTTTCCATCCAATTCTGCAGAGCCAGTTTCATCCTGGCCTTCTTTGCCTCTCCCAAATTGTATCCTCTATCACTGTGTGGTCAATTCAATGGATTAAGACATGACAAATAAATGTTTAGGAACATTATACAACCATTTCTCTAGCTCCCTGTTGATTGGTGTCTAGTTCCAACTCCCGAGACTGGACATACTTGGGTAATCAAGGGACTTGCCTAGAAACCTAGGTCGGTAGCAGATTGAAAGACCAATGGTACTGATTACCCAACTTAATCTTATCAAACAAGGAAGAACCCTACAGCAATGCACTAGACATGTAATGAGTTAAAAAGAAAGCATAATTTTATGTATAAAACCAAATTTACCTCTAACGCACAGGTTACAAGTCAAAAAGCCAGACTAAATACAATTGCCAACTTAAGTACTCATGGAAAGAAGTATAAAATTCAAATATAGTATAACATTTCTACCTGCTGAAACCGATAGCTTTCATCATTTTGGATCTCTATTTCACTCTGCAATGACAGAAAATCATCATAAGAGCCAAGATATGGCTAGTCTAAGTAAACGCATGCAAGCTTGATATGCAAAGGATCATTAAGTAAATAGATGATTAAGTATTTCATTTTCTAATATCCATATAGTACAAACAAAAATGAGCTGCCACTGTTAATTTTTCCTCTTTATGGTTATAGATGTATTATACTGTTGTGTTTAATGTCAACACTACACAGTGATTATGTTCAACGTATTGGGCTACATTGACATTTCAGTAAAACCAAGTAACTCAGCAACCTACAGCACATAATAGAGACGTAGTGCTGGTTAAAGAATTCATCCACACAAAACATATTTTATTATTGTATTAGGACAAATTAAAGCAGCAACAGGATGAAGATGATTAAGTTACAAAGATCATATTAAATTAGAGCTTTAGTTGCTTTGACACTTGCACAACTAGGTGAATCATACTGTTCAATAAAACTATTCAATCAATGCTTAACCACACAAATAATAACAATAATAGTAGTAGTAAAAATAACAACAACAACAATAATAATGGTTATGGAGCACTAATCCATATTGTAGATGATGTCAGACAATCTGCATAAGAATGGTGCGGAATTCACATAACCAAATATATGATATCCATGAAATGCAACATACTACTGCTTTTATGGACGATGGATGTTGAATGTCATCCATGCCACATATGTAGATCTCTTGAGTCATGATCCTCAACATCAACCTCCTAATCATGGAAGATCTAGACATCTATTCACTACTAGGCAAAGAGTTAAAGATCCAGCATGTGCCCAGCCATGTATCATAATCAAGCGTCCAAAAGTTTCAGCACTCTAGAGAATTTCTCACTAACCAATTTAGTCAGACAGCAAAACTGCAGGGGTTCAGGTCAAGTCTGGCTCTTGTTAATGTTTCAGTATAGAAGGCTGACTTGAGCCAAACATAACCCTATACGTTGTCAGTCTTAGAAGATTGTAACTTAAATAGTTAGTTTACGAATATAAGAAATGTAAACAAGATTACTAAGAACCAATCTTCTAATTTGTTATTTAAATAGTAACTATTCATCATCTATTTGAATGCCCTCTTACGCTCTGCGGTATTGCAATGGTCTATCAGGAAACTAATAATAAAGCTGTGCATATTATATGCTATTCAGTAACTTTCATTCATGTATTACACAAACTTATCCAGTCGCATCATCGTTTAAATAGGGGCGGGGGAAAATTCTTAAAAAAAGCGTAGCAAGATCATCAATAATAACATATTTATTAGCAGTAGAGCTACCCCAACCTTCTATATATAAGCCAATTAATTTATCGGCACGTGTGAATGAGTTTCTTGTGAAGATGTAACTAACAGAATCATGCAAGATTAGTGCATACCTCGAGTTCATGAATGATAGCAGCAGTTCGCCAGCCAGCTTTTGCAGGTCCTCTTAAGTCACTGAACAAATGATCACCAAAATATATAACCTACATCAAGGAAATAAGTGTTATGAGGATAAACAACAGATGAGCTTCACAAAAGAGAGAATGATGATTAGTGTTACACGGACACAGGAAATGGGAGTCAAGTGTCCAGATGGCCTAAAATATCCGGCAAGGGAATCTCAAAAAATTCAGACACTTGGACATGTTATGCATATATTTGAAACAACAAAACATAGAAATAGACTAAAGTGCAGTCCATACAAAGCAATAGTAATATTGTTATTATGATGCCATAACTGAGAGCTAAATATTACGAAGTGTTAGAAAAATAAAAATAAAAGGAGAATAGGAGAAAACGGCAGGTTGTCGGAAAAAAAATAGAAAAGTCACATCAGCTGCGTAACCTTTTTTTTTTTGAAACATTACTATCTGTCATGAGAGGAGATAGGCTATGGTAAGGAATTTAAAAAAAAAGAATACAGCTGTCACATCCTAGCAGAATAAGAGGAGAGGAGATGGAGAGCAAGAAGAGAATACAATCCAAGAAATGAAAAGAGAAAGAAGTACCGGAAGGAGAGATTGCGAGGAGAAGTGCCTGAGTGCAGAGAGGAGGAAAAGGTATGCACCTTAGCTCTTCTTCCTCTTCTCTTTCTTCCCCTCTCTTTTTCGGAGACGGGGGACCCAAGTGGGGGGAGGTGGGCTTCCAATCTTATGATTGCTGGGTTCTGGTCTTTTGGTGATTCAGAATTGTGGTAGAAGCATAGGCGTGTCCAATGCAAAGATACATGGGATACATGTACAATGTCGTGTCTGTGTGGAGAGATGGCAAAATTTCTTAATTTTGCCATGTCTCGGTATCACTGTCGATGATCCAACAGACAGTGGTTAACATGAAACATCTATAATTTTATATTTCACACACCAACATGTGGTATACTGTTTACAAATCAAGTTTCAAGTAAACTTGTCAAAAGACTAATTTGTTTAATTTGGGATCCAAGTATAATGTTTGTATGCTGGTAAGCCATTATTTTTCTGACTTACCACAATTTTCCACTTCTACTTTTAAAGGAATCATGTTACAAGCACTGCCCGAACATGTTCGTACACCAGTAAGAGCAGGTGGACTCATGCATGTGCTTGTGCTCATAAAAATTGTACTAAACAAAGATGTGAGAATGCACTTAGGAATCATCCACACGAAAACTATGGGCACTGGATAATTGGCATATTTCTCTAGTTTCAAAGGATTGCACTAGTGTGCTTTTGAAACAACTATATTCCGACAAGCATGACTTTTTTCATTGACTGCTCTCAGGGTCCATGTCATACCAAGTTTCCTTGTTTTAGCATCTTTGGTCTAAAAGCCTCTCTAGGTTTTCCTTTTATACATGCAATCATTTATTCCCGCATTACCTTTGGTTACACTTTTATTTTGTTTCTTCTCTTTAATAATTATCTCTAAAATTTACCAATTATTTACTTTACTAGTTCTACCAACTTATGCTTGCATGTGTTCCAAGTAAACTCCTCATGAATCCTTTAACTCTTCGCTTATGCATCAACCAAAGATCACCGAAACGGTACCGGTCGGCATACCGGTCGGCGCTGGTACCAATTCGGATCAGTTTGAATCGGTACTGAACTGGCCATAGCGCACAAGTGCGGCGAGCACGAGCCCACTCGGCTGTGGCATGTGCTGTGGCATTTAATAATGCCACTGTAGCTACAGTGGCATTAAAAGCCACATCATGCCGCGCTGTGAAAACCAGAGTCAATGTCATTTCGCACCGAGTCCTGGCCGAACCAGACCGGTCGGCACCGGTACCGGTTCGGTACGGGCTGAACAGGCCAGTACGGGCCGGTTCGGCATACCTTGGCATCAACATGCACTAGCTACTCTCAAGTGACCAAACTTTGACCTCGTATGGATCACGTTCTTTTTTATGATAAATTTTGAACATGTTTAAACGACAAGTGATCTTTATTTCACCTATCTAAAAATACATATGCTTAAAGAAGACACCTAAACACAAGGAATGCGGAACCGTCCCAAACCGCCTAGTTCAGGAAGTACTAAGCCGTGCTGGCGGCTGACCGGAATGGTTCCGGCATTCAAAACGGTAAACCGATAGTACAGGAAGAGGGAGAAGGAAAGAGAGGAAAAGAGAGAGAGAATGGGAGGAAGGGAGAGGGAGGGCCACGGGAGGGGCAGTGAAGGGCCAAAGATGGGCTCCACCCTCCGGATCCCTGTTTCAAATCGGGGCCCTTTTTTATTTTGAAAATTTTAAGTGAAATAGGCAAAAGCTTTGCCAACTTCACTTAAAATTTGGGTCCCTTTTTTTTGCCGACTTCACTTAAAATTTTTAAAATAAAAAAGGAGCCCTGACGGACCCCTATTTCGAATGAAACAAAGATTCGGAGGGCGGAGCCCTTGCTCCGGCCCTCTGGCACCCTTCAACGCCCATCCGTCGCCCTACGGAGGCCTCCGGCCGCCCTCCCTCCCTCTCCCTTTCCCTTCCTCCCCCCTATCTCTCTTATCCTCTCTTTCGTTCTCCCTCTCTCTCGCCCTCTCTGCTGTGTTGGTACAGACCTGGCATGGAATGGCACGGAGCCATACCAAACCATGCCACCAGCCGACCGGTACGGACTCCGGTACCGGTATGAACTCCGGTACTAGCACGGTGAACCTTGCCTAAACAAGTTAACGTATCCACATCCATAGTTTAAAAATCCAAAACCTCCTTGCTTTATCTAATATATAGAAATACCATACCATGTATGAACATAACAGTCTTTATATGTATTATTTCATCCCCTAGTATTTTGTGCATTGTGGTGTCCCTGCCTTCTTGAAGTTGTTTCTGATTGTTTCATCAAACCCTATCTGAAGTCAAATATTTCAGTAACTTCCATTATCTCCTCATCTATACCATTTAAATGTTTCTGACCTAACATAGACTTCCTTCTAGAATAATCTATCATATCCTTGTAGACCATTATCATGTTTTTATTTTTATCATTGTCCTATTCCATGTTAAAAAATCTTAGTCGTCGATCTGCTGCTTTTCTCTCCATTTCATTTAGTTCCTTGTTAACAAGATATCAGCCTTTTTGCTATTGTGTCAATATCACCTGATTTCAGGTGGCAGCATTAAGTTGCTTCTTTCATAAAGCATTCTTCTTTTTTGCATTTGTCTCATAAACTGTCCCCTTGCATAATTGTCATTGCAATAAGCACAATTGCAGCACATCTCTTTAAGATAACACTCTGGCATATCGGCATCTTTTACCATTATCAGGTTAAGCTGAGGCATGTTGCAAACAGGTGTTGCCATAACTAACTAATGCTTAAGACTCAGAAAAATGTAATACCAAAGACGATTTTCAAAGAATGTTTTTGGAACCGCATTTTCTAGTAAGTTCTTCCTTACAAGCACAAAATAAAGACCACATAAGCAATAGATAAATCATGATCTGCCGAACCGATCCGTATCAGCCGGTTCGGACCGTATCGGCCTGATCCGGCCTAGAACCGATATTCAGACAGCATGGAAACTGGTTCCAGAGTGTCTCAGGCCGGTACCGACCGGTACACATGCATACCGGCTGCATATCGGTCACGTACCGATGCGAACCAACCAGTTCGCGCCGGTACCATTTTTTTTAATCACACCGCATGCGCTGTGGATTTTAAACCATAGCGCGCGCGCTGTGGTGTTAGAACGCGCGGACATGAACCCAAAAAAAAACAGAAGACCGATTCGTACCGGACCAGTTCCGGTATGAACCGATCTCAAACCGGTCTGGTAAGCGACCGGTACGCCTACCGGTACCGATTCAACGTACCTTGAGATAAATACTATTCCCTAAGTAACTAGATCCTTTGAAGGACTACCATATTAGTAAATATAGCTCTTCCTGGAAAGACTGTCAAGTGTCAACCCACATGTTGAACCAATCAACAATTATAGATAAATGGACCAGGTATTTATGGATAAGAAATTTATTTAAAAAGGTCCTCTCGGATATGCATGCAAAATGGAAAAAAAATCTGTTATTAGCAAAAATAATATAAGAAAACAAAAGGCATATACCTCACTGTTATACAATTAGTAAAACTAACTCAGATATAGGCATAACAAGTAATAAAAAATTGATTATATATCATGGCCATTTAAGACAAACACTAGCTATCAAATAATTTGCCTAGAGTCTCATTCAAAAGAATTCTGAAAGCAAATAATTTGAAACTAAAATTATTTTATCAGCCACTACATACTTCAGGGCCTTTCCACTTTGTAATTTGTAGAAATGACTTCAAGCAACCATGATAGTAAACTTGGTTTGGGATAAACCTATCCACTGCAGTAAAAGCTAAGGTGTCCTTCTCAATGTCATAGCACCTACAAGAATAAAATGGGGAACGCAGAATATAGAACATTAGGTTGGCAGATCAAGTACAAAGATCTAGAAAATAGTTTACAGTAGTGGGTCATATGCTAGAACTAGTCGTAACGACAGAAAATCTAAAGCAGCAGAAATTGCTAAAGCAAAAAATCAGTGCCAAAATGCAATGATTCACATTCTTTAAAGGTAGATGATGACCATGAGAGTGCATTAAAAAGTACCAAAATTTGAAAAAACTGAAAATGCTTTTTGATTGTCAGGTAACAATTTGTTTTTAAAAAATGTGCTTCCAGAACAGTACAAGGAATTATGTGATCCAAATGAAGGAAAGCAACAGAACCTCTACTTTACATCATTAGTTCATAAGACATGAAGGCTGGTAAACAGTCATAAGAACAATGGTGGTTACCGGAATGGGTGGTCAGAAGTGTAGAAGCTTGGCTTATTAGCTTGAGCAATCACAACATCGAAAAGCTCCCTCCAAGAGTTTCTGTCACCACTGTGGTCCTGCTTAATAAAAAGATGGGGGAAAAATCTAGTAGTCGTAAGAAGAAATGATAAAAAACAAAGACAGCATGAAAGATATGTAGATTTGTATATATAGAGAAATAATCACAATTTTACCATGCCAAGTGTACCATATTTAGATAAACACAAAAATATCTAACTGTTGATTATGATTGCTCAGTGCAGTTTAATACGACACAATACCCAAGATAACTACAAATCATGCTCTTATTTTACAGGATGGCCGCAGCACTCATCCACCCATTAGAAAACCAAAAAGAATAAACATCCTGCATTATTAAATGCCATTTCATGCACACCCAACCAATTTATTGGCAAGTTTTGACTCTGACTTTCAAACCTATGGCTTTTGTTATACAGGTTCTAGCTAATAATCTTGTCATCAGCATCTTCAAGGCCATGTCAAAATATAGTGACAGGATTAAGCTAATATTCAGGTCGTATTAGGACAGGTTTGATGTTTTTTGTTTGTATTTTTAAAAATAAACCCGTATAATTTAAAACATTGTAATGATATTTCTTTAGAATGTGTAATGGATGTCCGCTCTCATTAGCAAAGCAGGGAACATTCATAATTGATGGTTTTAGTATTTGATGCAAGGAGAAGTACACATAGGGTTTCAGGAGAAAGTAGCAAACTTATTATTATTGTTTGCTACCCTTTTTTGTTAGGGTATCAGGAGCCTTGATATCATAATATCCTTCATCGTATAATCCTAGATTCAATTTTGTTTCTCCAGATTGAAGGACCCTAGCTCAGATCATGACAAATGACAAAATCAGACTTCACATATGCAGGTCTGTCCTTAAAAATCAGATAGGTGCGAGTGTGCGACTATTGGGATAAACACCAAAACGTGCCACGAAATATCCTGCAATTCTTCGGGGTATTCTAGATGATAAGTAATGACTTACAGTGCGGGCTTTTGTGAGATTGAAGAGACACAACATATGCTCAAACAGAAGCATTCTGTTCAAAATATGCTTGAAGAACTAGACTCTGAATGTAGATCCTACAGGTCCAGGCCCTGAATATATGGAAGCAGACATTCTCAAAGAACTGGAAGAAAAGTTCGATGACTCTGGAGATCCAGAAAAAAAAAGAAACTATTGAAGGTTCCAGATCAGGAGCAATTCCCGCAATATCAATTTGTAAAAAGCATTTTCTTTTGATTTTTCTTTTTTGAGTTACTTGGAAATACATCATGTGCTCAGCCTCTACTGTCAAGTTATGGAAATTGGACAGTGGTGATCGGAGTCACCTGACTTCTAAATCAAATGGACCACTAGGCAACATCAATAAAGATCAACTATATCATTTATCTCTAACATATAAGGAACCATACTGCTGGAATATACAAGCAGTGTTTGGAAAGGCACCTCTAACATGAAACGCATTCCGCCATCCACAAAAGAATATGGAGAATTGGTTAGCAGGAAGAGTTTCTTTCCCTTCTGCTTTAGCATCTTTAGAAAACATAACAGTTGGCTCTGCAGAAAAGATACAAAGAATTTAAAGTACCACTTCTGCAACATCTCAATAGCAAAAGAAACAATCTTCTCCATGGAAATTATGGAAAAAGTAAGGCTAATACTACTTACATTTTTAACTAGGTACTTATGTGGATCAGCAATAATTTCTTTATGTGCCAAACCGCTTCTATGAACGCGCTGAATTGCATGATTTACATCTTCATACACATAGGATGCATCAAAATCCAGCTTGGCATCTACAAAATGCTGCACAATATCAGCGATAAGGCATGCCTACAAGGAAAGAAACAATGTCATACTTGTTAGCACAAGAGGATTGAGAAAGGAGGTCTAATTCACAAAAAATAAAATAATCCTGAAATAATTCATAGCTCACACCAAATAAAATCCATCTCACAGTACTTTGGTTCATAAAGAGAGCATAGATTAAAATGGATATAGGCAACAATTGGCACACAATCCTGTCAATATAACAAATAAGGCGTCTGAACTTCTAGAATTAGCATGTGAAACACTAGATTGTCAAGGCTTGAAGTTGGTGATCTTTTTTTCCTCACACAAAAAGATTTCTTGGAAGGAGATGCCTACCTGCAAGTATGGCTGGTTATGGGCCCTAACCGGGCACTTATGTGGGTTAGGCTTTGGCAAAGCAAATTTAGGTTTTAGGCCAGATCCAGCTACTCCTAAACTCTAAGGTCTTAAATAGATGGAGCCAGGTACTGGCCACCCTTGGCCTTACCCGAGCTTGGGAAGAGATCTAAATCACATATATGCCTACATAAATGCATACATATTGTGCATACAATATGATATCATTAATTGAAAAAAGCAAACCTTACCTCTCCTTTCCTCTCTCCTTGCAACAGACCATTCCACCTCCCTTTCCCATTTCGCTCTCTCCTCTCATCCTCCCCTCAAATGTTGTCCACCTCCTCTCTGATCACCTCTACAACTGTCCTGTGATGGCCAAAACCAAACCAATCTGTTTCAGCTGACCTGGCCATCCTACGCCCGCTAACAGGCCCCAATCTCCTCTACATGCTGTCCCAGCGTACATATGCTTCATCCAGCCCCAAACAATTCTACAGCCAGGGTGATGTGACCCTTGCCCCCCCCCCTTTCTCTTTCCTACTCTCGCTGTCCTAAGATGGCCAAACTTCAGTCATGAAAGCCTGGCCAACTTCACCAAATAGTTTGAATTAGCCAAGCTTGGTTTAGGAGTGGCCTAATGCAAGCCTAGCCTTGCAAAAAGGGCACCAGGAAAACCAGCACAACTTTGTGATCCTGTGAAACTTTCTGTATGCATCCAACAGCATCAAACAAGCATGCAACTTGAATTTAGCATCAGCCAGAAATAAGATCTGTTGGTTTTATTACTGAACTAACTATCCAGAGAAAAGACCTGTAAACTTAAAACAGATCTCCGTAATAGTTCAGATGTACATCTTTAAGGAATTACCATTATATTAAATTAGCATTTTACAAGAGTTCATTAAGTTGCATAACATCAACTATTGACCCAACTTAATTGGTCATATCCTCTATGCATAGCATCATATTTTACTTCACATGGTTTATGACTGCCCACAACTACTTATATAAAAAAAACTTAACAAGAGATGGCTCTAGCCAGTTCTATATTCAGAAATGTTGAGAATAAAAACAAAGAAAAAAAGAACAACTCTTCTGCAGATATCTAATAATCAACACACATTTTACAAACGTTTAGCTTGTAATTGGTGTGTCCTGCCCGCATTGATGAAAACTTGCAGCCTTCATAATATCTGGTAAATAATTCAAGTTTTTGATATTTCTCGCATCAAAAAAGAGTATCAATGCACAGGAAGAAGAGATGATACCTAGCACAATTCCAAATGAGAAGTGGCATTGACAAAACATTGGAAATTTGGTTCACAACTAACAGCTGTTAGTAAGACACTCAATCTCTAGCTGAATGCTAGACCTGTAAACACAAGTAAAAACTATGCTCGACTAACAATCAGACTAGAAGCACCCCACTCCCCACCCCCCACAAAAAAAAAAAAAGATGGATCACAATCCATTGAGGAGACAGGAGCTAATTCTTAGGAAAGGATAATCAAAAAGAGGTTCAAGATAAAACGAGATAACCATAATAGCATTTCTCAATAATACACTAGTTTGAAGAAAAATTATATTAGATGGTTTAAATCATAAATCAATTTACAAAGAGTCATGTGCATACAAATAGAAGGTTGATGCTCTCTCAAGAATAAAAGGTCGCACGTATTCTTGTCAAAATACGTTGATGCATTAGTTCAAGAATGGATGCATAAGCAACAACATAATGTGAACAATGAGCATGAGAGATTGAGAAGCTTGCTCAAAATGTTATATGGTTTCCATATTGAATATCCTGCATAAAACAACCAACAAATTCAACTCTGACGAGATATCAAGGCACAGAACAGAAGCTGATCAAGAATAGCATCGACATGGATAGCTATTCAAAGAAGTCCAATGAACAAAAAACAAAAATGAAGACATACTCATCCTAGGTCTCTCTTAAAATGAAATAAAAATAAAGGAACCGCCAATGGTGACAAAAAAGCTGATGGAAACATAATGAAACCAAAGAATATATACACCATAGACGATATACCTGAAGAATTGAAATTCTAACCTCATGTATAACATAATACAGGATTGAATTTAGACAAATGCTCAACAAAATGTTAGAAACGTAGATAGAGACTATGCACATAACCAAGATATGCGGAACCGACTGAACCGATGTATCGGTTCCAACCGGTACCGAACCAGCCAACCGAAAAAAAAATTCGCGATGCGCGCGGGCGGACGCCGCTGGATGCATTTTAGAATACCATGCCGTGGCATTAAATGCCCATGCAGGGCTGCGTGGGCTCGTTGCTTCGTGCACGGAGCGCTTTTTTTTTCTTTTCTTTTCTTTTTTTCTTCCCTTCTTCTTCATCCTTTTTGAACCCTCTTCCCCTCCTTTCTTCCCCTCTCTCCTCCTCTTTTCTCTCTTTCTCCCCTTCTCAAGCAAGCAAAGAAGGGGCCGGAACTGCGAGCAAGACAGGTGATCCTCATCGGCCCAAGGCGACAGATAGGCTTCTTCTCTTCTTCTTCTCCTCTTTCTCTTCTTCTTCCTCTTCTTCATATTTTTCTTCCTCTTCTTTCCTCTTCTTCCTCTTCTTCTTCCTCTTCTTCATATTTTTCTTCCTCTTCTTTCCTCTTCTTTCCTCTTCTTCCTCTTCTTCTTCTCCGGTGCTAGTACCCGGCTTGTATCGGTTCACACTGGTATGGGCAAGGAGCCGTTCGGTTCTGACCCCGAATTCAATGGTTGTACCATACCGGTGCTGGCCGGTACTGGTACGGTACAGGCTGAACCGGTTGGTTCTGATCGGTTCAACAGACCCTACACATAACAAATCTCAACAATAAAAATCCTTATAAAGTCCTAGCACCTCCTTCATATTTTTCACTGAAGCAGTTTTGGAGTATTGAAACACAACCTACAACGTGGGCGATCATCCAAAGCTAAAGGGCATTGGCTAGAGTAGACAAGGAAAGGCAATGTAGCATCTACTCTTCATCTAGAAGCATAATAAATCATAAGACCAATATTTAATCCATGATAATTTGAGTTTCCCCTTGGTATCATAAAATTAATCCAGAATAGCTTTTCTTGCACCCTCTATGGTGGAACAATAATTACATGAGGGAATTGTAATTCACTGGCAACATTCTAGAAGGATTATAACTAGAGACTCACTGAGATGGACTTACATTTTTTAAATTAAAAAAAAAACTTTAAATGATAGAGTTCATCAAAATAGAACTGCTTTCACCATGTATGGTAGAACCAGAAAGAAGTTTTAATGAGACAAGACTCTGGCAGTAAGGGCATCAACAGGATAGACTAATAATAACATACCCAGTAGTATCTTTGGAGATCCTAGCCCCAACTAACCCCACCCATAGAAACAATAATCCTCTACAAGATATAAGAACATATTAGTAAATAAAAGATCTACTACATCAACATGAATCACAAAATGGCATGACCACTAACACTAACAGGCCATCTAATAATGCAAAAGAAATTGATGTCATGTGGGTAAATAACAAATTTAATGGGCTACAAGCAAGTAAACTACATATCTTTAGATACCACGGAGTTCCAACTGCACTTAATCAGATACAACAGAAGCCAAATGATGGGTTCTCAACTTTCAAAAATTTGTAAAAAGATTTCATCTCAAAAGAGTTAAAATGCAGCCATCTTATGTTTCAACTTAACCAAATAACCATCACAAACATATGAATGTCAGATTACATCAATTTCTGGATAAATTGTTAGATGCTGACAAATAAGTTGCTTCCTGCTTCAAGAGTCGCCTAGATATGCTGCAAAAAATTGTAGCTTCAAATATTCTAAGAATGAATCATGATGGAATACAAAACAAACATTATTAATGTAGATTATTAAATATAAACCAAAATTCAAGAGCATTTAAAAACCAAAGATGTCACTGAAAAGAACTTTGGTTTTTTCAAAACTACCTTATTACTCATTATCTCTCATTAGTTCACTCTGTGGCTCAGTTTTCAAGTTTGAGTAACCTTGCTGATATCAATATATTGAGAGAGTAAAACAATCAAAAATAAGCAAAACATTAAGAAAAGATAGAAAAAGAACCAAACCTTCCTCACCATTAAGCACAATAGCACATATTACATAGAGAAAGAAAGATTAAACCAGGGTTGTATTAGAACATTTGATGTACCTCACTAAAGCAAAAGAAGTCCATTAAACCAACAAGTCCACGTGCTTGATCTCGCCCAATATGTCGGGTGCCGTACATCTCTTTTATTTTCTCCAAGCTAAGCTGCATGATACCCGACAAAACACAAATGATATCATGAGAAGAAATAATCCTTCAATGCTATTTTTATTAATGTAAAAATCACAACGTCAAAAGCTTCAATTTGCCCGAGTTTCAGAATTTGCCTTACCTCATAAATGTAAAATGTCAAAACAACTAATAAAGGGAAATTGCTCAGAAATTATATACCATATCTACAGATGTTTAGGAAGGTATGAACATCATTTCTCTTTACTACAACAAATGTCTGGATATGAAGGTCTGAGACTTCGAGTAGTGAAGAATCTCATTTAATCTCCACCTCAGTTCTCCCTATTTTCTCCCTTCCTCTTTACACACACATTTTTTTTTTTTACCAAGCACAGTGTGCACTGGAAGCTTCAAATTATCCAAGAGAAACAACTTCTCAAAAGAACTATCAGCTGGGAAAAGTTACAGCTGTTCTTTTACAAAACTCTTCTGATCTTAATCATTTCCAAATCCTTAACCTAAAATTTCTAATTTATCTCCTATGAGAAACCTATATCATAGTTCTTCATGACCTTTCTCTTCTCCTTGCCATGATCCTTCAATAAATCATTTTGTAAATATGGCATTTATATTCTTACTCATACTTTTCTTTTCAACTTGATCATTTTAAAAGCACTCTTGTTTGGTATGTATAATCAACTTTCAGAACATGTCTGCAGGACAACTAAGTGAGGTGCATGCAAGTGACACACTTTAGATTAAAAAACAAGCAATTTATCACCCTATTAAACCTTTTCTTCTATATCTTTTTTTTCCTCTTTGTTGAACTCAGTCATGATTACTTTTTTTATACTTAAGGACCAAATAACTGCTGAAGCTTATGGCCAGAATTTTACGCCAGAATATTACCAAAAGAGGCCAAGCATACAACCTCACAGATGTTACCATAAGATTTGTTCAATGGCTCACAAGAACTAGATGATTAATCAATGGCTCATAACACATCTAAATGACCATCACAAGATGCACGCTCCAACTTGTCACACAATATTTTCATTCACATCATTAAAAACCCCTGCTACACAAGATTTAAGGAGCACATTTCAAATTATGCAATTAGATACAAAGTAAAAGGTAATTCTTCCCTTTTAGATGATCTCAACAGAAATAAAAGAATATATCAATCAATGGCTTCTATAAGTACCTCTATCTCCATGGAATAGAAGGTTTTCTTCATTTTTTGCAGGGCCACTGAGGAATATCAGATGTCAAAAAACATGTACGATTTCCCTTCCTAAGTTTCAACATCAATTGTCAACTGATGCTTTATTTCTTGAATTTGCTAACTGAAAACAGCAAATCCAGATACTCCAACACCAAAGATTTCAAGCTCATGGAGTCAAGATTACCAACAGCAATGGGCCAATATCAAACTTCAACATGTGACAAAAAATAATGAAAAATTATATACTCTCATCCTACATTCAAAGATAAGAAAACATTAAGCCGATAAACTAGTAGTGCAGAAAAAATTACACCTTATTCTCATTATGAAATTACTAACCATATGACTCATCTTATGCAGAATTGGCATGGTTCAGCATCTTCTTTAGCAATTGTTTAATCATTGATGAAGACTGCAAGTTCTCAGAAATCCTAACAATTCTCACTACCAATTAAAGCTCACTTTTGAGTGGCACAGATGCAAGATAATTATGTTTTTTACCATATAAAAACCAGGAATAAATAGTCTCTAACTAGGTAAAACAGGACCACATATTCTCAACAAACCGCAAACAACTCACCTTGTGACGTCCAAAGAAGCATCCATCTGTCTCTATGGACCCAAAAAAATCGAGTTTCAGAAGGCACCCTTTCAACCTATCATAGTACAGACCCCTGATAGGAAATGTAGGATCATACTCAAACTGCAAGCAACTTTCTGGATACTTAAGCTGAAAGAGCCAGATCCACCGACAAAACAAGATAAGTGCCCCAAGTATATCGAAAAAGAAAAAGGAAAAAAAGTTAATAAAGTATGAGACCTTGCATCAAGAACTGCATTGAATAACTGACCTCATTAACAAGGTGCTTTTTTGCAAGGTCATAGATCAAACTCTGTAGATTTTCAGAGTAATGGGCCAATGTATAGTCATAATCAAAACCATAGACTTGTATAGTGTCCAGCCTAAGATTCTTATTGACATAGATACCTATAAATTGCAACATAGAACGGAATTTTAGAAGTAAAGTTTTAGTTTTCTTTCTTTATTGACCAATGATAAAATGTGCGTGTGTGTGAAAAGCGAGAGGGACCTTTTGGATTCATCTTGGGCATTTCCTTTATCGCCACAGGAATCTTGAGAAAACTCCGCTTGGCCTCCTCAAACTCATGCCGGATCTTCTCAATCTCATCCCCAGCCTTCACCGCATCAAGATTGCACGGCTGGATATCAGTTCCTACCTCGGACGCCACTGTCCCACCGAATCCCCGCCGAAATCTTCCAGGATCGTGCCCTAAATTGCGAAAACCCTAAAATTCTTGAAAATTTTCTTCAAGCAATCCAATATCCTAGAACTAGGAGAGACCAGGGGGCAAGATGGGAAGACAAACCTACTCTCGATTGTGAATTAAGAGAGCTCATCAAGAAAGCATATCTCTGCAAAAAAGGTGTAGAAAAAAAAAATAAAGGATAGCAACAAGAAGGAGAACGGAAAAATCTTGAGGGAAGGATGAAGATGTAGAAAAGAGCTTTGTTCTTTGAGCTTACGAGGGTTTCAAAAGAGGGAGCCAAAAAGGGATGGAGGCTTCTTCGTACGGCCGCCATTGCCGAAAGGGAAGAACGGAGAGGAGGCAAGAAGATAGAAGCTGGAAGGGGGAGGCGTAGGTCGTCGCAGCTTATATACCGTCTTGGGGGAGGGAGGGGGGGCGTCATTGGACGGCGGCGGAGGCGATAAATAAGAGCGGGAGAGGTGTCAGTTGTCTGCGGATATTGCCACGTGTATATTTATATGATCGGACGGTCTGGACCTATATTCTACCCGATCTTACACGTGGCTGGAGCGGTATGAGTGTACGTATACAAACTTTCCGGTGAAGTCGGCGATCTAATAGCCAGTTTGAAGCCGGAGATGTGCAAGCGTGTGGTTGAGCTCGCGTATATATAAGTAATATTTTTGAGAGCTAAACTCCAAAGTAGTCTAGCTCGGCAAAGCTCTTGAGTAGTTTATTTCAAAGCTCTTGAGTAGTTGGAAAATATTTTCTGCCTCTTCAAAAATATTTTTGCATAGTATAATAATATTTAATAAAAAATTTAAAAGTTATTTTGATTTTATCAGAAAACTGAAAAAAATCTTCTTGAAAAAAGCTCCAAAATGAAGATTCTCCTCAAAAATACTTTCCAACAAATATCAAAAATTATTTTAGGTTTTATAAAATTTTTATAGTGACCAAAATATGTATGAATAAATATATATTAGATATATTGTTCTGTTATATTATATCATATCGTATATATTATGATACTATAGATATATTATATTATATTATATTATTACATTACGATATTACATTATATTATTATAATAATGCAATAATACATTACTATATTATATTATATCATATCATATCATAACTTTATATTATATTGTATCAAAATTATATTATATTATATCATATCATATCTTTTCATATTATATTATTATACTATACTATATAATTGTAACAACCCAAGACCTCACCCAAAATGGCTAGCTAGAAGGTATTATTTGAGTTCCTTGATCTTGTATAAGTACCCAAGATCTACCTAGCGAATAACCGATGTAGGACTAAACACACGTCCGCACGGGTCCTCACATACTCCCCCGTTTAAGCCCTGACGTTCTCGTTAGGCTAAAGGTTCAAATACATTTAAATCTAATCACAAACACCACGATCAGCCCGTGGTCAGCTCCAATAAATCAGTGCTGCAGTGTCCCCTAGTCCACATAGGTTATGAGTCGGGTTCGCTTTGATACCATTTGTAACAACCCAGAATCTTACCCAAAATGGCTAGTCGGAAGGTATTATTTGGGTTCTTTGATTCTCTATAAGTACCCAAGATTTACCCAGTGAATAATCGATATTGGACTAAACACACGCCCGCACGGGTCTCACATACTTCCCCCGTTCAAGCCCTGACGTCCTCATCAGGCTAAGGGTTCATATCTATTCAAATCTAATCACAAATACCATGATTGCCCGTAGTCCGCCCCAATGGATCTGTGCTGTAGTGTCCCCTATGTGAGGACCCGTGCGGGCGTGTGTTTAGTCTCATATCGGTTATTCGTTGGGTAGATCTTGGATACTTATACAGGATCAAGGAACCCAAATAATATCTTCCGGCTAGCCATTTTGGGTGAGGTCCTAGGTTGTTACAAATGGTATCAGAGCGGAACCGGTCCATAACCTATGTGGACTAGGGGACGCTGCAGCACGGATCCATTGGGGTTGACCACGGGCCAATCGTGGTGTTTATGATTAGATTTGAATAGATATGAACCCTTAGCCTGACGAGGACGTCAGGGCTTGAACGGAGGGAGTATGCGAGGACCCGTGCGGACGTGTGTTTAGTCTCATATTGGTTATTCGCTGGGTAGATCTTGGGTACTTATACAGGATCAAGGAACCCAAATAGTACCTTTCGGATAGCCATTTTGGGTGAGATCCTGGATTGTTACAATAATATTACATTACATTATAATTATAATAATATTATATTATTAATATTATATTATATAATAGACTATATAATATTATTATGTAGCAATAATATTATATGATATTATTATGTCGCAAGATAATAAAATTATACTATGCAGTAGTATATTACTATATCATATCATATCATATTATTTTAGATTATTGTGATATTGTATACCATATTACATTACATTATATTATAATAATATTTTAATATATGCCAATTTATAATATTACATTATATTATACTCTATTGTATAATACAGTACTATGCAATATTCTTTATTGTCTTTTTGTTATTATTGAAAGAACTTTATCAGTTTGGTTACCAAACACATGTTAAAGTTTTATAGCACTTTAGAAGTATAGTTCTATTCATCCAAAGCTTTACTTCCAAAAGCTCTAAAAACTCTACCACTACCAAAGGTTCCAAACATAGTTCATGTTGGCATTATAATTAGCAATGTTGATCTTATTTTTACAGCTCATCATTTATATTGACTAAGGACAATTTAAAAGGTGCACATTTATAGAACCTAACAACAATATTAATTGAGTTACAAACACTAATTACACATTACAATTGATGCAAGGTTGTTGCATTTGGGAAGCTATGTACAGTTGGATTAGAATCCAAAAAAAGAAAAGATAAATGAAATTAGGCCTTGATAAGGTGGAAGTAGAATCTCGCGTCACACTTTAAGAAAGCTGTCCTAGCATTTTTCATCATTGAATCTCTTAATATCTGCATATAAAAGGTTAGACACAAAAAAAGAAGTTAGAGCGTTTTTCCATCAAATTGGTAGATCAAGTTGGAAAAGTGTATATCAATAGATTAGGATGTCCATTCCAAGAGTGATGTAATTACTACTTTCTTGTCTACGAGATTGTTTAGACATATTTCCATCAGTGTGAGGGTTCAACCCATGAACAAGAAGGTTAGGGTGATTCGAAAACTCTCTTAGTTGTCTCCACTAGTCCATGAAGTCCAGTTGCTTTATTTTGGTGAAGAAAAGCCCAACTGATACAAATAAGTTTTCTGTTTATCTCTAATTAGAAAAGTAGTACTGATTACGAAAAAAATGAGATATAATACCACAAAAATATGTAGTTATTATCTGTTTTGATGCTTTTTTTTTTCATCCTGCCACGATTAAACCTTAGCATGAGAATATCTTAAGGCTGACTTTCTCAAGTTGATAAATTTTCTAGAAATTCTTCAATCATTGTGTATGATAGCAAGGGCACCATGGGTAATATCACCAAGCAGATCCACCTTAAAAATGAAGTATATTTATGTGTTGCTTGATCAAGGATATGTTTGCTCTCGTTGCATCAGACTGGACCTGGTGTTTTCTTTGGTTGTCCCTAGGCGGGCTGCCCTTCTGGTTTGCTGGGCCTTTGCAAACTGGTCTAACATGATCGACGTGGTGAGGCCAAATGGCCGGCGTGGCGTCTCTTTCTCTCTCTCTCTCTCTTCTCTCCTTTTTCTAAAAAAACATTTTTTGTGCATTCATAGCTCAGATCTTAGTGGCATGTGCTTTGGTTCTAGATAGATACACCCTTTCAAACACACATGTATAGCTCAGCCCTCAATTTGTACCATTGGTCACAAATGTCAATAGATTATAAGCAGCTCTCTTGTTTTATGATGATAATTGGACAATAAAATCATTGAGTTGCATGTAACTACACTAATGAAACTACTAATTTTTGCCGATCAGTTACAAGTTTGAAAAACCTATCCTTGAATCGAAATGATACAAGTGTGCGCCATTTAATAGAACCCTAGGAAACTTTGGAGTTTATACAAGAACAAAAAAACCCTTGCATATGAGTAACCGTATGTAACTTGGAGTATGTCCACTTCATGTCTCCATCCATCCAGATTCCAAAGATCTTATCGGAGCAATGTACGACTTCTTCATCTACAACTTTAGTTCCAATTTGCCCTTTTTCTCCCTTGGCTCAAATGCGCTTCTCTTTTCTCATGATATGATGGATTCCCAATATCTATGATTGGAGATCCCATAAACAAGATTCAATGAAACAAATAAAATTATAGGACATCTCAGAGAGCATTGTCATTTATTTCCTATCCACCATCATATAAGATGACTAGTGGGTACAAGGTTGAGTTTGATGCTCTTAATTTGGAATGGGGTGTTGATGCTATCTATATGAGTGTGGAAGTTAGACCACTCCTTATGAGACAAAGGCAGGTCTCTAAAGCACTCATAAACATTCAGGTAGGTGCATGGCTATAATGTCACTAATCCACTAAAATTTGCTTTGGTTATTTTTTTTCATTTTGGTGTTTCAAAACATTTCAAACTCCTTTATTTTTATCCATCTAGAAAAAAGAGCAGTTTCAATCCTTTGTCCATTAGAGTTTTTTACTATCGGATATCTGAATGGTTGCTATCGTTGGATTGGACGGTCGCTTTCTTTTACCAGAATATGATAAAATCTCTTCTATAAATACATTTCTTCTCTGCTCATTTCCAACATGTACTCTGATTCTTTCTTGAAAAACACCTTTCTATTTCTCTCTTCTATTCTTTGTAAACGAACCCTCTACTTTCTTTCTCTTCCATTTTCTGCAAAATATCACAATATCTTCATTCTTGAGGCAAGAGCTAGGTAACCAGAAGCAATTCAATTAAACCTTTATAATTGGGAGTGTGTCCTTACAAAGGTGTTGCCATAGTTGAATTCTGGAGGGTAGATGCGTTGGGATTCTTTGCATCGAGTCATTGATTCCGAGGAATGTGAAATCTATCTTTAAAGACAATACAAATTGTGTGCGTCTATAGCTAAGTTTTCTTTCTTATTTTACTCTTATTTATTTACTAATTCTTGATCATTTATGTTGTTACAAAAATTTGCATACATAAATTCTTTTTTATTTTCTAAAATTCTTAAAGGTAGATTTAATATATGCTTTCAATTTTTGCAGCTGCCAAAATATTACATGATGCTACTAAAAGTGATCCTTTTGATGGTAATAATTTTAAAACTTGGCAACAAAAGGTTTATGCAGTATTAGAGTTTACTAACATTGCCTTTGTTTTAACATAACCTATACCTAAGGAAGGAATTGATAATTATGAAAAGGTTAAACAAGCATGGGAGGCATTGGATAAATAAGCAAGAAACACTATTTTGAATTGCTTAACTAATTAATTGTTTGATGTTTATTATCATTTTGATCATGCTAAAGATATTTGGGATGATTTGCATTCTAAACATATTTTTGAAGATAATGGTAGTAAGAGATTTGTATCTCTTAAATTCTTACATTTGAAAATGACCGAAGAAATAGATATCACTTGTCAAGTTCATGAATATCAAAATCTAGTTAGTGAATTAGCTAGCGAGGGAAATGTATTACCTAATGAATTTATTGGTGATTACCTAGATGAAAAATTGCATGATTCTTGGAAAGATTATAAAATTCAATTAAGATATAAAAGGAAGCAAATGGCCACACAAGAAATTATAACACATATTAGAGTTGAAGAGAATAATAGAAATTTGGAACAAACTCAAAAGGCTAATGAAATGATTTCCAAAGCTAACTTTATTCTCTCTAGTCACTCTGGACACTCACACACTCAGAAAAGGCATGATAATTCTTTCCATAAAAATCTCGTGGTAATAGTCACAAGAAATTTCATGCTAATTCTACGATCCAAAAGAAGAAAAGAAATTGTTTTGTTTGTGGTAAAATAGTTCACTATGCAGCAAATTACATACATCGCAAGGATGTCAAAAAAGGACAAAACAAGACGAAGGTGAACCTGGTGAAAGCAGAAGACAAGATTATTGCCGTTGTGGTGGTGTCTATGGCAAATATGATGATGAGACCTAAAGCTTGGGTAATGGACTCAGGATCCATGAAGCATGTTTATAGGAACAAGAACATGTTTACTTCCTACAACCCAATCAAGGAACGGCCAAAAATGTATACATTGGAGATTCACGACTTACACTCATTATTGGTAATGGAAGAGTCATGCTAAAGCTCACATCTGTTAAAATCCTCTTACTCAATGAGTATGTGCTCTCTATTAGGTATAATTTAGTATTGGTATCACTTATAGCAAAAGCTAGAATCAAGGTAATCTTTGATAGTGATTTGGTTACCTTGAGCAAAAGTAATGTCTTTGTGGGCAAAGCTTATCTAGATGAGTTCTATATACTAAATGTACAAGATGATTAATGATAATGCATCATCATCTTTTGCTTACTTTGTTGACTCTTTTTTGATATGTGGTATGGTAGACTGGAACATGTAAGCTTTGGCTATTCAAATAAAATGAAACAAATTGGATTAATACCAAGTATAAATGATAAAAATTTGATAAGTGTGAAATATGTGTTGAAATTAAAATTACTAAGAAACCATGTAAATATGTAACAGGAGACATAATTACTTGCACTAATACATAGCAACTTAGGAGACTTAAAAAACACAATGACAAGAGGTGGTAAAAGATTTTATATAATCTTTATTGATGACTTTTCAAATATACAAAAGTATATTTTTTAAGAACTAAAGATGAAGCAGGTGAAATGTTTCTTAAATATGAACCAGAAGTAGAAAATCAATTAACTAAGAAGATAACAGACTAAGAACATATGGAGGTAGAGAATATGAATCTAAACTTTTTGATGAATTTTGTGAATAAAATAGAATAGTTCATGAAATAACTCCACCATATTCTTCAGAATCAAATGGTGTTGTGGAAAGAAAAATAGAACTCTTAAAGAAATGATGAATATTCTTGTAAGTTCAGGGCTACCTATCAACATATAGAGGGAAGCTAGTCTATCATCATGTCATAAACAAAATAACATTTCTCTTAAAAAAATAGGTAAAACTTCTTTTGAATTTTGGCATGTTTATCCTCTTAACTTAAAATATTTGAAAGTATGGGGGTGCTCGGCAAAGATAATGTTACCGGGCCCTAAGAAAAGAAAAATTGGTTCTAAAACTTATGATTGTGTTTGTTACGGGGGAACTAAGCCGCCATGCTCCACGTGACCGGCACGCGCGCCCATGAAGACTACGGCTGTCCTTTGATCCAGCAATCCGACCCCGAGTCGGACATCTTCGGCTCCACAGCCCGACCTCGAGTCGGCTGCCCTTCGATCCAGCAGTCCGGCCCCGAGTCGGACATCTTCGGCTTCGCGGCCCGACCCCGAGTCGGCTGCCCCTTAATCTAGCAATCCGACCCCAAGTCGGATATCCTCAGCACCGCAGCCCGACCCCGGGTCGGCTGCCCCCTGATCCAGCACTCCGACCCCGAGTCGGAGATCTCTTGATAACGACAGGCTGCTTCCCAGAGGCACGCCGAGGCCTCCTGCTCCACTACTCCCTGCAACGGCTGTATCCGATGCTGTTCCACGATCTCCTGTATCAGCCGTACAAAGCGGAACTCCACTACGCCCTGTCATGGCCGTACCCAGCGCTGCTCCACGACGCCCTGTAACGGCCATGTCAGTGGCCACTCCGCCGCGCCCACGATGACAAACCCCCCTCAGAGACCCCCCAGCCAGGTATATATGCGGCTGGGGGGAGAAGGGGGGGTAAGCAATATCTACCAGAGCACTCTCTTGCTTGCGATGATTATCTCTCCTTCTCCTCCAATCTCCTCTGACTTGATCGTCGGAGGGCCCCCACTACCCCAGTGGTGGTGCGAGGCTTGCTCGCAGGTTTTCCGGTGGAAGGTGGAGCGTAACCAGCACCAACCAAGACAACTCAGACGGAACCCCGTTCACACCGCTGTGTCAATCGTTCTCGGTTTGGACCACCAGCAACAGTTGGCGCTAGAGGAAGGGACTGATCTCAGAGCGATCGTAATGGCACGGCGAGGTGGTCGTGGAGCTTCCAATGCCTCCGGTCGCGGGGCCTCTCGCGCCTCCGGCCGGGAGGCCGCTGCGTCTCCAACACATTCTCAGCAACACTCCACCATTCCACCCCCCATTCAGATGGTCGAAGCCGCTCAGTTCGACCAGTTAGCCCAGCAGGTTCGCACCCTCGCGGAGGTAGTGCAGAACCTGCAGGGTGTGATGTCTCGAGCGCCACAGCGGGCCCAGGAGCCGCTGCCCCCCGAGCGCTCACCTGTCTTCCTCAACCCGCGCTCCTTCCTCTCCCATGGGGAGGAGCGCCGGCGCGAGGAAGGTTCTCGAGCACGGTCCATTCTGCCAGGACCTTCTCATCGAAGCTGCGCGGGGTACGAGAGGCGGACCCGGGCGCGTTCTCCGACCCCCCAGTCCTCGAGGGGCCCGCACTCCAGTCGGTCCCCCTCGCGCCGCTCCTTGTCTCCCACCCACCGGTCGCGCTCCCTGGACCGGCGGGTGGACGATCTCCACAGACAACTCCAGGTCCTGAAGGGCCACTCCAAAGATCTCTTCGCCGACTTGGAGATCTCCTCCCAACCGGCGCTTGCCTCGAGGATCCTGCGGACCCCAAATCCGCCGGGATTCAAAATGCCGGCGATCGAGCCCTATGACGGGGCGGCGGACCCGCGGGATCACGTGGAGAGTTTCAGGACTCTTATGCTCCTCCATGGAGCATCAGATCCCCTCCTCTGCAAGGCCTTCCCGGCGACCCTCCGTGGCCCAGCCAGGGCGTGGTTCGCCGGCCTGGAGGCTGACTCTATCCAGTCCTTTGACCAGTTCACTCGCCTCTTCATCAGCCATTTCGCCGTCAGTAGCCGGCGGCAATTGGTTTCCGACTCCCTCTTTGATGTCCGGCAAAACGAGGGAGAAAGCCTGCGGGATTACCTTACCCGCTTCAACAAGGCTACATTGAAGGTCCGGAACCTGAGCCAGGAGGTGGCTCTCTCAGCCCTGAAGCGTGGCTTCCGGAAGGGCAGACTCACCTTCTCCCTGGACAAACGCCTGCCGCGGAGCTTTCCGGAGCTGTTGTCTCGGGCGAACCAGTATGCAGACGCCGAGGAGGCAGCCGCCCACCGGAACAAGGAGGCCGCCGAGGCCCCTCTAAAGCTCGGGAAGAAAAGGCGAAAAGAGGCACCCCAGAGGAGGAGCCCGACGCCTCAACATCGGCGCAGAAGCCCGTCACCGGCGAGGAACCACGGCGCCCCACGCCCTCGTTCTCCGCACCGACGCTTCAACCGGTACACCCCACTCCTGGCCCCCCGGGCCCAGATCCTTATGGAGGTCAAGGGGCGGAAGAACCTCCCGGTCCCGAGGCAGATGAAGAAAATCCCTGGGAGGAGGCCCTCTCGAGCGTACTGTGAGTACCACCGAGACCACGGCCACGACACCGAAGACTGCTTCCAGCTTCGGGACGAGATCGAGGCTCTCATCCGCCGAGGGCGTCTCGGTCGATATGTAAACGACCGACGTCCCCCCGCAGACCCGCGCCCGGCCGACCCGGCCCCTCAGGAGCCTCGGGAGCAGAATCGACCCGTCGCGGGCGTGATCCACACCATCACTGGGGGCTGCTCTCGGCCTGTGAGGAACGCAGGGGGCTCGGTGGAAGCATCAGGGGTGGCCGTCGCGAAGAGGCAGCGGGTCGGAAATGTAATCACTTTTTGTGATGAGGATGTAAAGGGGGTTCAGACCCCCCATGATGATGCCATGGTGATCTCCCTCACTATGGCGAACTATGATGTAAGGCGTGTTCTTGTGGATAGTGGAAGCTCAGCTGATATTTTGTTTTACGAGGCCTTCCAAAAGATGAGCTTGTCCCGACGAGTGTTGCACAAAACATCCACCCCCCTCATAGGATTCACTGGAGACGCTATCTCGGCCGAAGGTGTCGTTGAGCTGCCTGTGACTGCGGGCGTTGCACCCGCAGAAGCCACGGTGCGGCTCGGGTTCTTGGTCGTCCGTGTTCCCTCGGCCTACAACGCTATCCTCGGACGACCCGGACTGAACGCCCTTCGCGCGGTAGTCTCTACATACCATTTGCTAATGCGGTTCCCCACGGCGGCCGGGATTGGAGAGGTCCGAGGTGACCAACCGACCGCACGGCAATGTTTCCTAGCAACTCTCAAAGGGAAGAAGCCCGTGGAGGCCCTAAGCGTCGAGTCCCTTGACGCCAGAGACGAGGTGGCTTTGCGGCACGGGGAGCCGGCCGAGGGTGTGATCGAAGTTCCCCTTGAGGAGGGTCGCCCGGACCGTACGGTCCGGGTCGGTGCCAACCTCGACTCGGAAGCTCGGCTCAGGTTAGTGGAATTCCTCCGAGCCAATGCTGATGTATTTGCCTGGTCGGCGGCCGATGTACCCGGGATCGACCCGGAGGTCATTTCTCACGCCCTCAACGTCGACCCGACCCACCGACCAGTAAAGCAGAAGAAGAGACACTGTGCCCCGGATTGGATCCGGGTGGTCGACCAGGAGGTAGACAAACTCTTGGATGCAGGCTTCATAAGGGAGGTGAGCTACCCCGAGTGGCTGGCAAACGTCGTACTTGTCCGGAAGGCGAGCGGGAAGTGGAGGATGTGCGTCGACTACACCGACCTGAACAAGGCGTGCCCCAAGGATAGCTTTCCGCTTCCACGGATAGACCAACTGGTCGACGCGACTTCCGGCTATCAGCTGCTGTCTTTCATGGACGCCTTCTCCGGCTACAACCAAATAATGATGGCTCCACAGGACGAGGAGAAAACTGCCTTTATAACAGACCGGGGGCTGTACTGTTACAAGGTAATGCCCTTTGGTCTGAAGAATGCTGGCGCCACTTACCAGCGCCTCGTCAATAAAATCTTCAAGGAGCAGATTGGCCGGAACATGGAGGTGTACGTGGACGATATGCTGGTGAAGAGTCGCCATGCAGACCAGCACATTGCAGATCTGGAGGAGACTTTCGCCACCTTGCGGAAGTTTCGCGTGAAGCTGAACCCAGCGAAGTGCGCCTTTGGTGCTTCGGCCGGGAGGTTCCTCGGTTTCATTGTCAACCAGCGGGGGATCGAGGCCAACCCGGACAAAATCAAGGCCATCCAAGATATGTCCCCTCCGACCAAAGTGAAGGAGGTTCAGGAGCTCGCTGGAAGGGTCGCCGCGCTCGGACGATTTGTGGCAAAATCGGCCGAACGCTGCCAACCGTTCTTCAAGGTGTTGAAGCGTCCGAAAGACTTCCTTTGGACGGCCGAATGTCAAGTGGCATTCGACCAACTCAAGGAGTACTTGGCGTCTCCTCCCCTGCTGTCCAAGCCGCAAGAGGGGGAGATGCTCTACCTCTATCTGGCGGTCTCCCCAACCGCAGTCAGCGCAGTACTGGTTTGGGAAGAGGCAAAGCTCCAGAAGCCTGTGTACTACATCAGCCGGGTCCTACGGGATGCCGAGACGCGGTATGCGAAGGCGGAAAAGATCGCCTTCGCGCTGCTCACTGCGGCCAGGAGGCTTCGCCCCTATTTCCAGGCTCATCCTGTCACCCTCTTGACCGATCAACCACTGCGGCAGATCCTCAGCAATCCTGAGAATGCGGGACGGCTGGTGAAGTGGGCAGTAGAACTTGGTGAGTTCGACATCCGCTACCAGCCCCGACCCGCCATCAAGGCCCAGGTGCTCGCGGACTTCCTCGCTGAGTGCACTGTGCAGGAGGCGGAACCTAGGCCGCCGGAAACACCCAGCCTCGACCTCCCAATCTGGACGCTTCACATTGATGGGTCGTCGAACCCCGAAGGTGGAGGGGCCGGGCTGGTCCTTACCAGTCCCGATGGAGTGATAGCCGAGTATGCCTTGAGGTTCGGATTTCCAGTGACCAACAACGAGGCGGAATACGAGGCCCTAGTCACAGGACTCAAACTCACCAAGGAGCTCGGCATCCGGCGTTTGAAGGTCTTCACCGACTCCCAGCTGGTGGTCGGGCAGGTCCGAGGGGAGTTCGAGGCTCGGAGCCCGACCATGCAGAGCTATGTCTGGAAGGTGCAAGCACTCATTCCCGACCTCGGCAGTGTTGACATTCAGCAGGTCCCAAGAAGCGAAAATGCCAGGGCCGACAGGCTGTCCCGCTTGGTGGGCGCAGACGCGCACAACTTGTCGAGGGCGATCTACCTGGAGACCCTGGATGCCCCGAGCATCGGCGAGGCCGGAGCGGTGATGGCGATTGATCCGGAGCCATCTTGGATGGACCCGCTCGTCGCCTACCTCGCCGAAGGAATCCTCCCAGAGGACGAAGATCAAGCTCGGCGTCTCGTCATGAAGTCCGCCCACTACGTACTCTATGAAGGGAGGCTGTATCGGACCTCGTTCACCGCCCCCCTCTTAAGGTGCCTCCGCCCCTCGGAAGCGGCCTACGCCCTCAGCGAAGTCCACGAAGGCATCTGCGGATCGCACCTGGGGGCTAGGTCCTTGGCGCATAAGATCATGAGGCAAGACTATTATTGGCCTACCTTGTTGGAGGACTCAAAGGATCATGTGCGGAAATGTGACGCCTGCCAGCGCCACGCCAACGTCCAGAGAGTCCCTTCTGTCCCCTTGGCACCAATCACTGCACCCTGGCCCTTCGCCCAGTGGGGAATGGATATCCTCGGACCATTCCCCGTCGCTTCAGCTCAGCGGAAATTTTTGATTGTTGCAATCGACTACTTCACCAAGTGGGTGGAGGCAGAGCCGCTGGTCACTATCACGGAGGTGCAAGTCCGGAAGTTCGTGAAGAAGAACATCATTGTCCGATTTGGGGTACCTCGGGTCCTCATCTCGGATAATGGGCGACAGTTCGACAACAAGCATTTCCGTGACTTCTGCGAGGAGTTCGGGATCGAGCATCGGTTCACATCTGTGTCGCATCCCCAAACCAACGGCGAGGCCGAGGTCACAAATCGGACAATCCTCCAAGGAATCAAAGCGCGAATCGGTCGGACGGGGCAAGCTTGGGTCGAAGAACTCGAGAATGTCCTTTGGGCGTATCGGACCACGCATCGGACCCCTACCGGGGAGACGCCTTTCAGCCTAACCTATGGCACGGAAGCCGTTGTCCCCGTGGAGCTCGGACTCCCCTCACCTCGGGTGGCCGCGCACCGACCCGAGGCCAATTCGAAACAACTCCGAGGGAACCTGGATCTCTTGGAAGAAGCGAGGGAAATGGCGCAGGTTCGGATGGCGATGTATCAGCGGAGGGTGGCCCGATATTACAACTCCAAGGTCCGACCGAAGCTTTTCAGAATCGGAGATCTGGTGCTAAGGCGAGCTAAAGCATCTCGACCTGCGGAAGGTGGGAAGCTAGCGCCAAATTGGGAAGGCCCATATAAGGTTCGCTGGGTAAACCGACCTGGCTCCTACCAGCTGGAGGCCCTAGATGGTCGAGAAATTCTAAGGAGCTGGAATTCCGCTAACCTGCGGATGTATTACCAGTAGAACGACGATGCCAGAAAGACAGTTCAAAAATGTATAACGCTTTGCATTTCAATAATTTCTGGTTACAACGGCGTGCTCGTGTGATTACAAAAAATTCCCAGGGGGGAATTAGGGTGTAAAGAAAGTAAAGAAGAGGTGGAGACTCCGAGGAGCTGAAGATCTGGGATCCCGAAACCTCCATCTGAAGCGGTTGCAATCCCGTCGGAAGTGGGTGCTTCCAACCGGAGGCGCCATCGGCGTCTCACGAAAGAGACGAAGAGCCGGCGCGGATGAAGAAGAAGTGGACGAAGGAGAAGTCCACACTGCCTCCAACCGGAGGCGCCATCCACGCCCCACGAAGAGGATGAGGAGCCGCCGCCGACGAAGCTCCCGCTGCCTCCAGAGGAACGCCACCTCCAAGGGATATTCCGGTCCTCCCCAGTGTTAGGGGAGAGAAGGAATACGAGGGGGAAGAGCATATGGAGGCGCGGTCCCGGATCAGGCGTCTGGTGCAGAGCTCAATCGGGAGGCTGAACTTCAAGGAGGGGAGATGTGATCCCGGATGAAACGCCTAGAGCGGAGTTCCGCCGGGGAGACCCTCCTTGCTGATCCCAGATGAAACGGCTAGTTGGTTGAAGTCGCGAGGGGCGCGCCTCCCGTTCCTTCGGCAGGAGTCTCTCAGCCATGCGCCAGAGAGAAGGTCCACGATCCATGGCAACTTGAACAGCTCCGGCTTGGCAGGCTCCATCGCACCTGCACCTATATTTATAGCCAAACTGCGGCCCCCCGGTCGTTCCGATATGGGTGGCTCCAATAAATGCGGGCGCATTGAATCCGGAGCCGATCCGGCTCTCAAGGCGTATCTTCCCGCGATTTCCTAAGCGTCATTCTCCTTAATCGCATTTTTTGTGTAGGACACTCCGGGTGCCCTGTACCCCTAGGTCCACGTATCTCCGCCCGCGCCCAGGCCGCATCCGCCTCGAAGAACGCGCGCATCGCGGCCGCTTAACTGACACTCCTCGCAAGCAGCAACTGGCGATCCGATTTCCCAGGTAACGCATCAATTAGCGTTTAATGCCCTTCTGGTGTTCCCCAGGCAACGCTTGGAGAAGAGGAGAAACACGATCGCAGCTGGCCACGGAGAAACCCCGTCGGGCTGCAAGCGACAGGCGCATGGCCAACGAGCGGAATTTCCCGAGGCACGGCCCTCGGATGCCAGGCTAACCCGATGATCATCCCGGGAGCAGACTAGCCTGAAGCCCCGACCGGTCGCCTTGGCTTGCGCCAGCCTTGGCCGACCAACGAGCGGAATCTCCCGAGGCTCGGCCCTCGGATGCCAGGCTAACCCGATGATCATCCCGGGAGCAGACTAGCCTGAAGCCCCGACCGGTCGCCTTGGCTTGCGCCAGCCTTGGCCGACCAACGAGCGGAATCTTCCGAGGCTCGGCCCTCGGATGCCAGGCTAACCCGATGACCATCCCGGGACCAGACTAGCCTGAAGCCCCGACCGGTCGCCTCGGCTTGCGCCAGCCTTGGCCGACCAACGAGCGGAATCTCCCGAGGCTCGGCCCTCGGATGCCAGGCTAACCCGATGATCATCCCGGGAGCAGACTAGCCTGAAGCCCCGACCGGTCGCCTTGGCTTGCGCCAGCCTTGGCCGACCAACGAGCGGAATCTCCCGAGGCTCGGCCCTCGGATGCCAGGCTAACCCGATGATCATCCCGGGAGCAGACTAGCCTGAAGCCCCGACCGGTCGCCTTGGCTTGCGCCAGCCTTGGCCGACCAACGAGCGGAATCTCCCGAGGCTCGGCCCTCGGATGCCAGGCTAACCCGATGACCATCCCGGGACCAGACTAGCCTGAAGCCCCGACCGGTCGCCTCGGCTTGCGCCAGCCTTGGCCGACCAACGAGCGGAATTTCCTGAGGCCTAACCCTCGGATGCCTGGCTTAGTGCCGGAAGAATTTTCTGAGGCCTAACCCTTGGATGCCTGGCTTAGTGCCGGAAGAATTTCCTGAGGCCTAACCCTCGGATGCCTGGCTTAGCACCGAAAGAATTTCCTGAGGCCTAACCCTCGGATGCCTGGCTTAGCGCCGGAAGAATTTCCTGAGGCCTAACCCTCGGATGCCTGGCTTAGTACCGGAAGAATTTCCTGAGGCCTAACCCTCGGATGCCTGGCTTAGCGCCGGAAGAATTTCCTGAGGCCTAACCCTCGGATGCCTGGCTTAGTGCCGAAAGAATTTCCTGAGGCCTAACCCTCGGATGCCTGGCTTAGTGCCGGAAGAATTTCCTGAGGCCTAACCCTCGGATGCCTGGCTTAGTACCGGAAGAATTTCCTGAGGCTTAACCCTCGGGTGCCTGGCTTAGCGCCGGAAGAATTTCCTGAGGCCTAACCCTCGGATGCCTGGCTTAGTGCCGGAAGAATTTCCTGAGGCCTAACCCTCGGATGCCTGGCCTAGCGCCGGAAGAATTTCCTGAGGCCTAACCCTCGGATGCCTGGCTTAGGGCCGGAAGAACTTCGAGAGTCAGGAGTCGGCAAGACGCCGCCAAGAGTTAAAAAGAAAAAAAGAGGAGGACGAAAGCGAGATGAAGAAACATTCGACTTGTATTAATTTTCATTGTTTCAGGGCCAAGGCCCATACAATTTGGCAAAATGCCGACATACAAAAAAAGAGGACAACGAAAGGTACAAGAGGTCAGCTGGGAGAAACCCCCGGGTCGGGAGCGTCGGGCTCGTCCGCAGGGGGTAGGGAGGCGGTAGGAGAATCAGCAGGCGATGGCGCCGGAGAGGAGTCGAGAAGGGAAATCCCACTCAGGTCAACTTCGGGGTACTTAGCCGACACCCTTGCCAGGCCCTCCTCGAAGCCTAAGATGAAGGATTCGGACCCCGCGTCCGACGTGTCACGGACGAACTCGTCAGACTGACGATAGGCCCGTACCGCCTCCGACATATCACGGGTGAACTCGGCGGACTGACGATAAGCCTGTACCGCCTGGCGCCCGATCTCCGCACTCTTCTCGGCCAGCGCCGCCTCTGCTCGCTCCGTAATCTGAGCCTTAGCCTCCAAGACCTTCGCCACAATCCGGTCTTCAGCCTCGGAGGAGACCCTCAGCAGATTAGCCTGAGCCTCCTTACGCTCCGCCTCGGCAGCAGTGCGAGCGGCCTCAGCTTCCTCCAGGCGCGAACGGAGCTCTTGGTCGTTCGCGCGGGACCTCTCCAAGGCTGACTCCAATTCGCCCAGTTTGGCTTCAAGAGACCGGGTTCGGTTGCGGGCGCTGTCGGCAGACCGCTGAGCCTTCTCCCACCTCTCTCGATAGTCCGCGACCTTCCGGGACTGCTTTTCAGCTCGTTCCTCCGCCTTCTTAACCCTGCTTTCGAGGCCCGAGGCGACTTTGAGTTGCTCCCGAGCTTCCAACAGTTGCTTCTCGAGGGCGGCGAAGCCGAGTGCCCGCTCTTCGGCCTCCCGGAGCCCCGCCTCGAGGTCCCCGGTCGTCCTGCCCGCCACGGCCTGGCCTCCCTCTTCCACTGCTTTCAGTCGGTCCTCGGCCTTCGCCAGAAGCCCCGCCTGTTCCTTGTAGCACTCCTCTAGACGGATCATGTACTGGGCGAGCTAAGAGATAGGAAAAGTGAGGGCGTCAGGCGGAGAACAACAGAGCTAATAAATGGTGAAAAGCGGCCAGAAGAACACTCACCGACATGAGACAGACACAGCTGGCAGCCCCGACGTCAGAGACCCCCAACTCCCGGACCCGCCGCCGACCCCGATTTCTCCCCGGAGCCGGATGGTGGTTCTGCAGCCTTACCCTTATCCATCGCCTGGGAAAGAGTCCTGCTGATTGTGCTCGGGGCGGGGGTCACTCCAGGAATTGATAGGGCCCCGCTCGGCCGGGGCCTCGGCGCGTCCCTCCTCGGATCATCAGGAGCCGGCTGAGTCGAAGGCCGGACCGGGGACCGATCACGCCCGACCCGTCCGTCTCGAGCGGGCTCGGATGATACCTCCGGAATAGCGGCAGTCTCACCACCGGAGGGCTGATACAGCGTCAGCTGCCGGTCCGTGCCCACGGCGTCTCCCTGATCGGTGGGCCCGAACTCGTCGGTCGGCGTCGGAGGCACCTCCTTGCGGGACTTCTTCGCCGGCGGGGCCCCGCTCGGAGGAGCTCGTTTCCTCCTCCGGACCGCTTCCAGTAGGGACGACCTACCAACAGCCGGTCCCTTGTCCGACCGCATGACGTCGTCAATCTCTGCAACAAGAACGAGATGGTCGAGGGCTGAGAAACCGAAGGAAAGAACGAGACGAAAGAGGAGAAAAGAGTCAAAAAAGAAATGGTGGCGGGCTCACGGTCGGTGGGGACCGAGCTCAGACCGACATTCACCAAGGTATCCTCGGAAATAAGGCGGGCCACCGGGGGGAGCTGGCCCTCGGCAACCAACCCCTTCAAGGCGGCCAAGCCATCGGATTCCTCCCTCGACAGTCTCGATAGGCCGATCGGGGACTTCATCGGCGTCTCCCAGGTCACCCTGATTTCCCAAGAGGGATCTACATCGATGAAGAAGAAACGCTCCTTCCAGCCGTGAATGGAGGAAGGAGCCTCTTTGACGAGGCCGCACCCTCGCCGCGCCGCAAAGCACCACCACCCTTTGTCCTGGGGGTGGCCACTCAGGCTGTAGAACTCCCAAAAAACATTCAGAGTGGCGGGAATCTCGTGCATGCGGCAGAGAACCTGGAAGACCGTCAGGGCACGCCACGAGTTCGGCACCAGTTGCGTCGGCGCAACTCTTAAACCCCGGAGTACCTGCACGACTAAGTCCGAAGGGGGAAAGCGGAACCCGGCCTGGAGAATGCCCTCATTGATGGCGATCTTCCCTGGAGGAGGATGGGACATCCTCTCCTCAGGCCCCGGGAGCGTAACGTTGCAGGCCTCGGGAAGGTGGTACCGAGCCACGAGTTTGTCTAAGTCCTCGGCGACCAGCTCCGACTTAATGCGGTCTGCTCTCACTTCGCCCATTCCTAATGGCCAATAAACCTACGGTCAGGACGGGGACAAGAAGGGGGGAAAGACCGGAACGACTGGGGTACACTAGTACAAAAGGAGAAAGTACGAAGAGCCCTAAGTAGAAGAATGGGGTAACTCACCGGAAGAGAAGGAAGAATGGCTCCGAGAGCGTCAAAGGAGAAGCAAGCGAACAGTCCGACGGCAACAACGGCAGCGCAAAGGAAAAACTCGAAAATGTCTGTAAAGAGGAAGACGGACGGGGGAGGGCCCCCGGTTAAATAGGCGGAAAGGCGGGTGATGCCTCGATGACGCCAGAGGACGCCTGGCCGCCGAAGGGTCGCTCGCGCCCCAAAGGCAAATCGACACCATTAAGGAAGGATGTCCGCCGAAATCCTCAGACTGCCAGGTCAGCAACAACCGCCATACGCCATAAAGAAGGCGGGGAGCTCGAAGCGCGCGCGCCTCTCCGAGGGATGGCGGCAATCTCGAAGCATCACTCCCTTCACCCGTTCCCCTTCTGGTTCCAGGCTCGGAAGTGGGGGGCTACTGTTACGGGGGAACTAAGCCGCCATGCTCCACGTGACCGGCACGCGCGCCCATGAAGACTACGGCTGTCCTTTGATCCAGCAATCCGACCCCGAGTCGGACATCTTCGGCTCCACAGCCCGACCTCGAGTCGGCTGCCCTTCGATCCAGCAGTCCGGCCCCGAGTCGGACATCTTCGGCTTCGCGGCCCGACCCCGAGTCGGCTGCCCCTTAATCTAGCAATCCGACCCCAAGTCGGATATCCTCAGCACCGCAGCCCGACCCCGGGTCGGCTGCCCCCTGATCCAGCACTCCGACCCCGAGTCGGAGATCTCTTGATAACGACAGGCTGCTTCCCAGAGGCACGCCGAGGCCTCCTGCTCCACTACTCCCTGCAACGGCTGTATCCGATGCTGTTCCACGATCTCCTGTATCAGCCGTACAAAGCGGAACTCCACTACGCCCTGTCATGGCCGTACCCAGCGCTGCTCCACGACGCCCTGTAACGGCCATGTCAGTGGCCACTCCGCCGCGCCCACGATGACAAACCCCCCTCAGAGACCCCCCAGCCAGGTATATATGCGGCTGGGGGGAGAAGGGGGGGTAAGCAATATCTACCAGAGCACTCTCTTGCTTGCGATGATTATCTCTCCTTCTCCTCCAATCTCCTCTGACTTGATCGTCGGAGGGCCCCCACTACCCCAGTGGTGGTGCGAGGCTTGCTCGCAGGTTTCCCGGTGGAAGGTGGAGCGTAACCAGCACCAACCAAGACAACTCAGACGGAACCCCGTTCACACCGCTGTGTCAATCGTTCTCGGTTTGGACCACCAGCAACAGTGTTTTTATTGGTTATGCTCATAATAGTACTATGTATAGATTTGTTGTTATTAAAAGTGATGTTTTAGATATAAATATTATTAGAGAAGCCAAAAATGTTGAATTCTTTGATAATGTATTTTCTATGAAATCAAGAAGTACTTTATATGGCGCATCAACATCATTTGCTATGGGGTAAATTCCAAACTTTGGCACAAACAAAACTTTGATATGTCTCTACCTGGGGTGCTTTTGTATGGCCACCCATTCTGGGCTTCCTCTTCCCTCTTGTATCACTTCTTTCTGTATATCTTGTAACCTTTTCTTTCTTAATAAAAAGGGGTAGTGCCCTCCCACCTCCTCTTCCTTTTCAAAAAAAGAAAAAACAGAAGTACTTTTATATCACATAAACCTTCTAATGCTTTTAATGAAAATGAAACTAGTGAATTAGAATTGAGGAAAAATAAAAGAGCTAGAAAGGATACTAATTTTGATGATTTCTATGTTTACCATGTAAATGATGAACGTTTAACTTATCAACAAGCTATAACCACTATTGATGCACCATTTTGGAAAGAGGCAATTAATAATGAAATTGATTCTATTATGTAACCATACTTAGGAAATGGTTGATTTGCCTTCTAAAATAAAACCAATTGGATATAAATGGATCTTTAAAAGGAAATTAAAACCACATGGCTCAATTCATAAACACAAGGCATGCTTGGTTGCTACGGGTATAAACAAAAGAAAAATTTTGATTATTTTGAAGCTTACTCACCAATATCTAAAATTGCATATATTAGGGTTTTGTTTGCATTGCATCTATATATAAACTTGTTGTGCATCAAATAGATGATAAAACCGCATTTCTTAATAGTGAACTTAAACAAGAAATTTACATGGAGCAACCTGATGGATGTGTGGTCTCTAGATAGAAGCATAAAGTATGTAAATTAGTAAAATTCTTGTATGGTTTAAAACAAGCTCCTAAACAATGGCATAACAAATTTGATAATGTTATACTTTCTAATGGATATGTAATAAATAATGCTGATAATTGCATATATGGTAAAGTTGTTGATAACATTGGTGTTCTGATCTGTTTATATGTTGATGATTTGTGATCTTTGGTATTGATATCAATGTTGTAATTAATACAAAGAAAATTTCTTGCATCAAACTTTCACATGAAAGATATGGGTGAAGCTAATATAATTCTTAGTATAAGAGTTATAAGAAAAGATATGGGTGAAACTTTGTCACAATCACATTATATTGAGAAAATGCTTGGAAAATTTGATCACTTTGACAACAAACATATATCTTCTCCTTATGATGCTAAGGTTGATAAAAAATCTCGATATAGTGTATCACATATTAAATATACAAAGATCATTGGTAGTTTGATATTTTTAATGAACTCTACTCATCCTGATATTGCATATGCTATGAATAAGCTCGATAGATACACACATAATCCTAGAAGTGATCATTGGATTGCATTATCTAAAATATCTTGTAGGGATGGTTGACATATTGTTGATTTCCAATTGTCTTAGAAGGATATACCGATGTTAGTTGGGTTTCAGATTCTGATGAACTAAAGCCAACAAGTGGCTATGTGCTTACTCTAACAGGTGGTGCAATCTCTTAAAAATCATCCAAGCAGACAATTATTGCAAGTCCTCCATGGAATCTAAATTCATTACCTTAGAGAAGGCATCATCTAAAGCCGAGTGGCTAAGGTAATTGTTGGTGGATGTTCCCATATGGAAAGGATTGATGACATTTGCATCTTTATATTGTGATTGTCAAGTTGCCTTAGCTTGAGCTAAAAGCAAGACTTATAATAGGAAAACCAAATTTATTAGATCAAGACTTAATATTGTGAGGCAGCTAATTGAGAGGTGTTATGTCCATGGACTTTATGAGGTCAAACGAAAATTTGGCTGATCCTGTGACCAAGCTACTGGCTAGAGAGTTAGTGAGCAAAACATTAAGAGGGATAGGACTGTTGTCTATTATAGAGACAACGTGATAGATCCCCAACCTCTATGATTGGACATTTCATGAAGGAGGTTAATGGGAAGAATGAAATCACAAGACATCTTAATTAGGCGGCACTCCCATTTATTCTCTATCCACCATCACATGGAAGACAGTGCTACTATAGTGAGTGCAAGGTTGAGCTCGATGAACTGAAGTACACTTTTGATGGATGCCACTTATGAGTGTGGGAGTTAGGCCCCTCCCAATCAGACAAAGGCAGGTCTCAATAACACTCATGAACATTGAGGTAGGTGCATGGCCATAATGGCACTAACCTGATGGAATTTGGTCTGATTAGAGACAGTTATTTAGATAGCAGTTTTGACTATATCACACTAAAGGAATTTGGTTAAACGAGCTTAGCTCCACCACATTTCTATTATCCCAAACTTTCTCATTAGAGGTATGGTTCAAACCCCCAAGGTACTATTACTATGAATGACTTCTCATGTCTCTCGCCATATTAGGAGAGTGTTTTGAAATATGTAGGGGATTGTTAGTTTTTTTTAATTTTATTTTGGTGTTTCAAGATATTTCAAACTCTTTTGTTCTTATCCATATGAAAAAAGAGTCGTTTCATGCCTTTGTATGATGGAATTTTTTTTCCATTGGATATCTGAATGGTTGCTACCTTTGGTTCGGATGGTTACTTTTGTTGACCAGAATACTGTAAAATCTCTTCCATAAATATGTTTCTTCTTTTCTCATTTCCAACATGTACTCTGTTTCTTTTCTGAAAAGCACCTTTCTATTTCTCTCTTCTATTCTTTGCAAAAGAACCTTTATTTTCCTTATCTTCCATTTTCTGCAAAATATCACCACATCTTTATTCTTGAGGCACAGGGCAACTAGAAGCAATTCAATTAAACCTTAATAGTTGAGCGCATCCTCACAAAGATATTATTTTTATAATTGAATCCTGGAGCAAAGACATGCTGGGATCCTTTGCGTTGAGTCATTGATTTTGGGAAATGCGAAATCTACCTTTAAGGACACCATGATCCACGTACCTCTATAGCTAAGTTTCCTTTCTCATTTTATTCTTATTTATTTATTTATTCTTGATTATTTGTGTTGTTACAAGAATTTGCAACCACATTTTAAATTTCTAATATACTCTAGATTGAGTCTCTTGATACGGTTTGGTTTGCATCTTGACCTCTACTAAATTTTCATCTCTTGAAGTGGTTGTTAGTTGTAAATTAGTTTAGAATTAAGATAATTTGCACTAATCATTATATTAACATGGTATCTGGAAGCTACGAGAAGATTTTAATTAGGATAAATCGCTAATGTGGGAGATGAAAATTAAGCAAAATCAAGGTGTTAAATCATCGAACCAATGGAAAGGCAAAAAAGCCAGACATCCCTCACCTCATAATGGAACGAGGATGTATCTTTCACATAAAAGAATTACCTTCCTTCGCACCTATACCATAGATCTCAAAGCTCTCCAAACTCCATCAACCATTCACTTGCGCAGATCATGAAGTGATCGATGGGTGATCCAACGATGAATTTGCATGAAGGAGGGTGAATCCTTCTTTTTTGTGGAAGATACACTCCAGGCCTCGTCGAACAAAAATCATATGGGGCGGGCGACAAAGAAGAAAATATAGGGTGGGCCCATCTTAAAGAAGAAACACAAAACTCTTTCTACTAACAAAGTCGTCAGTTTTGTAATTAAAAAAATAAAAAAAAAGAAATTGTGCATGATAACCTCTTTCTTTTTCGTCGAACCTCTCCATCTGTGCTCTTCCTCATCAAGCCATCTCTTCTGTCCATGAGATCTTCCTTCTCTTTTCCAAATCTTTTTTTCCTCCTTCAAATCTCTTTCTCTTTTTCAGATCTTTGCACATAAGATTTCATGAAATCTAAGGAATGACATTAATATAATTTCTTATGTTAGACAAAGCTAGAAAACTCTGTACTATATATTGGTACTGATGAATGCTATATTTAGAAAAAAAACGTGTATCAATTTAGCTAGAGATATATATTAGGTTGTTAGATGACTAATTTACTTGATATGTATCACCAAGCCATATAGTTATCATGGTAAAAAGTATGTTCTGAAATTTGTCTATCAATTTACCAAGAGATGTATACTGGATTATTGTTGGAAGTGTATCAAATAAGCTTGCAGTATATATCAGAAAGTCGATAAATATGCATCACCTAGCTATATAGTGTGCATTAGTGAATATTATGCTTTAGAAATTGTGCATTAATTTACTTGAAGGTGTGTATTGGGTTACTAAATGGCTAATTTACTAAGTGTGCATCATCTAGCTATATACTATGTACCGATGAACATTACATTCTAAAAACTATATTGATTTACTTAAAGGTGTGTATTATTTTTGTTGTGATTACTTGGGCACAAAAATTAATCTATCCGGCTTACCAATTAACAGTTACTCTCATTCAGGTATTTCACAAAACACATCACAGCATGAATAAACAAGCACAAAGATACCAGATTTACATGGTTCGGCAGCAAGTGCCTACATCCACGGGGAGGAGGAGCAATCCACTATGTCAATCTTCCCAATAGGGTACAAACAAAGATACATAAAAGCCCAAAATATGGACTGCCAAATGATCACAAGAGGAGGCAACAATAAACCAAATATAAGGCAAAATAACCAATCAGACCAACCCTTCTGCAGCCACAATGATAGATCAAAAGTGTAGTATGCAAAGCAACCTTTCTACGGCTCCAATGGTAGATCAAAGGAATATCAAAATCTTACCTTTCCTTTCTTTCATATACTGTGAACAGCAAAGAAGAAAGAGGCTCACGGAAACAAGAAAACCACAGAGAAAAGTCACGGCTGAAGAAGAAAAGAAGGAAGAAGGCCTCCAGCGAGCAATAGATCAAAGGAACACAAGCCTGTCGTTGCCGGAAGACCGAGAGCGCATGGGAGGATGAAGAGGATGGAGTGCGGTGGCTGGATCCTCCTTTCACCCAAAAACAAAACCCTTCATCCCAGGAATAAAAGAATAGGCTGCCTTATATATATAATGGGATGTCAATCTTGCAAATAAGTCCCTCTCAAAACAACTATTTGGAGCAAAGTCCAAAATAATCAATAATCCTCCTCCTTGCGACAAATCATGTACCCAGCATCAAATATGGATTGATAAAAATAACCTCCTCCTCACCACAAGCCCGGAAGGGCATTAACAAGTGCTCACACCAATCAAGTTTAGGAAAGTCCTGAACTTAACTGCTGTGATTGGTTTAGTGAGCATATCAGCCGGATTATGAGCAGTGTAAATTTTCTGAAGCCGGACATCACCATTCTCCACCAAGTCTCTGATGAAGTGATACCTGACATCTACATGCTTAGTACGTTCATGATACATCTGATCTCTAGCAAGATGCAAAGCACTCTGACTGTCACAATGAATATCCAAACGGTCCTGCTCGAGACCCAAATTCTGTACCAACCCTCTTAGCCAAATAGCTTCCTTTGCTGCCTCTGTTAACGCCATATACTCTGCTTCTATAGTAGACAAAACAACTGTAGGCTGCAAAGTAGCCTTCCAACTAACTGCACAATCAGAGAGAGTAAATACATACCCGGCTAATGACCTCCTTCTGTCCAAATCACTAGCATAATCTGAATCAGAAAATTCTGTAACAGTGCAATTATTATGTGCAAAGAATACCAATCCCAAATTAGAAGTGCCTTTCAGATATCTAAGTATCCATTTCACAGCTGACCAGTGAGCCTTTCCAGGCTTATCCATGTATCTGCTTACTACGCTTACTGCCTGTGAAATATCAGGTCTAGTGCAGACCATTGCATACATGATGCTGCCTACTGCACTTGCATATGGCACTTTAGACATATATCTCTCCTCATCCTCAGTCTGGGGACAGAGTCTGGCAGATAATTTGAAATGACTGGCAAAAGGAGTAGTGACTGGCTTGACTGTAGACATACCAAATCTATCCAAGACTTTCTTAATATATCCATGCTGAGTAAGAAAAAGTCTACCCAACTGCCAGTCACGATTGATCTCCATCCCAAGTATTTTCTTTGCCAGTCCAAGATCCTTCATCTCAAATGCAGTACTGAGCTCAGCTTTCAAATTTTGGATGACTGATATATCCTTGGCTGCTATCATCATATCATCCACATACAACAATAAATAACAAAATGATCCATCTAAAAACTGCTGGTGATATACACAACTATCATATGGAGATCTGTTGTATCCATGGTCGACCATAAACTTATCAAATTTGCGATACCACTGTCTTGGAGACTGCTTGAGACCATATAATGATCTCTTGAACAAACATACATGATCTTCCTTGTCTGGAACCTGAAAGCCAGGTGGTTGTTGCATATAAATCTGTTCCTCTAAATCATCGTGAAAAAAAGCTGTTTTAACATCTAGCTGTTCCAGCTCTAAATTCTGAGAAACAACTAAAGCAAGCAATACACAGATAGAATAGTGTTTGTCTACAGGAGAAAATATCTCCTTGTAGTCAATTCCTTCCATTGACTATAGCCCTTAGCTACTAACCTGACCTTATATCTAGAATCCTGAGGACTGGTTCTCTCTTTCTTCTTGAAGATCCATTTGCAACCAATTACCTTCTTGCCCTCTGGTAATTTGACTAATTCCCAAGTCTGATTCTTCTTTAAAGATTGTAGTTCTTCAACCATAACCATGGTCCATTGTTCAGCCTGTGGACTACTAATAGCCTCCTGATATGTGGTTGGCTCATCACCAATAGTGTCTGCAATGCTCAGAGCATAATAAACTAACCCAGCACAAGCTGAATCCTCAAAGCCATACCTTTGTGGTGTTCTGATCTGACGCCTGGGTCTACGAGTGGCAATGCTATCAATCTAATCCTGACCTTGCATGCTAACCTCCTCCGGAGTCTGTATCTCTGCATCTGTCTGCTGTTGCTGCTCATTCAGAATAAAAGTATCTTCATTTGCCTGCTGCTACTGTGATTTGATAGTCTGATCAATATTGATAATAGTCCTACCCATCTGATCCTGACCCTGATATCTTTGAGAAGAACTAGGCTGTAGCTGCCTTAAAGGAGTGGCTATCTTATGAAATGTCACATCCCTACTGACTAAAAAACCTTGGGATCCAGGCTTTGTGAACCATAGTCTGTAGCCTTTTATCCCATATGCACATCCAAGAAATACGCACTTCTTAGCCCGGGGGTCCAACTTTCCATCTCTTACATGTGCATAAGCTGGACATCCAAAGACTCTGAGTATTGAATAGTCTGCAGGTCTTCCTGTCCACATCTCTTCCGGAGTTTTCATGCCCAATGCTGATGCTGGAGATCAGTTTATAATGTAGCAGGCTGTGTGAGCGGCCTCTGCCCAAAAATCTCTAGTTAATCTAGAACTAGATAGCATAGATCTGACTCTCTCAATTAGTGTGCAGTTCATGCGTTCTGCCACACTATTCTGTTGAGGTGTACCCACTGTGGTTCTGTGTCTAACAATGCCCTCTGATTTGCAAAAATCATCAAACTCAGTAGAACAAAATTCTAATCCATTGTCAGTTCGGAAGGTTTTCAACTTCCTATCAGTATGCCTCTCGACCATAGCCTTCCACTTCTTGAATGTGTCAAACACATCACTCTTATTTCTGATAGTATATATCCAGACTTTGCGGGAGTAGTCATCAATAAAAGTGAGTAAATACCTAGATCCACCCTTGGATATAATTGGGGCAGGCCCCCATAGGTCCGAATAAATATAATCTAATATACCAGCTGTCCTGTGCACGCCTGTAGAAAAACTGATCCTGTGTTGTTTTCCGAACACAATGCTCACTGAATCCAAGTGCACCAACCTTCTGACCACTTAGCAACCACGTCTTCTCAGCTCCTGTAAACCTTTGTCTGAGATGTGGCCCAATCTCTGATGCCACAGGTGTATCAACTTCTCAATAGAAGACTGTACTGCTGAAGCCTATCCAACTATTGTACTACCATCCAAATAGTAAAGAGTCCCACACAGTTTCCCTTTCAATAAAGTCAATACTCCTTTATTGATAGTTATTGATCCTCTACCCCATCTGTCCTCGAAACCTGCACTATCGAAAGCATGTACTGAGAGAAGGTTTCTTTTTAGTTGAGGAACATATTTGACATCGTCCAAAGTCACTACAGTGTTTATATTAGATTTAATTTGAACTGTTCCAACACCTTCCACTTTGCAAACGCCATCATCTCCAAGAAGAACGGTGCCCCCCTTACATGATCTAAAAGAAGAGAACCATTTCCTATGGGGTGTCATGTGGAAAAATGCTCCAGCGTCCACAATCCAAGTATCAAGATGGCTAACACTGCAAGCAGCTGTAAATACTGCATCATTATCATTATTGTTGTGACCTGCTGATGAAACTGCAACTGTTGCCGAATCTGAGACGGTTCCTTTATTCTTTTGTTCCCTCTCTTTCTTAGACTGTAGGAGTCTACATTCTGATTTTCAGTGGGCTGGCTTCTTACAATAGTGACAAACACTTGGTCTTTTGGACCTAGACTTTTATCTGATTTTGGATTTACTTCTATCTTGTCCACCTTTCTTCTGTTCATCTCTACCTCTAACTATAAGTCCTTGAGCTGGAGTCTGAACCTGATGCTGTAGCTGTACTTTCAATCTAAGCTCATTGGATAACAAAGTAGCTTCTACCTCTTCAAGACTTATTGTCTCTTTTCCATAGAGCATAGTAGTAGTAATATGCTCAAAGGACTTAGGCAATGAGTAGATCAGGATCAAAGCCTTGTCTTCTTTATCTACTTCAACACCAATATTTGATAAATCAAGTAGGAGCTTATTATACTCATCCAAGTGATCTTTGAGTGAAGTCCCTTCTGCCATACGAAATGTGTGCAACTTTCCCCTCAAATACAGTCTATTAGTAAGGGATTTTGCCATATATAGACTCTCCAATTTTTTCCATACTCCCTTAGCTGTATCAAGATCCACAACATTGCGTAGGACTTTATCACTCAAGCTTGAAAACAAAGTCCCTAGTGCTCTCTCATTAATCTCTTCTTTGACAGCCTCATTATCTCCTGGGATTGCATCCATACCCTTAAGGGCCTTTGCTATACCCTCCTTAACCAACAAGTATTTCATCCTTATCTTCCACAGTGAAAAGTCCCCTGTGCCATCAAATACAGCCACTTCATACCTCATGGTAGTGGAATGAGAAATAGATGCCGAATCGTTGGCCCTAGATGAATAGATGAATTTTGTTGCCCGACAGTGGCCATAGCTTTGATACCAATTGTTGTGATTACTTGGGCACAAAAATTAATCTATCCGGCTTACCAATTAATAGTTACTCTCATTCAGGCATTTTACCAAACACATCACAAGCATGAATAGACAAGCACAAAGATACCAAATTTACGTGGTTCGGCAGCAAGTGCCTACATCCACAGGGAGGAGGAGCAATCCACTATGTCAATCTTCCCAATAGGATACAAACAAAGATACATAAAAGCCCAAAATATGGACTGCCAAATGATCACAAGAACAATAAACCAAATATAAGGCAAAATAACCAATCGGACCAACCCTTCTGCAGCCACAATGATAGATCAAAAGTGTAGTATGCAAAGCAACCTTTCTACGACTCCAATGGTAGATCAAAGGAATATCAAAATCTTACCTTTCCTTTCTTTCATATACTGTGAACAGCAAAGAAGAAAGAGGCTCACGGAAACAAGGAAGCCACAGAGAAGTCACGGCTGAAGAAAAGAAGAAAAGAAGAAGGAAGAAGACCTCCAGCGAGCAATAGATCAAAGGAACACAAGCTTGTCGTTGCCGGGAGACCGAGAGCGCACCGGGAGGATGAAGAGGATGGAGTGCGGCGGCTGGATCCTCCTTTCACCCAAAAACAAAACCCTTCATCCTACGAATAAAAGAATAGGCTGCCTTATATATATAATGGGATGACAATCTTGCAAATAAATCCCTCTCAAAACAACTATTTGAAGCAAAGTCCAAAATAATCAACAATCTTGATAGATAAATGATTTGCTTAGTGTGTATCACGTGACGATGTAGTATGTATTAGTAAAAAAGAAAGAGAATGTCGGTGCAGATTTTTTTTTTAATTTTTTAATCAGGAGATATATGACTTCATTGGTAACAGTAGTTTCTTTTAAATTTTTAAGATAGCCACCGTAGGAGACGTTTTAGGAAGCCCGCCTCCGGCCCCGTCGTTTTCCCCTACCGTCGAGGAAAGATTTGTTATCATCGTAACCTCCTAATTCGATCCTATCCATCGGATCACTACTACCGGCTGTACCGTGACGTAGCGTCACGTGCCGTGGAACGGAATTTATGCCGCCAAAGGTAAACCGGATCCCACGTGCCCAGGTCGCGCGCTTTCTCCATATAAATAATGCCCCCCGCCCTCTCCCGCATTACTTCGAGAACGCCGGAGAGCAGCGGTCCGAAATACGCGATCGCTCTCCCCCTTCTCACACAAAAGCGAGAAAACCTCCTCCCGATTCTTTCTCCTCTCCATCCGATTCGAACTCCTCGGATCGCCTCTTCGATTCGGTTCGATTCCTCGATCCAGCGGTTTCTTGTTACCCCTAATCGCTTCTTTCTGCGATAAAGACCGATCTTTGTTCGTTCTTTTTTTTCTTTTTTTTTCCCCCTTTTTGCCTTTTTCTTCGATTCATGGCGGTGGTGGATCGGTACGTGGATCGGAGTTAGGGTTTGAGGGGTTCTTGAGAGGAGCCGGGAGCTGAATTCTTGGAAGAGTACGATGGAACGGAAGAAGTATCCGATCCGAGCGGAGGATTACGAGCTGTATGAATTGGTGGGGCAGGGAGTCAGTGCGGCCGTTTATCGAGCGCTTTGCATTCCTTTGGATGAGGTCGTGGCGATCAAGATTATTGATTTTGAGAGGGACAATAGCGATCTGGTGCGTTTGACCGCTAACTTTTGTTCTTATTTCATTTTCTTGCTTCTTTATGATTGGAAAAAGGGATTATTTGATTTGAGTAGAAAATGAACCTGCATTAAAGGATTTTTTGTATAAAAGAAATTATTCATCATAGTAGAAAAATCAATCCATGACAAAGTTTTTTTTTTTAAAATTCTTACATAGGTTATTGATGATTTACTTGACTGCTGAACGTATTTGTAATGATTTCTTGGAATCACATGCTAATTGAAATCGAGGAAAGGTTTTCATACGGATCTTTATAGGTATTTTTCTGCTATTTGGCTATGAATTGCATCGTTGCCCTGAATTTTGTGTTTTTGAGGAAGTTATTTCCCTAAAAAATTGAGTTTTGGAAATCAGTACATTGCATTAAACTGATAAGTGATACAACAAGAGGATGAAATTACTGAAAAAGGGGCTAGATTGTTTTGTCGTGTCTTTATCTTGAACTAATCAAAGGACATGTGTGAGATAAGCTTGATATTACGTGATATTCTTTTCCAGGTCTAGGGTATTATTCAGGCTGCATTAGATGGAAATTTATCTGAAAAAATAATTTTATTATTATTTTTTTGGTGTAAGTCTATTAAAGGCATTTTTTTACTCTTTTACTGCATTTGCTGTGTGCTACTAAATGTGCCTATCTTTAACTATGGTAACTAGAATGGCGCTAAAAGTGGAAATCATCCTTTTCTTCTGTGGAACAAAAACCAGGCACCTACTTTTTTTTTTTAGTTAAGTCATTTTGTGCCACATCTTGGAAGTGCAATTAGCTTGTTGACTTTGTTGACCTTCTGTGCAAGCATCCATATCGACCTGCAATTAAACATAAATGGATGAAAGTGCTAAGACAAAAGGTGGAAAACTGGAACTAAATATGCTTTGTATATATCATACCTGAGGGACCATGGACAATTGTCTGTACATATTTGGAGCTTTTACTTTTTATAATGGAAACATTGTAATATCACAATCTTCCACTTACTTTCATCTTATATTATAATTAAACTTAATTAAATACCTGCTGGTATCGTTGTTAATTTTTAAATGTGTCTCTTTTCCATGTTATGTATGTCACAAGTTGGCAGCTAAGCAAAGGAATTTCAATTTATCTCTCTGTATTTGTGCTGTAAGTTTGCATGATAGTGACTTTCTAGTTCTTTGGATTTCTTTCCACCACAATTTTTAATAACTTTTCATTTTATAATCATTTCTCCATAGTTTTCATACCATAACGTCTGATATAGATGGAAATATTAAGAACCTTATCTTGAATTTACGTGGAGCCCTATTGTTGATTAGTCGTTTTCCGCAAATTATTTTGTTTGATCTAGCTTATCAACAACCTTCCATTCAAATGTTAGAAATTTTATCTCTCTCTATTTTATGCAGAGTAGCATCTCCCGTGAGGCACAGACTATGCTCTTGATTGACCATCCTAATGTTCTCAAGGCACATTGTTCATTTGTGAATGGTCATGACTTGTGGATTGTCATGCCTTATATGGAAGGAGGATCTTGCCTTCATATAATGAAATCTGCCTATCCTGATGGCTTTAAGGAAGTTGTGGTTGCAACTTTTTTACGTGAAGTGTTAAAAGGATTAGAATATCTCCATCATCATGGGCATATACATCGAGATGTAAAGGTAAAGATATTTGTATTGCAAATTTGTTGGTTTATTTGTTGGACATGATTAGCCATCTTCTTTCAGCATTGCCCAATTGTTTTCATTTATTACAAGGTTATATCTTTCATGTACTGCGAATTTGCCTGTCACAACCCAGGATCTCGCCCACAATGGCTAGCCAGAAGGTATTATTTGGATTCCTTGATCCTATAATAACATATCCAATGAATAACCGATGTGAGACTAAACATATGCCTGCACAGTTTCTCACATACTTTTTTCGTTTAATCTCTGACGTCCTTATCAGGCTAAGGGTTCAAATCCATTCAAATCTAATCATAAGCACCATGATCGGCCTGTAGTCAGCCCAAATAAATTCGTGCTGTAGTATCCTATAGTCCACATAGTTTATAGGCAGGGTCAACTCTAATACCATTTTTTGTCACGACCTAGATTCGGAGCATGATTTGTTGCGGCCTAAATTCGGAGCATGATACGACCGTGTTACCGAGGGGTACATCCCATGAGAACACGAAGCCAACATTACATTTAGTTTTCAATTCCATCTCAAATATAATATCTAATTTCATTATTCATTAAATAAAAACCAATATTGGTTCAGAGCTTTAAATCCAAATATAAATACCAAACCCAAAATCCATACTATTTAGAAAATTACTAATTACAAATTTATAATCAGCTGTAGAACTAAAGTCCTGCTCTGCTATATAGATTGCCAAGCTTGCTAGCGCGAACTTCAAGCCTGGACCATCCTTCATCCCTACTGATCTTATTTGCCTGGAGAGAAAAATAAAACCGAGGTATATGAGTGACACAGCTCAGTAAGTAAATCTTATACTCCTTACTAGTTTTCAAACTTGTAAATAGATCTTACACTCCTTATTATTTTTTAAATGATCATATTTTTCGTGCATAAAATCTGCTTGTGGAAATATCATGCTTTTCTTAAAATTATGGATTAGCATATGTATTATGAAAATCATGTTATATTATAAAAAATAGTTTCATGAATATTTACCTCTCTTGCGTGAGAACTTGGTAAGTGGAGGCATTAACAGTTTATATTGATCATCATGTTTCAACTTTTTAGCACTACATCTCTTAGATAATCTTGCGGTAGAATAGGCTGATTTGACATACTACTAATGTTTTACTTCTTAGACTTTTTAATGAACTTCATCCTAAGCATGACCAAACTGATTCTGTTGGTTTGGACCATCAAGTTTAACAAGTCATCTTTTTTTTCAAAATAGCCTCAAATAAAGCAAATGACTGCTTTGTTGAGAGAAGGTTCACCATGCTGCTTGCTGGTCTTCCTCTTTAGCCTATAAATGAAAACTCATTTTAAATTTTGAATTGGTCCTTTTCCTACCTGGTTGTTGCAAGTTTTGCTGGAATACTCAACTCGTGTACTGGGTAATTCATATCTGCTAGGAGTATCTTAAAATTGATGAAGGCTAGTATGTCCTTGTCATCGCATTTTAAATTGACATTAGTATTTTTCCCAACCTGGTTGTTGCAAGTTTTGCTGGAATACTCAACTTATTCTCTGTGTAATTCATAATATCTTGTAGAAGTATCTTAACATTGAAACTAGTATATCTTTATGATTTTTAAACATCTGCCATTATGATTTCTTCTTGTATGTCTTTGTGTTAGTTGTAACTTGTGGAGAAGTCTTAAAAGTTTTAGTAGTACAATGAATTTACTGGTGGCTGTATGGATGCTTGGCAATCGTATCCAAATCATATCTCATATATGGTCAGTAAAATATTAAGAAGCACTATGATCAGAGGAAGGGAAGGGAAGAAGTTGGAGGCAATAGGTTGGCAGTGATCATGCAATCCAGTTGGAGACAATACCACAAAGACTATCTATCTATGTTGGATGCAAAAAGGAGATTTTGATGCAGATATATTAATTTCTGCTTAAAGAATGCAAAAATCCAGTTAAGGCTGCACGAAGAGAAAGCCGGAGGATGATAGAAGGATGACCATGTTATGAATCAGATATGATATCATGCTGATCGATCAAAGTGGATGCTAAGACAATCAGACTTAATTGCAATTCATGGTCCTGCCTCTTCTTATTCACATGATCATAGGTTACGAGGTTGTACATTAGCTCATGTTTCATATTTAGCTGCAGTTCTTAAAATCAGATATTAAGGAAGGAGTCACTAAGAGATTGTCCTCGAATGGTCATTGATATGGAGTGATTTGTAATCAGTGAAACCATTAAAATGAAATCCTTTCAAAAAAGAAAACGTGGAGAACCATCCTTATGTGTCAATTTAGCCACCGTTCTCAATCACATTATTTTTTTAAAAAAATCAAGAGACCTATAGGATCATCATTGATATTACATTGAATTCTATATAGCAAAGTATGCTGAACCGCCGGGTTCACCCTGTGCCGAACCACCCAGTTTACCCCATACCGAACCGCCCGGTTTACCTCGACCGAACCAAACCGATGGGGAACTAGATTGGTTTGGTCCTAAATTTTGAAATCCTTCCTAAACCGCTCCGAACCGGGTAGTTCGGAGGCCCCCCCTTCCAACCTTTTTAAAAGGCTTGAATCATGGTCTATTGAACTGGGGTGAACCAAACAATGGACTGGCATAGGTCCTGGTATCGCTTCGGCGGACCTTGCTATATAGGAATTATTATTATTATTATTTTACTTCTCCAATTTGTCAAAAATGATTTAGAAGAATGCCACATCTTACTAGTCACAGTGTAGACTGTGGGTCACTCACATTTAAGTAAATTCTAGACTAGTAGATACGTTAGTCAATGTATAATCTTTGGTAAGTTTGATATATCAATGCACTTAAGGAACCTAGGTTTGGCATTGAAGTTTAACTATTACTGAAGATGCCTCTCTGTGTGCTTATCATTAATGTAGCAGTTAATTTTTGGGTGGTGCATTCCTCAAGAAACATTGTACATGATGCTCAGTATAGTTGTAGGACCCTATGTTCACCTAGTCATATTTCATTGCTCCGCCCATGTTTTTTTTTTTTTTTTGTTCCTATGCACTACTAATTCCTCCAAGTATCATATTGCTTGTTGTAGGCTGGTAATATCCTAGTTGATGCACAAGGTGGAGTTAAACTTGGAGATTTTGGGGTTTCTGCTTGTCTTTTTGATTCAGGCGACAGGCAACGCACAAGGAATACAATCGTAGGGACGCCTTGCTGGTACATATTTAAAAACAACAAGCATTTTTGCATATATTTATGTTTTGACATTTAATTCTTAAGCTTAATATTCCTTTTGATAGGATGGCACCTGAGGTGATGGAGCAATTACGTGGTTATGATTTCAAGTTGGTCTATAACTTTTCTTTAGTCATCGTTTGGTTAAGTTTGTACCAAGCTAGTATATACTCATTGCAAATGCTTCTTGTAAATAACCAACAGGGCTGACATATGGTCTTTCGGAATTACTGCCTTGGAGCTTGCTCATGGTCATGCTCCTTTTTCAAAATACCCTCCAATAAAGGTATTTCTTTCAATTCAGATAATAATTTATCATTTATAATTAAACAATTTGAAGAACCATTTCATATTTGAAATTTTTGCTGCATCCAAGGTATACTGTACCAGTCCGAACTAGACAGTACGGAGCGTAATGTACCATACCGGTTCGGTACCGATATCCGATATGGGTGGCATACCGACACTCAGTATGCCAAAAAACTCCGTACGATTCTGTACTGATACTATGCTAATGTGGCATCAGTATGGGGTCCGGTACCAAGACAGCAAATCTTGGTTGTACCACTTTTTAGCCTTGCCAATTATGTATTCTGAAATTTGACAATTCAATCAAGTTCTCTTTAATGCACACTGTATGCCTTTACCTGATATAAATAACTTGCAAGGGCTTTGGCAGGGAAGTTCCTGCATGGCAAGGTTTTTCACTATATTTTTTTTGAGGGAGTTCTGAAGTAAGTTCACATGGCAGGTCTTTGTTATGACTCTGCAGAATGCCCCTCCAGGCCTTGACTATGAAAGAGACAGGAAGTTTTCAAGGGTATCGTTACATTACCGTTAGAAAATATGCTCTTTCTATTTGAAATATTTTTTCTCTCATAACTTATGCTTTTGTTCTTAGTCTTTTAAGCAAATGATTGCTATGTGCTTGGTAAAAGATCCTTCGAGAAGGCCTTCAGCACAAAAACTGTTAAAGCAACCTTTCTTCAAGCAAGCCCGTTCCCAAGATTACATTGTGTGGAAGATATTGGAGGGGTTACCTACTCTTGGTGTTCAGCATCAAGCTTTGAAGGTTGCAAACTGTGTTTCTGGGCCCACGGTTGTAATTTACTGATTATTATTCATGACAATAACATATGTTCCTATTTGAGTGCAGGACAAGGAAGAAGACTTGGTTGCGCAAAAGAAAATGCCTGATGGAAAGAAGGAGGAGATATCACAGGTTTGGGTTCTCATCCTAATCCAAGTTGTTCCAATTTTTCTTTTTCTTGTTGAGGTATTTAAGGCTGAATAAATTGTATGATATAACAAATATATACTGCATATTGCATGAAACTTTTGAGTGTTGTTAAGTTACTCAAAGGTCCCCTTGACTCCTATGACTCAAATATCCAACCCATTTTTCATTTTTCTTCTATTAGGTTAACCAACTGAAGATGACTAGTGAAATTTATCAAGAATTTCAAGACTAGAGAAAGTCAAGAGGACTGCTTGATGACAAAAGATAATTTTGTTACAAATGAAAGGGGAAGTTTGGAATATGCAGTTGATGCATCGTGCTTTGCAATTTAACATTCAATAAGGGTAAAATGAAGGATGAAACATTAGGAGCAAGTGTTGAAGTTTACACATGTAAGGTCAAATGCACGCTGACGGAATGAACTCCTATGCTACAAGTAAGCCAGCTAACCTGAGGATGCAAAGGTCAAGTTGGATTAAGAACTAAGGTTTTGTGACAAGAAGATAGTTGATTGAAAAACAAGTAGCGACTGATGCGAGAGAGAGCTAGTAGATGCATGATGGCATCAAATTGTGATTGTGTAAGAAGTGACCAAGGTCCTTGAGAGTTGAGACTGAATAATGAGCTAAAATGATGCACAAATCTGCATGACCTTCCATGGGCAACAAAACTTGGAAGCATACCAATACAAACAAGCAGCATAATTTGCAGGTTTAGGTTTGTTGTCACATGGTATGAAGAGAAGCCACATAGACCTTCATTGCTAAATATTGATTTCATATGATAGTAAATGTTACACGAGTCATGGCAGGAGGGTTCTACTTGTAACCCTGAAGGAAAGACCCAAACAACACTGCATATGGTTGAACGACAAAATGAATGGTAATCTTAGTTACCATGAATTGAAAGCTGACGTGCCAAGTGATCTTTCCGAGCCACATGGTGAATTATGTGAAGAAATTGGCAGCAAAGTAGGCATTGTAGTGAAACAAACTTGAAGCATCATAGACTTATTTCCAACAAACGGAGTAACATGGGTACATGACATATGTTAACATGTAGTACTAATTATAGATCATGAGCAAGGTACGCTGTACCAGTACTGGTTAGGATCGGTTTGAACCGGTACTGAACCGGCCAATGCGCAGAGCGCACGCAAAAACGCGCGCGGATGCGTTAGGATCGGTTTGAACCGGTACTGAACCGGCCAATGCGCAGAGCGTATGCAAAAACGCGCGCAGATGCGCACCCGCCGCGTTAAATACCCTTTATGGCATTAAACGCGCCCGCGTGGGCGCGCTGCTCCAGGGAATCACGCCCGGAACCGCGCCTGGGCGCTCTAACCCGTGTGCGGGCGCGCTCCCCGGTGCGCGCCAGCATGGGCGCCCTGCCCCGGGGAATCGCACTTGGAACCAAGCGCGGAATCACACGCGGGCGCGGTTTCCAGCTCACCCCAGTGTAGCCGTGCTGCCCCGCGTGCGGGTGCTCTTCTCCATGCGTGGGCGCGCTGCCCTGAGGGTGGGTACCGGTGCGCACCGGTACCGGGCTTGTACCGCTCGGTTCCACGTTTGAACCGGACCGGTGAGGTACGGGCAGAATCGGCCGATACGGGCTGGTTCAACGTACCATGATAATGAGCTACTTTTTTTTCCGTGTATCATGATATCTTGGATCATTTTTAGCTTCTTTAAGTCTTCTTTCCTACATTAAGTGGTTTGAAAAAACTCATGGATTTCTTGCTTTCTTTGTTTCATTCATCATGATATCTTGGATCATTCTTTGCTTCTTAAATTTTTTTTTTTGAACCCATGGACATCATCACTTTTTGCTTTCTACTCATTTAAATCCCCCTTGCCCCACGCCCCCAACCAAAAGAAAACACACATGCATATTAAAGTGGCTTGAATGAACCATTTGGCATTAGTGGAATATAACTAAAGTTGAGTGCCTTTGTTGCAGTTATTCATTATTCCATATTTCATCTCCATTTGGTGATAGGCCAATTTGATGCTTACGAGAAGAATTCTATTTTTTCCTTTCATTTTATGCGTAGAATGAATATAAAAGAGGAATCAGCAATTGGAATTTCGACATTGAGGACTTGAAGGCTCAGGCTTCACTGGTACAGATTCAAACTTCTCATCCTCCTCCACCAATCCATTTTTCAGGCTTTCTTGATGAGCTCTTCTTTCAGATGCCAGATAATGAGGATGGCATTCTGGGAAATTCTTTATTTGAACTTGATTCTTTGCAAGAAAAAATGCCAGAAGGGACCCATCTTGCTCCAAGTTGCTCATTGAATTATGATGATGATATGGTAGGTTGCAGTCTTTTATAGAGTTTAGTTTATTGTTCTCCCTGATCAGATCTGTGACAAGTTTCTAATATCATATTAAGTTGGCAGGAAAGTGATGGGATGGCACATAATAAATCAGGTCTCCTTTCATCACCTGATCAAACTGCATGTCTTCAGAGGTAATCTAAAAGCACCTTTCTGAAATTACCAATGCCTTTTTTGTTCACCTGTTTTCAACCCTATAAGGATTGATTCTTCTATGGTAAGGTCACATCAATTTTTTCTATGGTTTTTTCAGAGTTAAAATGTTATTGGACCATCATATATTTTTAAAAATGTTCACTAATGCCAATTTTTGCTTACCAGGATAGTATATGTATTTTCTCAGAGGTATATCCTTATGGCAACTTGGTTTTCCTTTATTATCAGAGCCAGATCCAATGAATCTGAGAGCGAGTTTAGAGATGCTGGAACAAGTGACCAAAATCTTCTTCAGAATGGTTTGCCGTTCCATGGCAATGGGGTAGAAAACTGTACTGGTGAAAGTTACGAACCAGATATCAATGTAAAGTGTGTGGAAATTGTGCCTGTCCAGACTTGTCACGAACGGAAGTCTTCTGCAAGTTCATGCTCATCGGACATTCTTCCTTCAACAAAAGGAGAGAGGTATCATAAGCACCAAATGAAATGTAACCAAAAATAGCAGCAAACATGACAAAATCTATTACTGCATGGCTACTGTTCTTGCTTGTGTATGGATATACTTGTGGAGTCAACAGTTGTAAAGCAGTACCTCGTGAATATGTCTCCTGGTCTCTTGATCCCTTGTTGCTGTTGCAGCCATGCCTTCATTAAGAAAGACTGCTTTGTTTCACATTTTGATTGTGAAACATGTCTCTGTATTTTGTTCTTTGTCATTTGTTGTGCAATGTTTCTTTTGGATTATTTGTTGTAGATTTGCATGTTTCTTTACACACAGATTTCTCCGTCAAGGTCACGTATTCAACAGTGGATCTTCAGTATTACTGCTACCTGGTTTATCCTTTTGTAATGGCTTAATTGGTCATCCCTGTAGAATTTTTTGCGGCCCTTCCTTGCAATGAATTCAAGTCCTTAAATTTGGATAGCATTGCAGTAATCATGTTTTGCTTGTGAGGATTCCATCTTTTGTGCAGCAATTGCAAAACAAAAAAGCATCCATAACTAAGGTCTTCTAGGAGGCATAAAACTGATATTGAGATACAAGGGAATAGAGGCAAAGAGAAAGGAGAAAAGGCATTTTCTCATAGGCATTTTTTCAAAGTCAATAGGCTTTTCTTTTGGGTAACGCTCTTGTTTTCTTGGGAGAGGCGTTTCTTCTTAGAAAACCATCTTTCACTATAAGGGGTCTTATTGTCCTCATGTATCAGTTGTGGACTGCTTCATGTACTCCGTGATAGTTGTCCACCTTTTGCATCTATTGCATAAAAGTTGTTCATGTACTGAGTTCTTCGTCCTTCTCTGTCTTCACTATATAACTAAGTTTTATTTTCTGTTTTCAGTTTGAAGCAAAAAAGTCTACTCCAGAACTTGGGAAATTGCAGCGGTGGAGTTTCTCACATATTTAATGAGACACCTGTTGAAGCAATGCCTAAAGCACCCAAGTCATCAGGCATGCATATAAACCATTTCTCTTTGCATTTCACTGGCTCGCTTTACTTATTTCTATTTTTTATGAAATTTTTGCATTTAAACTCCTCACCTGCATTTTGTTTTTTAAGCTGACATTTGTGATTGCAGTACCAAGTGCTGATAATCTTGATGATAAATCAAAGCCTCCACTTGTGCAGCAAAGGGGACGTTTTAAAGTGACATCTGAGAATGTTGACTTAAACAAGGTAAGCTATCAACTGTGAATACCCAGGCTTCTTTTAGATTATAATTTTGATGTGGAGGCTTCTCCTGCCCTTTCAGGCTCTTCCATCTATTGGCCTTCAAAAGAGTCGCAGTTTTCAGGTACATAGTTCTAAGGTGATTGTCTTCAGGCTGTATGGAATTGATACTAGCATTTAACTAGGTATAGTTGTTTTAGTGTTTATGTAAATCCCTTACCTTGTTCAAACTGTTACATGTTGTTTAATCCTTTGATAATCCATGTTATCACATTGACAATTGCCTCCACAGATATAAAATATGCAGAAAGTGTGGATGAGTTCTAAGTGGGCAAGTAAAAAATATTCGAACTCTTTTTTATTGTTATGATAAATGTGAGTCATGTATGAATTAGGTTAAGGGAAACTTAACAACCAGTCCTTTGTTTGACTGCCATTTGATGCTTAATTCTCACACATTTTATTCGTTTAGTCCTGCCCACAGTTAGGATAATATTGTGTAGATACTTACACCTGTTCTAACACACATTTAAACTTGTTTCTGTACATTGGTACATAGACACGCTTACATAGACATGCTTACATCGACTTTTGTACAGGACCAGGGACTAAATGTAAAAAGACATCAAATCAAGGGGCATGAACAAAATTTTTAGACAACAGGGACTAAACATCAAATGGCAGTCAAACAATGGACTCAATGTCAATTACAGCTTAGGTTAACACAGATTGTTAGGTCTCATTGGCTTCCAAAAAGGAGCAGACATAATGTCTTAGGGTTTTCTTTTGTTGAATGGCTTATCAAAATCATGGATTCTGTAGGCTATATCACAGCTTTCTATGACAAGTGTACCATCATCAGTGGACGCTACATCAAATCTTTCTGCTTGTTCCATTTTTCCACAGCTGCATTGTATTCTACAGGCAAATATTTTTGAAAGGGTATGAGGAACATATATTCTCCTTTTCAATCTATTTTTTTAGTTTCTTTTATTTTTTCCTCTTTCTTTTGCAGGATAATATCCTTAGTATGATCAAGCAGCTGAGTGCTAGTGATTCACCAGTTTCCAATGCTTCAACTAATCGTTCAATTGCGGGAGCATCCCTATCATCACCTCATATTGTAAGCGAGAAGTCCTTGGTAAGTGATTAATTTCTCACTAAAAATCTTGCAAATAGGTGACATGGCAGAAGATAAAGCCCAATCTTAGACTACATACTCATGCAAACCATCAAGTCTAGAGGCCCTTAATGTGTTTGCCAAAATATCTGTTGGATCTTTCAAAATATGTAAAAAATATCAGAGCAATGCCATGTAAGTTATTGGATTCTAAATATCAAATTAATAAGATAAAAACTATTGCTGGCATAGTTTCATGATAATGGGAGGTCTGGGTACTTTTTTCAAATTGCAGTCCTTATTATTTGATAAAAAATGTTTGGTTGAAAGGCTGAAGTAAAAAAATCATAAATCTTGGTAGTACAAACTTTAGAGACAGACTAGACCAAATGGAGGA